>NC_047529.1:14119673-14449423 GCF_012275295.1 Melopsittacus undulatus | reverse complement strand
GAGGGAAGCAAAGCCACTTGGCTATTGGCTCCCCGCTCCTGCTCCAGCAGCTGCTGGAACACCCGTGGGGAGCATCCCAAATCCCACAGTTCCAAATCACCGGCTGCCAGGCTTTGTAAGCACCCCAGTGTGTGTCACCGGAGGAAGTGCTGCTTTGAGCCGCTTGCAGCCCCTGGCTTTCGTGGAAATGTCAAACCCCAGCGATTACCAGCTTTTTGCAGTGGGTACGCCTCTTAAGGGGGTTTGGGAAAAGTAGGGATACACTGAGGAGCTCGCAGCCTCTCTCCTGCTCCTGCTAGGGAAGGGGTTTGCTCAGTGCTGGAGTCGCAAGGACTTCTCTGGGAGATGAGACCTGTTGGCTCCAACCTCCCTTCCTCTTCGTGGTCTGAGCAAGGAGAAGCCGAGAGGGCTCATGGGTTTCCTTTTCTGCTCCTTGCTGCTTCTACTTTTTTTTTTTTTTTTTTTTTTTAATAAACTCTGGCCTCTTTGCCTTTTTTTTCCCCTCCTTCCCTTTGGTTTGCTCACTTTTAACTCTTTGCTTTCACTCCCAGCACTGCTCTTGTCTTACAGTCTCCACGCTTTGAGGAATCTCCAGGTCTACGCAAAGTACTCAGTCAAGTGCATCAGGCACAGGCTGTGTCTTGCGTCTGAACCTAGTTTATTTTGGAAGCTGAGTGGATCCAAGCCAATGAGATATGCAGCTCCTAGGAAAAAAAGCCAGGGCGCTCAGGCTAAGAATCCTGGCTCTTCACCATGGGTCAGACCACCAAACTGGAGCTTTTCCACTGCCTCTCAGTGGGCAGTGCAGCGTGGCTGTTTGGGGAGAAATTGTCTTGTTAGAAGAACGTGATGAAGATGTTGAGAGGTTTGGAGGAGCAACACTGCAAGAAAAAGCTCTTTCAGCTCTGAGTTGAGGGGGATATAATGATCTGCACAGACTGTGTCGCTGGTGAGGAGGGAGGAGGCCAAGGAAGAGTGTGACAGGTCTGTAAGATGGTAAGTGGTTTGGAGACAGTGGATTTTCTTTTATTAGATGGGATAATGAGTGAAACCAGTTTGCAACAAGTCCAAAACCACATGGAGCCTCCCATCTCAGTCTCCTGTGGAGCTGTGAGACTGTTGCAGGTTGCTCTGGGTACTAAAGATTCGCATTGCTGCAGAAGCTTGTATGACATACAGATAGTCCACCAAAGGCTCTTAAGTACAGAGATGTCATTTCTGGCTCACAAAGTTATCAACCTGCAGGTTGCTGAAGGCTTTGAGACTCTTCACAGGGATATCAGCAAAGACTTGTCCTATCCTGGATCTCCCTTTTAACAGGTCTCAGTGCTGGCAGTGCTGGGAGCACCCTACAGAGATCTTCCACCTGAGCTAGGGGAGAGGGGTTGGAGGCCTCTGGCTAGATGCACATGACACAGTCAGGATTTGTCTTCCCCTAAGGCTTGCCAACAGCAGATGAGATCTCAGCGCCGCTCCTCAAGTGGGCTTGTAGGATCCCACTAATTTCTTCTTGGCCCTGCCTCTGCTGATCTCCACCTCGCTGCAGTCCTGGGCTTCTCACCCAGCCAACCCTCCTTATTTAACTCTGCTTCATTTAAAATAGGAAATTAATAATTAACTGGCCTCTCCTTTGAGCGGCACGTAAAGAAATCCCCTAACAGCCGCCGTACCGGTTGTCTGTTGCCCTGGAGTCTGTTTGTTTTTCCAGCGAGCTGCTCTCCTGCTGCCGGTGTTTTGGGGTGGCCTCCTGACCGCCCTAGGGCTTTCCTCCACCAGACAGTGCCACCCGTCTTTGCAAACAGCCTGTCCTCCTGCAATGCAACTCTTGGCCACGGTGTTTGTGAAATATTATGGGTATTTCTGAAGCTGCCCACCTGTTTGCATCTGCAAGGGCTTCCCTCTGAGCCCAACTGTACCGGGGTCACCAGCACCCAGCAGCATCTCACCACCTTCTCTGACCTCCATCTTCTTGTACCCATCTTGCAGCACACACCAACCTGCTCCAGCCATTGGAGGCAAAACAGGAGGTGACTTTACCCTAGTCTGGTAAGATACTGGCACAGGGTGCCCAGAGAAGCTGTGGCTGCCCCATCCCTGGCAGTGTTCGAGGCCAGGTTGGATGGGGCTTGAAGCAACCTGGTCTAGTAGAAGGTGTCCCTGCCTGTGGCAGGGGTTGGAACTGGATGAGCTTTAAGGTCCCTTACAACCTAAGCCATCCTGTAATTCTATGATAGGAAATGAGGCAGGAGTTGATTGGGTTTTACTTAGTTAACGTGTTTCCCTTTTTAATGAAAGATGCTTTAGTTGGCTGGAGAGAGGAAGTTGGCCTTTGCCTTTTCCAGTGGAGAAAGTCCTGAGTTATTTCCTATCCAACTACAGACCAGGAACATCCCTACCCTCTTCTTTGAGGCTCCAAGGACAACTGCAGCAATGTCCAGAGACACCTCTTTTAGGTACATGAAATCTAAACCCAAATAATTCTGGCAGAACCAGATGAAAGGAATCATCTTTCATAGAGATTGGCCCTTGTGATTGATGGATGAGCTTGCAAATGCTCTGACCCCTCTCCCTTACTTTTAGGACACTCATAAAGCTGTTGTTAGTGTTCATCTCCATCCCAGTGCAAATCAACCAATGGGTTAATACTTACTGCAGGGCAGGGAGATGCACACACACTCCTTCTGGGGTGTAAGGGAAAACCAGACTCAAAACAGGAAAATCTTCAGTCTTTTCAAATCTTCATGCATCACCCTCCTGAAAATGTAGTGTTTCCCTTCTGCTACTAAAATTACTTGCAGGTGCGCAGGTGTGAGGGATTTGGTCGACTTGACCCAATGCTGGGGCAGCAGCCAGGGACCTTTATGCATCTCTTGGCCCCCCTTGTTTTATTTTCTCTTTATTCAAATGGTGTTTTGCACAGAATTCCACCAGCAGCACCAGACCTCAGCTCCTTTAGTGATGTTTCAAGCAATTCCAGCCCCCACACTCCTCACAGGACAGTGAACTGTCCCCTTTCTCCTTCCTGGCAGCACTGGGATACAGTCTGGGACCTTTGTCCTTGTGTGGAGGAACAGGGTGGGTGCTGTGGGTGACAGCAAAGCTGTGAGGAGGGAAACCTGCTGAGGAAGACAACATTTTCCCCTTTAATCTCAGTTTTTGATGTTTCTCTATAGGGTTGCAGATGGTGTGGAGTGGTGCATGCCTGCTCTCCTGCATGCTTATGGAGACACTGCTCCAGCTCAGGGGATGATACCAACAGCCTCTGTGCATAGGACTACAGGACCGTATGGGAAAGCAGGTGAGTGTACAGGAAGGTGGATGAGTGTACAGGAAGGCAGGTGGCCATACAGGAAGGCAGATGAGTGTACAGGGAGGCAGATGAGTGTGTTGGAAAGGAGGTGAGCGCATAGCAAAGCATGTGAACATATACAAAGGCAGCTGAACATATAGGAAGGTGGTGTGCATGATGGATGACTGTATAGGAAGACAAATGAGTGTATAGGAGACATATTAGCATTTAGGAAGGCTGTTGAGCATATGGAAGGCAGGTGGATGTGTAGAAGGATGGGTGAGGGTATAGAGAGGGCAGGTGAGTGTATAGGAAGGCATATGACCATTTAGGAAGACAGGTGAGCATATAGGAAGGCAAGTGAGTGCATAGGAAGGTAGATGAGTGCACAGGAAGGCAGGTGAGCATATAGACCTCAGCAGCCACAACCACCCTGTGGGGTCAGTTATCCGTAGCTTCTGAGTGGCAGCCCCTCCCTCCACCAATGTCAGCCGGTGCTGAAGGGAATGGTGGGTCTGCAGGGCAGGGGCAAGACCCAGGTGAGCAGAAACCTATAACTCTGCATGGCCCTGAGCTACCCAAGCCTTGCCTCCCCAAACACAGTCACGTCAGCACAGTCGTGCTGGACCCAGCATGCCGGGGCTGTGCAAGTTGACTCACCCCTGTGCTTGCAGAAGCACACTGCCATCCAGAAACAAGTGAAAATAGAAACATCCCCAGCTCCTGCACCAGGAATAACCTTGCAGGGTTTTGGGTTTTTTTGTGGTGGAGGGGTTTTTTCCCTTTAAAGTGAAATCCTTTTTTTTCTTTTCATTCTCCCTGACTCAGCCTCAGGAAAGCCACCACATTGTGGCAAGGTCACCTCCCACATTCCCCACTGTGGTCTGTGGCCACCGGTGTTGGTGCTGGTGGGGGCAGACGCAGGAGGAGAGAAGCCCAGTCTGGGGAGATGATGCCACATCCTGGTGGGACATGGCTTGTGTTTTTGCTGGGATACTGAGCTCAGGAGCAAAAAGGGGAGGAAGAGTTCTTGAGGCTGTAGCCCAGGCTGCTTTGGAGGTTTATATGGTGAGAGAAGGAGGGAGGAGAGGATGGATGACTGCTGGGATGGAGAGCTGGGAGATGGGAGCAGCCAGTCCCTCGTGCCTCAGTGGTGGGATGGATGTGACAGGTCTCCTTGGGTCTACCTGCTTTAGGATGAGCATCTGCTGGTGACAGCCATCAAATGGCAAAAGAGAGGTGATGGGAAGCAGGGAAGAGGGAGATGAGGCCATGCTGGTCCCCATGAAACTGCCTGGGGCTGGTGGATGGTTGCATCCATAGCAGAGGTACAGTGACATCCTGAAAGCAGGCACAACAGCGTTATCTCAGTCACGCCATATAACTGCTGCTCCTATTGTATGCTTCCCTCCAGGCCTCCCCAGGGCCCTGCCAGCTTTTTGAGGGGGGAAGATAAGCCAAGTCCCACGGTTCTATCAGGCCAGCCCACACCTAGGATCCAGCAAAATTCAGCTGCTGTCTGCACCCCTGCTTGAGCCTTCATGGCAGGATGCTTGTCCCCCCAGCAGAACTCATTCAAACTGCCCCAGGGATGAAGGAGAGCACAGCATGCCTGTTAAAAATGATTAAAATAGCAATTAAGGACTATTTACACAGCTCTCCATCCATGTAAGTAACACATTCCTACAGGTGATTTTTAACAGGGAGTCCGACCTAGGTAGAATCACAGAATCATTTGGGTTAGAAAAGACCGTTAAGATCATTAAGCCCAACCCTTAACCCAGCACTGCCAAGGCCAGCACTAAATCGTGTCTCTGAGTACCACATCTACATGTCTGTTAAATCCCTTCAGGGATTGTGACTCCTCCACTGCACTGGGCAGCCTGTTCCAGTGCTTGACAACCTTTTAGGGGAAGAATTTGTTCCTCATATATAATGTAAACCCTCCCCTGGAGCAACTTAAGGCTGTTTCCTCTTGTTCTATTGCTTTCTACCTGGGAGAAGAAACAGACTCTCATCTCACTGCAACCTCCTGTCAGGCAGTTGTAGGGAGCGATAGGGTACCCCTGAGCCTCCTGTTCTCCAGGCTGAACACCCCCAGGTCCCTCAACTGTTCCTCACAGGACTTGTGCTTCAGATTGTTCACCAGCTCCATTGCCCTTCTCTGGACCTGCTCCATCACCTCAATGTCTCTCTTGTAATGAGGGGCCCAGAGCTGAAAAGAGGATTTGAGGCATGGCCTCACCAGTGCTGAGTAAAGGGGAATAATCACTGCCTCCATCCTGCTGGCTACAGTATTGCTGACACAAGCCAGGGTGCCACTGCTGGCACCCTGCTGGCTCAGACTTGATGCACACCCCCAGACACCGTATTCATTTTTGGATTCTTTTTGGACCTTCTCCAAAAATAATCACACATTTTTCTTCTGTGGTTTTTCTTCAGTCAGCCCCACGTGGGGGTCACCCACCTCCCGCTCCCCACAAGTCAATGGGCAATGGGGATGTCCTGGGGAGACACCCAGGGACCCCCATGCTGGATGGCAAGAGATAACCTGGGCCACCTATGCTTAATGTCAGATCTGGGGAGGGAGCAGGCAGCTCTCCATGGCTGCTGTCTGCAGCTGGGAAAACCCTCCAGCAAGCTTGTATGAACAGGCCCACTTGAGGCAGCTCCAAACCATCTCTAGGGTATCCTATCCCACATCAAAGCGCTTTTCCGGCAGTGATGGAGCTTCTTCTTCTTCTTGGGGCTCAGGGGGCCTGGCAGGCTGCCGGCGCTGTTTGCACACCCGGGCATACACAGGGACAGGGCTCCCCTCGCTGCCCGGCTCCTCCTGGGTGATGATCTCCTGCATGGAAATGCTCAGCTCATCCTTGGTGGGCAGAGATGGGGAGTCCCCCGTGGTGCTGTCAGCATTCCCAGGCTTTTTCTGTGTCTCAGATTTGTACCGGATGCTTTCATAGATTCGTCCATCGGGATCTGGCATAGGATCCACCACGGTTGTGCTGGCATTCCCTGGCAGAACCGGCAGCTCCCGGTGCCGCAGAAACTCTGGAGTCCTCAAGGCTGGTTCGGAGAGTGTGTGGGAATTGAGTGTGCAGTCTGGCACGTTCAGCCTGGGGTCCCCTGCTGTGGGTTTATCCTGCAGCTCATCAGGAGAGGGGGTGCCTGCAGGAAGGGAGAATTGGGGATTGTAGAAACATAAAAGCATAGAACAGTTTGAGTTGGAAGGGAGCTTAAAGCTCATCCAGTTCCAACCCCCTGCTACAGGCAGGGATGCCTCCCACTAGACTGGAGAGGGTACCCCCAGAGCCATCACACTGGGGAGCATCCCTGGCTGATGCAAGAGTAAAGTGACACCCAGTAATTAAATGTGCCCCACTCCCACTTCCATCCCCATTCTCCACTCTTAGTAAGCAAGATAATAAAAAGCAGTCTAAAACCAGTGCAAGTATCCTGGGCTGCTGGCGGGGCCATGCTCCCTGCCATGGGCCAGGGTGGCGCTGGGACCTGCCACCCTCCTTCCTGCACAGCAACTCATGCCTTTGGTCAAATATTTATCCAGGAAGGAGGCTCTGCTCTGTGCAGGGTCTGTCAACACGGGGAGCCGGTGAGGCAGGACTCTCAGCCGGTTTGCTTGCCCCAGAGGCGAAGGAGACTCTGGAAAAGCTGTGTAACCTTGGTGTTTCTCCTCCTGCAGTAAATATGCGGGGATATGGCGGTCCCGTGTGATCTGGGGGTGCTCCAGCTGTGGTTGGGGTGCGTGTGTACCGCACAGAGGTGGGTTCAAATCTGGGCCAGAGCCCCTCAGGGCCAGTGAAGTCTCCCCTACCCCACAGCTCTGTCCTGGCAGAAAGTAGCCCCTGCCACCTGAGCTCCCCAACATGAGCATCCCAGTGTGACCCCCTTTGCAGGAGCACTGTGGTGAACCCCAGCATCCCACCTATGCACCCCAAAGTATCAAGACTTCACTGTCAGGGGTTCCTTTCCTGCGCCACTGCAGAAAAGCAGGAAAGGGCTAGGGATACCTTGCTGGGAGTGGGAATTGCAGCGAGGGGAGCCCCAGGAATAGGGTTTGGGGGGTGAGCTGGTGGGGCCACCCCATGAAATACTGTGGAGCCCCCACCATAGTGCAAGGAGGAGCAGGAATTTCATTTGAGCACCCTGAAGCTCAGCTACAGTGTGGCAAAAAGGGGAAATTATTAATACATGAGCTGTAATCATCCTTGTTACCCAGCATGCTAAATAAAGGGTTCCTGGAGCAAACGAGAAGAGAAACTCATCTTGGCTCTGTGGAAAAGCAAATGGGCTGAACACTTAATCCAGTGGGAAGGTTTGGAGCATTAAAACATCTTTTTTAAAGCTTTTTAAAGCAATTCACTTCTTATCTGCGCAGAGGAGGCCACAGAGGAGGCCAAAGGAGTGTTCTGAAACACCTGACACAATCCTGCCAGAGGAACTGGGACCTGTGGCAGGTTTTACTGGGATACATTGCTGTAACTGGGAATTTTAGGAGCTTCATTTGGACCATGCAGCCACCTGCGAGCCCCTTCTCAACGGCCATAGGGCATCCTCATCTCTTCTCCATATCAGGGAGCTGAAATCAGCTGCTTGCTGCTAATGAGCTTCACTGATTTCCCTGATTTTGGCTGCAGTGACCCCGGCCCGGGGGTGCAGGGGTGCAGCCCCACACATCTGCCCAAGGGCTGGCTCAAAGTCCTGCCGAGCCCCGGCGTTCCTCCAAGTTCATCAGCTGGGCAAATCATTAACGGGGCTGGATCAGTTGAGTGAGGTTGAGCAAGAGTTGAGCCCAGGGACCTTCGATCACTGCCCGGCATCTCAGCATGGGGATCCCCATCCTGCTGCATCCCACACCTACAGCAGGACCTGGGGAGGTGCTCCACAGGAGCACCCATGTCCCTGTGTGCTTGAGGGCCCAGGGAACACCCAAAGCAGCGGCACCAGGGATGGCAGAGGAACACATTCACCGTCCCCATTGCAGGACCTACCTCCTGACAGCGCTGCTCCCCTGTTGTTGGAGCTCAGCCTTGCCAGCTTCACCTGCAGCAGGAACAAGTGGGTGCTCACATATTAGCCTCCCTGGGCAGTTGTGCATCTCCCCACAGCACTTGTGTGTCCCCCCTAACTCTTGTGCATTCACCCAGCACTCATCCATCCTCCCCCACAGCTGTGTATCCCCCTCTGGGCACTCGTTTAACCCCCAAAGTCCTTTTGGAGCCCTCCTCAGGCACTTGTGCATTCTGCTGGTACTTGTGCATGTCCCAGGGACTCATGCATCCTCCTCCCAGCACTTGTGCATCCTCCTCCCAGCACTTGTGCATCCCCTCCTGGTGCTTGTTCACCAGCACGTGTGCATCCGTCCTCCCCAGCACTTTTGCATCCTCTCCTGGCGCTTGGAGAGGATGCCAAGCACCCACTCATGCACACACTGGCATTCGTGTGGCAGATACAAATGGACAGATTCTCCCTGCTTAACATAAAGCACACCTGTGACAGGTCAGCACTTGGTCAGTCTGCCCTTCAATTAACAAGACATGATTTTGTAAGGCTCTTCTAATCAGGAATTTCTGTCCTTGAAACAAATCATCCCAAGGAATGAAAAGAAACCTGATAAAGCCAATGAGGAATTTTGTTCTCAACTTTGCATTAACCTTTAGTCATTAACATGGTAAAAGCTCCCTACCAGCCCCAGCCCCACCCCCAGAGCATGTGCGTTGTGAAAGAAGTATGTGCTGTGTCTTTAAACAGAGTCGAGAGAATGGAAGAGCCAATGATAGTAGACACAGAGTGTGACATACCCGGAAAACACGGATTTTTGCTGTTTGAAATGTATAGAAGTGGACAAGGGGCAGAGGGAGGGGTGAGAGCTTTGTGGTTCAGCACCAAGCACCCGATTTGGTGCGATTCGGAATGAGAACAGCGTCTCAGCTTTGTGTGTAGGTGTTTGGCACAGCAGGTACTGGATGCTCAATTGCGGAACAGCATTCCTGGTGACCCCGATGGGACTGCTCTGACTGCCTTGCACGGATCATCTTGCTGCATGAGCGGGGAGCAGTGACCTGAGACACCTCAGGTCCCCCCTCCTGCAGCTGGGCAGTGAGTGACACACCAGCCTCAATGAGATACTGTGCAAGTAATACAAGGGACTTTGGTGTGTGGAAAATCTGTTTCCGCTTCTGGTTCTGTTTATGGTTATTCTGCATAAACTGCTCCATAAAAAGACTGCAGCAAGTTTAATAAGCTTCTAACATAGATATAGAATTGTAAAATCAACGAGGTTGGAAAAGACCTGGAAGATCACCAAGTCCAGCCATTACACCAGGACTGCCAAATCCATCACCAAACCATGTCACTGAGGACTTCATCTACATGATTTGTGATCACTTCCAGGGACGGTGACTCCTCCGCTTCCCTGGGCAGTCTGTTCCAACGCCTGAGCACCCTCTCGGTGAAGAGATTTTTCCTAATATCCAGTCTGAACCTCCCCTGCACAGCCCTGCTGCAGCTTGAGGCCGGTACCTCTTGTCCCGTCACTTGTCACTTGGGAAGGGGGTGTTGGGGCGAGAGCCCTATCCCCTTCCCCATCATCCCCGTTCTGCAACGGCCCCCCCTGCTCCGCGGTGAGAGGGAAGGGGAGAGCGTGCGGGAGCGCGTCCCGCAGCGAGGGAGCTCTGCTGCCTACGAGACCCTGGCCCAGCAGCAGGTCGTCTACGAACGATTCAGCGCCGGGTGCCCCAGCTCCACGCGGTTCGCGACGGGGGAGAGGCGGAGCCGCCTTCGTCCGCCCCTCCGGTCGCTCAGCACCGGGCCCGCCCCGCAAGAGGCGGGCAGCTACTGCGGGCGCGGCGGTGCCTCGGCAGTGTCACTGCGGCCGGGGGGGATTCTGACTTAGAATCATAGAAACATAGAACAGTTTGGGTTGGAAAGGACCTTAAGATCATCCAGTTTCAACCCCCCTACCATGGGCAGGGACACCTCACACTAAACCATATCACCCAAGGCTTCATCCAACCTGGCCTTGAACACTGCCAGGGATGGAGCATTCACTTACCTCCCTGGGCAACCCATTCCAGTGCCTCACCACCCTAACAGTAAAGAGGCTTTCAGGCATGAGCCTCCAGGTGGTAGCCTCACACCAGTGGCTCCTCAGCCAAGCGCGCTCACCAGGGGCTGAACCCGCGGTTGTACTGAGCAGGATTACTATTGCCACAACACGTCATCATCAGGGTAAAACTAACAGGTCTCACAACAGCCTAAACCCAGCTCATACTCCCTATTGGTAGGGGAACAATCTAATGCTTCACGATAGGAAGAGATCATCGAAGGATCAAAAAGCAACATTGCTCTGAAAGCTTGGCTGTCACAAGTCACTTATGCCTGTGGTAACTTTCCTGATACCTCCTGCTTAAACCCCAAAAGCAGAAGGATCACGAGTCTGTATTTGGACTGAAAACCAAGATCAAGCGAGCTTTTGCCCTTCTACTTCACTGGAGGTTTCCATTCTCCCTGAGCTCACCATAGGACACCCGCACTGTGCTTTGACATGTGTACTGCCAGTCAACCCCCCACCTGCCACTGCCCCCGGAGCAGGGCCAGAAGCAAGAGCCTCCCTCAGGGCTCTCCCCCCTGCCCCACCAGGTAAGGGACAAACGAACAGAGAGGTGGCATTTCACCAGTGGCCGGGATGCTGGTGGGCAGGTTGCTCCACACTGCTGAGCACACAGCCTCTCATTTACTCTGCACCTCTCATGTCATTTCACAGCACCATGCTAGAGTCAAGCTCAACAGAGCCTTTGTTCCCCACTGGTTCTGCCAAGTCTGTTCCGTTGGCTGTGTTTTCACTGGATAGGGACAGTGGGAATCTTGTTCATCCATTTGTGCATGTCACTGACTAGATGACAAGGCATTTGGCAACCTTGAGAGTCATAGTTACTCCCACTGTTCACCTGCACTTCATTGAATGTCTTCATTTTGACATTCAGACCACTGGGCAGAAATCACAATGTGTCAACACCACCATGGGCCTCTGCAGTGCTTTGTTTTGATTAAACATTAGGTGAACCCATGCCAGGGCACCCAACCCTTCAGAAAGAAAAGAGAACTCTCCCCAGGGCTACCACTGGCTTCTCCAGATTGGTTGCATCACTGCACTGGTCGCCTCTCTGGATGCAGGGATCTGAACCAGACTCCCTTTTGGTCGACTGAGGGCACTGGAGGCCATCACCTGCCCTTTCAGAGCAGTGCTTGCCTATCACTTAGAACCGACTGAGCCTGTTCAACTGCTGTTCAGAGGGAACCCTGCTCCATTTCAGCCTTCAAAGCTCTCATTTGAATACTGACTACTACCAAACCCTGCAACTTCAGCACCCCCCCCCCCCCCATGCCTGCACCCCAAGCTTCGAGGTGCAGTGCAGTGGCCCTGCTGCTTGTCACAGCATAGCCCCCACAGGCCTTGCACTGCTGGTGACAACCAGGTATGGGCCTGATGCTCCAGCACCATCCATTTTCTGGGCTAGTTGGAAAGATAGTATGGTCTGGCTTCCCCAACCGAAATAACCCCTTGTACTCCTTTAGTGTGAATCCTGAAGTACTGGAGTAAATTTAGAGGGGATCCCCTAACAAAAAAACACATTAAAGGGATACTGTAAATAGTGGTGGTCAATATACAAACTGGGCAGTAGGGAGAAGAGAAGGCTCCAGGGAGACTTTAGAGCAGCTTCCAGTGCCTAAAGGGGCTGACAAGAAATCTGGAGAGGGGCTTTGGACAAGGGCCTGTAGGGACAGGACAAGGGGGAATGGCTTTAACCTGACAGAGGGGAGATTGAGATGAGCTCTTAGGCAGAAGTTGTTCCCTATGAGGGTGCTGAGGCCCTGGCACAGGGTGCCCAGAGAAGCTGTGGCTGCCCCATCCCTGGCAGTGTTCAAGTCCAGGTTGGATGGGGCTTGGAGCAACCTGGTCTAGTGGAAGGTGTCCCTGCCCATGGCAGGGGGTTGGAGCTCGGTGAGCTTGAAGGTCCCTTCCAATCCAAACCATTCTGTGATTCCATGATTCTATGTTCCCTGTGCTGACACTGGAGGGCTGTCAAAGCGTGTGCGACACATGGACTGGAGGACATATGGAGCCAGGCCACTGCCCCCTAAGCCTCCATCTCTCCACCTTTCCTGCCAGTGGGAAGAGCAGTCACTGACAGCTCCCAGAGAACACAGTGGGGACCCTTGGGGACTCACCCCTTGGACAGGCTCAGAGTTTTCTTTTGTTTTCTGGGTGGAAGCTGGCCGGTTCGCCCTGTGGAAGAAGGAGAGGTCAGCGGAGCTGCAGCCCATCCCTGGTGATGCCTGGGTCAGGGTGGGCTCAGAGGTGACACAGCTTCCCTGTCCTTTCATCTTGCTGCTGTTTTCTGTTTATTCACCCTATGTTCCCTGCCCCAGTGCTCATCCCCTCTCCACTTGACCCTGCAGAGGCTGGTTGCACCCAGAGCATCTGCCAGCACAGAGCTCCCTGCTCCCCATCCTGCATGGGCATGGACAGTGACAGCTCCTCCCCACCCACGACATTTCCCTGGAGCCCACAATATCCTTGGCAAACCCTTGGGAAGAAGCCAATTTTTTCCTTTTTTGCCCTCCATACCAACCAAACATACCTGTGGAAGAAGGAGCAGAGGAGGAGCAGGAACAGCAGCAAGAAGCCAGTGGTGGCCAAGCCCCAGGCCACTGTGGCTGCCGACCCCGCTGTCAGCACTGGAGCCATTGAGGCCCCAGCAGGGAGGCAGACCTGGGGGAGAAACAAGCCCAAGTCAGGCCACTGAAGGGGGCTGGGGTAATAACAGGGTGCACAGGGCTGGGTAGGGAGTGCTGCAGGGGGCTCCCATTCTCCCTTTAATATCAGGATCAATTTTTCCAGGGATACCTCCCCATCCCTTTATGCCCCCAGGATGCCCAGCATCATCCCACCCTGCTCTCCCTTCCCAGGAGGCAGAGTATCTTAGTGTGATTGCAGGTGCAGGAAAGCTCCGTGTGTTGAACAAACGCATGGTGCTGGCACCCATGGCCCCTCTTGCTGGTAGGGTCAGGGAAGTCTTGCCCCATCCTGACTTCTCGGAGCAGTGGCTGCTCTCATCTCTGCTGTGCGGGGCAGCAAGTGGCAAAGCTAGCTGGGGCATGGGGAGTGATGCTGCTGCACAGGGCGTCCCCACTGCATCACCCCAGATGCCCCTGAACCCACCATCTCCCTTGGGAACACACACTGCCAGCCTTCTGCCCCCAAATCCAGCTCCTTCTTCCTCCCAAGCTCTCCCGTTTAAAACTTGGGCTGAACTGAGCTCCCCTGAGCCCTCCTCGATGAGAGCCCGGCAAACCAAACGCAGAACAGGCTGAGCCCGCTCTGCCGGCTGTGACTCAGCCTTCCCGGCACGACATCCCAGCCCTTGGATCCATGCCGGGGTTCAGGAACCCCACAGTCTGGCAGCTCCGCAGCCAGGATCCCCCTGGCTGGGTGTGAAGGCAGGTTGCAGCCTGGCACTGCTTTTGCCTCTTGGACAAAATTCATTAGGGATTTATTCCTAATGGATGCTCCAGGTATCTTCCTTTAGCTGATTTGCCAGCCCTAGGACACACACTGGGTCTGGGACTCCCATGATGTCCTGGACCACTGAGCCCTCCAACCCACCACATCCTGTGCCAACCTGCTCTGCCTCAGTTTCCCCAGCTGTGCCCTGAGACGAGCCAGACCAGCCTCAGCTCAAGGTGCTTTCCTGCACCCCACCTTGCTTAGCACCTCAGCCCAGGGTGGGCACGAGTTACGGGCTGGGGTCACCCCATGGCTCAGGACCTCCCGGTTCCCCCCCCACCCCGGGGAAGTCACTCACCCCACGGCAGTGCCGGACGCAGGCGGCTCCTCTCGCTGCTCAACTTTGGATGGGAGCGGTGGCTGGGTGGCACCCGCCGCACCCCGGCTTCCTGCTCCCGCAGGACACCCGTCAGCACCCGGGCCCGACCGAGCATGTTTCCATGTCAGGGGAAGGCTGCACCACTAGGAGGGGTCCTGCGCTCCCAGCATCCCTGGAACTTGCACCCCCTGGAAGGATCCGGGTTCCCAGGAGGTGTCCTGCACCCCCAGACCCAGCAGCTCAGAGACCTGCATCCTAGAAGGGGTCTGGTACCCCAGGTGGGGTTCTTGTACCCACAGAGCCAGTACTTGTGAGACTGGGAATGTGTGGAGGGGTCCTGCACCCCCAGAGCCGGCACTCCTCAAACCCACAGCCTTCAGAGGGGTCCTGTACTCCCGGGAGGGTTCTTATACCCCCAGATCCCACAGCCTTGAAACCTGCAGCTCCAGGAGGGGTCCCTGCACCCACAGATCCAGCCTTGCCACTGAGAAGAGCCCCCAGAACCAGTCCCTTCCTGCTTCTACCAAGCTGTCCCTGGGCACCCACCTCTTGTTCAACTCCGGTCCCTTTGCCCTGAATCTTGGACACTCTGGATCATCCACTATCCTGGATCCCACCCATCCTCGATCTCCAGCTGTGCTGGATCCCTGCCTGCTCAGGATCACTTTACATCCTGGATCCCCTCCCCGTTTCACGGGGCTAGGAGCAACTGGACCAGCAGTCTGGACCAGCTGCCAATGGATGGACAGGTGCTTGGCTGTAAACCAAGATCTATCATTAATAATAAATACAAATAAAAGAATACATTAGTAATAAGAAATAATACTGATACATAATAATAATCAGACAAATAATAATACTCTCCCCTTCCAGCCAGTATTTGCAAGCTGATGTGTGCAGAAGTAAGAGGGGCTGCCAATGGACAAGCGCATGTAAAAGAGGTTGAAAACCCGGTCGTAACCGAAGCAGTAATTGCCTTGTCCCATTAGAGAGAGAGGCACAGTTTTGGGCAATCAAAATAAGCCTTTTTGCCTGCAGAGATGTGGGATCGCAGCATCCCGGCCCCGCCGCATGTCCCGGGAAGCGGACATCACACCCAAGCGGTTCGGTGCCGCTCTGAGCCTGGGACATCATCGCTGGGATACTTGGTTTACTGCGATCTCATCCAGAAAGGGTTCCGGCAGCAGCCGGAAGTTTCTGCAGAGGGCAGCACGACCCAGGAGATGGGATGTGCTTTTCCCTCCCGCCGCCACTGAAAGATGATGGAGATCAGCAAATTCTTCAGCGAAATGCTCGATGGAATATTCTATTGTCGGAAAACTCACCTGGCTGGCAAAATGGTTTGGAAAAATCATCTTGATGAAAGAGAGATTGGTAGAAAATGACATTTTTGACAGTAGAAATTTTGAGCTTTTTTTTTCCTTCATTATTTCTGTGCTGTAAATGTGCTGGGACCTGGTGGGGTTTGGGGAGAAGCTGCAATGCTGTGGAGCTTTGCCCAGTCTTTTGCTGGCTCTGAACTCCTGCTGTGGAGGGACGGATCCGTGCTCCAGAGCACCCAGAGACCAAAACCCAGGTGTTTCTGCACAAATGTTGCAATAACCCCAATCATCATCAAAGAATAGGTGTGCACCATCACCAACTGCACCATCACCAACTGCACCATCACCAGAGAAAGAAAGGTCCCACTGAAAACTAGGGGTTCAAGAACAGTAAGTCCAGGGCCCGGCTACAAGAGAAGGATGCTCCAGTGTGAACATCAGCAGCTTTTCAGGTGTTTTGCACCGTGGTGACTGGAGATCTGTCTCCTCCAACAGTGTGAATGGATTCTCTGTCAGCTGAAGCCATGCAAGGGGGAGGCCGATGTGAATATGAATAAAGGTGGACATGTCCCATATCACTTGAAGGAGCTGAGGTTTGATTTTTAATTCCTACCTAAATGATTCAGCTGCAGATGAGGGGGAATGGGGGAGTAGAGGTGTCACTGAGGGGCTGGGCATGAGCTGGTCTCTCTCAGGACATCTCTGTAACATATCTCAAGAGGTTCCCTGGTCTTACAGTGAGTTAAACACAAAGCTGGTATTTGCTTTTCAAGGAGAGCACAGAGCAGTTTTGAGGGGTATGAGCATGGCCCAGCTTATTCTCCAGCCCCTCCACCTGCCAAAGTGCTATTAGATTAACTTAAGCAAACAAGAAAGCAATTAAATGAGATAGTTCAAGGGTGCAAAAATCCTCACCAAAGTATTGTGCTTTGGAAGCCCAGGCTGCAGAAAGCCAGGCACCAGCTCACCACACTGCTCACCTGAGGACTCTGCATCCTGAAGGATCCCAGGGGCGGTGTGAGCTTGGTCAGGTTGCAGTTCATGGGATGAGGATTGAGTGTGGGGCCTCGGTGGGTACCAGTCTCCGTGCTGCTCAGCCGTGGGCTCCACTACAAAACAGAATGGAATGAAGGGGGTGACCCAGCAGCTTCACTGGCTCTGAGCTGGCCATGCCTTTGCAAGTGTCTTGGGTGCAGAATGGGCTGCACTGGCCCTAATGTTGCCTCTTTTCCTGTGCAAAATTCACCATCCAGCTCCTGGGGTTCTGCAGCTTCACTGCATGCTAAAGCACCCTCCAAAATCCCCATCATACAGCCAAGAGGTTTTCTTGGGCTACAAATATCCTCTGAGGAGCATCTTTGAGGATATCCAGTTTGGAGGAGAAAGCAAAGGAGTCCCACCATTAGCTTTGCATCCTGGGTGCACCAAGATGCTGAGTAACCAGGGGCTGGCAAGCTAGACCCAAGCCATCATCTTCCCAAAGTGGGGGCAATGGTGATGTTTGATGATTCTGTCCCTTCATGCCTGGTAATTAAACCCTCTGTCTCCAGCAGTCATTTGTCACCCTATTTTAAGCTGACTGGAGCTGCTTTGCCATTCTGACGTTCTTGCTTCAAAATTTAATGACTTCTGTAATATTCCAGAAGGCTGAGAAACAGCTCCATGGTGTGCCTGCGTCTGCTCCTTTCCATTTCCTCATGACATCTCCAGGCTCCTGTGTATTTTAAAAGCAGCTTGACCAAGTGCTGGACACCTGTAGCTAAAACCTCCTCCTTGGGAATTGCATTTGGAGGTTTATGGCCCATCAGTGCAACTCTGGAAAGCAGTGCCACAGGCATTGAAGTTGAGTTTATACCATTTTAATGCCTAATTATGCTGCCTGAAAGAAACCTGGTGATGTTTAAAGGTTTCTTACAAGTAACCCAGTGGTGTTGCAATGGGTTTTGATGCAGGTGGCTGCAGGGCTCGGTGTGAGTGACACCACGACACCATTTCCCTGCTGATTTCTCATCTCCAACGGATCCCAGGAACCTTCTGGTTCACTCTGGCTCTCAGTGGTGCCCTGCCATGGGTGGCTGCTCTCTGCAGCACTGGTATTTCCCTTCACTGCTGCTTTTAGGAACATCAGGTGCAAAAGCTACTTAAAAGCTGAAGGAATGAAAATCATTCATCTTTCTTCCTTTTCCTGGTTGATGTATAGGATGGCACAGCCCCAGCCCACCAGGAAGCAGAGGAAACTCTAATTGCTAGATTTTGAAATAAGCAGGGGGCTGAAAAACATCTTTCAGAAGCCTTTTGATCATAGAACAAGGATTCTCAATATCTGTATGGGGGTACAAAGCATCCAAGGCAGCAGAGAAGTCAGTTCAGAAGCCCAGTGCCTTTGCACTTAAGCACAGGCTTAGCTTGGTGTGCAGGAACCCCTCCAGCCCCATAGAAAACGCAATGTCTTCAGCACCTTGCAGCTTGGAGGCTTTCCTGTGCCAGTCACTGGCACAGGAATGTGAGATGGGGGAGCCATGAGTGAAACCCCCTTATTCCCCGTCCTTGCCCCACTGAGATGGGTTGTCCCATTTGAGTAAATACCACAAATCACTGAGGATGTCTGGGGGTTTGCAGCATTTCTTTGGACTTTTCTGAATAGGTTTCTGGCTATTTATACAAAAATTAATGTAATGTACAGGATTATACAGTAGATATAATAATCTAGTGTACAAAGAATATAGTAATAAATATGTAGATCCATATATATGCTCTATTATATATACACCAAGCTATGTGGTGTATTATATATGCAACCAAGCTATATAATATGCATAATATAACAGGTTAGATATAAGGCAGAAGTTGTTCCCTGTGAGGGTGGTGAGGCCCTGGCACAGGTTGCCCAGAGAAGCTGTGGCTGCCCCATCCCTGGCAGTGTTGAAGACCCTGCCCTGTTCAACCCAAGACGTTGAAGCTCATTATTGTAGCTATTACCACATTGAGGTGTATTTTGGGGGCATTTAGGCAACAACTGATCTCCAGCTAAGATGATGAAGCTCAGGGCTGGAGCCAGTGGCTTTGGTGATTCATCCCATCAACTTCCCCATCATCTCCTCTGGTGTCTGGTAAGGCATCATGGTCACTGTCCAAAGGAGACTCCTTGTTCCTGGAGGCCCATCCTGGACCTTCCTATGCAGGGGTGATGCTGCTGACCATAATACCAGGCATCCTTCTGAGGTCTGCACTTTCACACCTTTCCACAAATCCCAGGACCCTGTAGCCCTATGCAACTTCCTATAGAAGACAGAAGCTTTGCTTTCTTCCAGTGCGGACAAGAGGAGGGAGGCAGCCAGCCAAAGGCAAGACAAGCTGAGGAACAGCATCCAGGCTAGGAGTGGGAGACCAGCTGGAAATCATTACCCCTAGGATCCAAAAGCAGCCGCAGCACGTTGGTGAGCTCCATGTGTTGTACCGCACTTCCCACGCACATTTAAGCAGCTCCTGGGGATGCAAGGGGCTGTGGGAAGGGGGTTCACTGTCCCCATCCAGGGGATCTGGGGCTCTCCGTGAAGATATCAGCAGTGCTTGGTGCAGATGCACGGGATGGACATCTGTGCTGTGGAGCCAGAGCATTTCAAAATCAGATTCATGGAGGATGTGGTTGCACCATGGAGGTGCAACTGAAGATGTGCAAGGTCCCCTTGCTTCTCCTTTGGCGCCGTCATCTGCATTGCCCCTTTCAGATGTGACACTTGGACTTTCCTATTTCTCTTCCTCCTGCTGAATCCATCCCAGATACATCTTTAAGCAATAGGGATCCAGTACCCATTGACTCCACCAGACCCAAATTTCAGGCAGAATGGGCAGAGGGCCATTTTTCCAAAGTAAGGCCAGGTGTTGCATTGAGCCCTTTATGCAGCAGAAGAGGGGACTCAACGCTCATCACAAGTGGAAGGAGAAACTGCTGAAAAAAATAACAAATAGTAAGTAAAAAAAGAGGCTTTGGCAAAGAGCAAGTATTAAAGAGGCAGTACAAGAGACTTCTCTGGCTGTGAAAGGCAGTGGGACTGCACATTGGCAGAACTGATGGGACCAGGACAGAGAAATCTCCAACATGATCCTGCTGCATCAGGAAATCAGAGCAAAACCCACCAGCCACATCTTTACCAGTAAGAGAAACTGTCCTCTGGTTCCACTGTAAGAGTAAAGCCTTAGTTTATGATGGGAAGCCAGATTTGACCTTGATTTGGAGCAGCTCCTCCAGATCTGTCATCTTGAAGGGTTTAGAGGAAATGTGATTAGTCCCCAGTCTTCAGCCAGGAACATAAAAATGTTGCGGTTATTTAATACATTTATTGCAATGAGGATGCAAAGTGTTTCTTTGGGCAGAAAGACAGTAGCATGTAGAATATACCAAAGGGCAAAGGATTCCAATTCTCCTCTCATTTCCACCATTATAAATTGCCTATTACTTGGGGGCACCTTCTCCAAGAGCGAAACTGAGTTCAACTGCCATACCTGGCTTTCATAGTGGCTGTGTAAGTTTACAACTAATGGTATCATAGCGATATATGTGCAGAGTCAGCTGCAATCACATCTCCTCAAGGTTAGTCTAGCATTTGGGAGCCATCACAAAATTAATATGGTAACATTAAGTAGTGTGTTTTGGTATTATTCTCCTTTTTGTTTTGATCCCAAAATGAAGAAATTGAATCCACAGCATGGTTAAACCGAGTTAGAGCTGGCAACAAAAAAAGGACTTAAAATGAAAAAGAATGGTTGGAGATGGAAGAGGGCTCATATAAGAGCCAAACAACAGTTCCAAAGGCAGATTTGACAGGAGAAGAGTGAATGAATGCATGAAACTCGAGCCTCCGAGGGAGCACAACAGCCCGAAACAATGCAGAATTGTTGAAACAAAAAGAAACAACAAAATACAACAAATAAGTTCAGAGCAGTCGGGTTTCTCGCCAAGAGCTTTTTCATATGGTTGAATATAATAAAGTGTTGGCAGAGCTCTGCTTAAAGATGATGGGATGGAGGAGAAGAAATGACAGCGAAAGGGGTACAGCGATGGGGCTGGAGGGGGGCTATTGCTTCATGTTATTCCCTGAGCAGTGCCCAGTGAAGCACCTGGGGTCCACAGGATGCCGGCAGCACTGTTCAAAGCCATCAGAGACTGTGGTATTGATCTCAAGTGGAAAATATGCAGTGATGTGTAGCACACCCAGCCATCGGCCAGCCGGCAGGATGAAGGGAATCTTTCTCACAAAAGGAAACCAAGTGTAACAGCGGGTTGTAACGACTGCATTCACACACTGATATTGCACGCGAGCTCCGCTCCACTCAGCCTGATCCCAGCTCACAGGAGGGGAAAGAGGGAAGCAGAGCTACTGCTGCAACAAGATGATTTCGGAGAGGGATGAGGCATGTTCGGCTCAATTAGGAACATCTGTCCCTCACTGCCTGCGCTGATGCCTGGGATCCCATCCCATCTCCAAAGACTCCTGGAGAACACTATAAGCCCAAAGATTTTCACCATTTCATAGTTGCATCCCTATTTCAGGCCTTTTTGCAACCAAAAAATAGGCTCAGTGAACAGATTCTTGGCATAGCAACAGGGGCCATGGAGGGGTGTTGTATCCACAGTCCTTAATGCAGAATTTTGGGTGCAAAGTGTGAGAATCCAGCACCTATCAATCTACAAACCAAGCATGGATTCCTGAAGGCATACATTGGGGAATGCGCCTTGTTTTCTGCAGCGGCTTCTGGAGGTGAAATGCTGGGGAGTGAGCAGAGGGGGCAGGAGGAGAAGCAGCATCTCTGAGGGCATCCACTGCACTTAGAACTATAGAATCACCGAATGGTGTGGGTTAGAAGGAACCTTAAAGCTCATCCAGTCCCAACCCCCTGCCACAGGCAGGGACACCTTCCACTAGACGAGGTTGCTCCAAGCCCCATCCAACCTGGCCTTGAACACTGCCAGGGATGGGGCAGCCACAGCTTCTCTGGGCAACCTGTGCCAGGACCTCAGCACCCTCACAGGGAACAACTTCTGCCTCAGTTCTCATCTCAATCTCCCCTCTGTCAGGTTAAAGCCATTCTACCTTTCGCTGTCCCTACAGGCCCTTGTCCAAAGCCCCTCTCCAGACTTCTTGGAAGCTGCTCTAAGGTCTCCCCTTAAGGAGCCTTCTCTTCCCCAGGCTGAACAAGCCCAGCTCTCTCAGCCTGTCTCTATAGCAGAGGTGCTTCAGCCTTCGGAGCATCTTTATGGCCCATGATGTGTGTTGGGACTCTGTTATAGCACAAAGACACTAAATGCTAGAGTCAAATGTGCTTAAGAGGGATAGGAAATGAGTAGTATAGAAAACAGCACCTGTATAAGTATTGCTGGATGGGATATTTCAGGCACCACTGGTCAGCTCTTGGCTGTTGGTAGACAGGTCTCAAGCAAGTCAAACACGGGTTGATGTGTTTGAATATGAACAATCCTAGTTTAGACCCTAGAGTTGAACACCCTCCCATCTATTTCATCTGCTCAAGAGATTGTACAGATGTCAACATCTTGGTGGGTGCTTCTGATAGATGCTGCTGGGCCATCCAGAGCAGCAGTTCTGCCTTTCCTAGCCTCTGAACAGCAGCTATTTAACATGACAAGCTGAAAAATAGCATCCTTTAGGCCAAGGAAATCAGAGCTGTGTAATAGTCTGCTTATCCCAGAGTCACCCCGCACACTGTCTAGAGTGAGAGAAGAAGCCAACAGGAAACATAATTAAAGCAAGAAGAGAGGATTTAGATCAAAATTGCCAATTTGGCTCCAATTCTCCACTTCCCCAACTGGAGAAATTCAGATCTGCAAGTCTGATCTGGACCATTTATCAGGATGACTTCTCTAAAGAGCAGGGCTCCCTGTCTCTTTCTCAGGTACAATATTGGCCAAAATAAAGATAGAGGTTATTGGAAGCATCTCTGGAGTTTCAGTGCCTGCCCTTCAAGCACATGAATTCCTCCAGACCTGTGGACAAGGGGGTATTTTTAATTCTGCTCAGAGTGATGCTTTGGATTGCTTCCAATTCCTTCTCAATCAAAAGCATCTCAGGGTTGCATGGGGTTGAGCATCTTCTCAAGCAAAAGAGAAAAGCTCCTTGAGCAACCCCAGAAGTGCTAAGAGAGGGCACGTGGCAGAAAAGCTGGAGCAGGAGGCATGATGCAGCCGGTGAAGTCTGAGACTGACAGAATGACATTATGAAGAATATTCAGTTCCAGAATGAAGCAAAAAAGAAAAAATACAGCAAAAAACTTTACTAAAGATGATAATTGCTTTTATGAGAGCTGCCAAGGAGCTGTTGGCAAGGGACTGAAAATGAGGCAGTATAAAAGAGAAAAGGGAACAGTGCAGAGAAGAGATTAATAGTGGGAGTGGTGCCTTTTCACATTTAATTCTCCTTTTAAATGTACTGTTGGAAAGGACTATAGTAGTTGATAGTGACACTTCCGAACTTGCTCTCCAAAGCAAGATTCAAAATCACTTGCCCTTGCCACTGCCTTAAGAGAAAGGTAAATAAAGTTATCCCCCTTTCAACATGAGGTGAGGAAAGCGAACCCTCTGTCAGATCCACAGGCTGAGGAAACCAGGGATCTTCAAGGATTCACACCAGTTTCTATCATCTCCCATTTTGCCCAGGAAATCTTGTCCACCACTCCCAAGGCTCAGTGACAGGCACAATGAAGAGCCAGGAGATAAATTAAGGAAATCTAAACTCCTGCTTCATGCTATGAGCCAAACTCGCACCAATTACAGTGGAAAATGGGATCCTCTGCACATCAGCAGTATGCTCCCAAGGAGCCCTGTCCAACATCTTCTGTGAACTTGTCCCAGTCATTCAGAGGGGTCTGGGGAGCAGGAAATGCTGGATCTAGGAGCAAAACCCATTACATGGACATGACCTGCGGGAAGGCAGTAGATTTGATTTTCCCTATGCCATCATCCATTGCAGCAAGGTGCAAACATTCTGGAGGTGATCTGGCACCTGGTGCAAATGGATGGAAAGTTGGTGGTTGCATAGGAGTCATAGGAGGTGTATGGGGTGATCAGTCCATGAAACCAATGCCTATGAAACTCCAAAATAGGGGTTCCCAGCGTGTACAGGATGTCCTGAGTGGTGTCGTGGGCATGGCAGAGATTTGGTGGGCTCTGGATGTTCCCTTGAGCTCTTGGCTGGCTTTGCTTGTCTCAGGTCTGGTTCATGTGGGAAGGTGTTTGGTTCCAAGGTCCAAAATGCCTGACTGCACCAGGAGAGTTGCCACCGTGGCCACTCCCCACACAGGCACCCCAGCACCGACCTTTGCTGTATGGCAGTGGGTTAATGAAGCAGCAAGCCCCACATTACCCCCAAAATGAGAAAACTCATCTAAAGACACAGCTCCACCCACATCAGACCTCCTGAGCTCACCGGTGCCTATTTTTCACACCCCTCAGTAAAGCAGGTGCTCCAGCAGGTCTCTGCAACAGGGAGTTTTCTTGGGATAAAGCATTTTGCCTCACATATTTCGAATTGCATAAACATGAAAATGAGTCCGGTTTTGATTGCCCTGTATGTACCAGCAACCAGGCAAGCTCTGGTAACGGGTTCATTAGCAGCACAAAGATTCATTCATAGCCATGCAATTTCCTTTTTAGAATAAAAGTTCAGGATTTTCTTGTCAATCTCCCATAGGTCACATAACTCAGAATACCACACGCCTGACGTCTTCAGTGACGACGATGGCTGCATCTTTCATCTGTTGTTTAACGGCATCTGAGTCTGCTTATCTTGTTGTTGTACCCAGCATGATGGTAGTGAAGGAGACTGAAAGAAAACAATTCTATCCAAAGGGAAAATGTAAAATCAGAAGTCATACAGACCATTTCTAAGCTGCAGGATGATCTTTTTCCATTACACAGACGATTTTAAATGGAAGAGTTTTCTGGCCCAGGTATTAGCTATTAATGAAACAGCCCCATTCATCTGCTAACATGGTGATGCTGTGTTCAATGTAGAGGATGGGGCAAGCAGATTATACCATTTCCTAATATAAATCAGGGCGTTTCTCAGTTCTTTTTCTCCTTCTCAGCGCTCCAAGGAACAGCTTGAGAGCTGTGGATAATTTGTACAGAATTAAGCTGACCCTGCTGACCTCCTGTTAACCGTGATATGTATTTTTAACCACGTATACATTTTTTAATAATGATACACATACCTTTTATAGGGGCCTTTAGTAATAGGACAAGGGGTAACGGCTTTAAACCAACAGAGGGTAGATTTAAACTAGATATAAGTAAGAAATTGTTTACTATCAAGGTGCTGAGGCCCTGGCACAGGGTGCCCAGAGAAGCTGTGGCTGCCCCATCACTGGCAGTGTTTAAAGTCAGGTTGGATGGGGCTTGGAGCAACCTGGTTTAGTGGAAGGTGTCCCTGCCTGTGGCAGGGGGTTAGAACTGGATGAGCTTTAAGGTCCCTTCCAACCCAAACCATTCTGTGATTCAATTATTCTATGATTAGATTATGGGGAAGGGCTATCAGAAATCTGGGGACTCCTACCTTGCTCCTGGCTATCCTCAGACTATCTTTACACCATCTAAAGAGATAACACCCTCCACTATCAGTGGAAAAGCCATGTTGGGTTGTGATGCCCAGTTTGGGAGGTAGTGTTGCCTGTTCCCTGGCAGAGGCAATCCAAACCTTGAAGCTCTCCAAAGAGCAAATACCTTTTCAGAGTGCAAAACCCAAAGAAGCCTTGCTTGGAGGTGCCCATGCTGTTTGTTTTAGTGAAACATCAAGCTGTTTGACCTGTGAGGATGAAGCAGAAGCTTGTGAACAATATCTCTTGGGGATTTTACTAATGTGGTCTGAACAATAAGCAGAAATCACATCACCATACAGCCTTCCTTTGTATTAGCTCAGCATCTCTGCTTTTGAGCTTTGTACCAGTTTTTTCTCCACCAAGGCAAAGCTCCAGTTTGCCTTTCCAGGGGATCTGGCACACCATGAGGTGCAGAGAGGTTGCTTCCTTGAGGAACAGCTCCTCCTCCATCTTGCCATGGGTCACTGCATTCCCTTGTTCCTTCTCAGCACCCTTTCTCTTGAAGCAAGGCTGCTGACAGAGAGGGTGTGCAATGCGTGTCTGCTCGCTCACTACCAAGTAAACTTCCTGTGGTTTTTACAAAAATGTGTATCTATTTATGGGTAATCCAGGAAGATTTTTCCTGCTTTGCCTTCTCTGTAGTTACCTGCAGAGCATCAGCTCCCCTGCAGAGAGGACCAGATGGAAATCACTGCATTTTGCTCCTCCTGGTTATGTTAATTTTGATAAGGCTGGCTATGAAAGAAAGGGTTATCATTTATGAGCCTGCAGGTTGCTGCTCCCCTCTGCCCTGGGACCTATGGTACTGGCCTTGCAGGACACTCCAGGGAGCATTCTGGGATCTGCACTGACCCTGCCTGCAGCACAGCACCCAACAGTGTCTCCATGCAGGGCTGGGTCCTCCTCCTTCCCAGCTTGCACTTACAATTTATTGCAGACTCTTTCATCTACAGAAATCAGTGAAGTTCACGGTTGCGTGGGCAAACTATCTGCTGCTAAGTCCAGCTTTCCCCAGCTCTTCTGCATGGAGCTGCAGAAACCGGAGCTTCATTTTGCACCTAAGAAATCACATTTGTCATTACAGCTGCCAAGGGAAAGTAAGAAAAGTGAGAAAAAGCAGTAGGAAAGACAGACATCTTCAACAGGGGGCACAATCGATGACTGCAACAACTTCCCTAGGGCAATGGTAGAGTCCTCATTGCTGGAGGTTTTCAGCATACAAGGGGATAGAGTGCTAGATAATCTCATCTAGGCGCTTTCCCCAGATCAGGCGATCTTTCCAGGTCTCCTCCAGCCTGGGCTGTTCTACAGACCTATAACCTCCTAAGCACGAACTGTCTAAACTGAGTCCTTGCTTCTTATAATCAGCCTCTAGCAGAGCTCCAGTCAAGTATTCACAACCCACACTCTTGGCAAGCCACAATTTACATTAATTCTATACTAATATGAGATTTGCATCAATTTAACTGTATGAGCTGTGCTAATGCCAAAGTCCTCTGTCCAGGTAAGGTCTGCTCAGCAGTGCTGAGGGTCTGAAACAGTGGCTTTGGCAAAACTTTGCATCATTCCCATTTAATTGTGCAGCCCAACAGCTCTAAACCCAAAGACTCAAGTCAGTACTATCAGCCAATTTGGTGGATAACACAGTATTAACATCAGGAAAGGAGAGAAGATTAAAGAATTTCAGCAAAAGCAAGAAAGCTCAGTGGAAGTAGCAAAAAGCAAAGAGCTGTGTCTGAAGGAGCACTTGAAGTGCTGTGCTTCTGCAAGGAAACAAAATGGATTTGGGCATGAAAAGCTGAAAGCAGCTTTTATACAATAAGCCACCTGCTGCCAAGTTTTCTGTATCTTTTCACTTATCATCCTATGATTTGGATCTTAGGGGTAATATTTTATCTCCTGAACCTGCTCCCAGCAATTTTACATTTGACAAAGGTCCTACAGGCTTTGGTAGGAGAGAATCAGGCCTTCCAGGAGAAAACACTGTTATTTTATGTTCTTCTAAGGCACTGGGTCACCATACACCCATTAAACAAAGAAAAGCAATACATAGGATCACAAAAAGAAGGAAAACTGAATGTTGTCTTCTTCCGACCTTCAGTTCCATCTTCAAGTTACCTGTATGTTTGGAAATGCTGCTACAATCAGGTGGCGAAGATATTGGTGCAGTCTGCCTGTGTATGCTTACAGAGGAGGTTTGAGGCAAGCCAGGCTCTCTGCCTCCCTTGCTGGCTTGTTTCCACTCAGAATTCAGCAACTGGAGAACTATTATTGGATATTTCATACATAGCAGATGGCTTTGCATTTGCTGAATCCTAAATGAAAATCACTAAGCCAGCAAGAAAATAATATTCCATTTTTCACTGTCCTTGGACTTGCTCTGGTCTCTCTGGGAAGAAAGCAGAGCTTCCCCAGGGAGGCCAGCCACACAATTTGGGAAGTGCTGTGACTATAAGAACAAAAGGGATGGAAGAAATAGTAAGTATTTCTCTGACATGAAATGTTAGATTAATTTGTCATCTGCATGGGCAGAGAGCACTGCATGGCTGTAGCAGCAGTAGTTGTCTGATGTAGAAGATCAAGTACAAAGAGGAGAAACCAAACCTCTAAGGGATCAGGGAGGTAGAGTTAAAAAACCCAAGAAACCAACAAAAAAGAACCTGAGACGTGCCAGGAAGAAATCCTGACACAGAGAAAACTCTCTTTCCTGAGCTATCGCGCAGCATTCTGATGTCAGGATCTTAAAGCATTATGTAAATACAAACAAAACCTTGTAATCTGGTACTTCAGTAAGTGTTGTTATCCTCAGTTCCATCAGTGAGGACACAGACACAGGTAAGCTCAGTGGCTTTCTCAGACTTCCAAGTCACGTTTGCAGTGTAGCTGTGTCCGCAGTTCCCATCCACAGCTCCCAGCTCTGTTCTTCCAACACAAAACATGCCTGGCTTCTGCAAGTGGGTTCCTCAGCTCTTCACAGCAAGAAAATGCCAGGAGGCTCCTCCCAGGACAGTCTCTGCCCTCCTTTGCTGAGCAAAACATGAAGAACCTCTTCCCCCCCCACCATCCCAGCATACACACACATGTAAATGGTTATGAGAAAATCCTGGAGACACAAACCCTGTAATCTTAATGTAGGGAAAATCTTCTACCATAATTCCCTAGCACCAGGATTTCCCAAATTATCCAAAACTATGCTTATTAAGATGGCTTCAGTGGTTGCACAAAACTTTGGGGCAAAGAAACACTCGCTAGATGGACATTTCCAACATTACAGTGCTGGTTTTATAATCTATATTTTGTATGATATTTTCTAGTCTATTCATAGAATCATTTAGATTGGAAAACACCTTTAAGATCACTGTGTCTAAACATATTTAATTTTGCAGCCAGCAAGGTGCATTTTCCCACATGGAGGTGCCACATGAGTAATTGAAGTGCATCAACCTTCACCTGCACTATTTTCTCTGTCTTTTCAGCAAAGTAAACCCTGCAAAATTGGCCTGCACAGAGTAAGGTTATGCTTTCTAAGAAGTCAATCAACAACTAGAAACCAGCATCCATGGCCTTTGGCAGATCTTCCCAGCAGTGGGGTTAATGGAGCCAGCTTTTCAGGAGAATGATGTGCCACTTCCAAGAGCATCTCACCTCCTCCCAGTCTGCTGTTGGTAGTGCTGCTTGATTTGTTTGCAATGGCAGAGCCAAAACCACTAATAAAACTTGCATTCAAAAAAATTAATAAAGAAGTGGAAAGTCTCCATAAAATAAAGAATCACTTTATAGTCCCTTTGGGTTTTCTTTCTTTTTGTCTTCCACTTCTTTGTGGAGAATGTACTCCATGAGATGCAGTTGTTTTCTGATTTCTCACTATTCCTTTGCTCTGCTCTCTTTCACTTCTGTCCTCCTTCATGTGTCTACCAACACAGTGCCTGAATGACTCCCAATCATTTCTGTATCCATCCTTACAACAACATTCCTATGGAAGAGAAATTCTCTTGCCACCATTTTGCAGGTGTGCAGCTTGGAGGAATTGAGGCAGGGATTTGTGTCCTTTGGTGAGGAGATACCTGACTGTGGCCTGGAAATTAGAGACTTGACTGTACACGTTTCCCTAGGAACCTGCGGGAAGACCCCAAGGGGCAACTTCTCCAGGGGCTCTTGGTGTTGAAGGTGGATGGGACAACTTGCTTTGGAGGCCTTGGTGTCACAGTGAGTGCTAAAATGTGATGGGATGGGATGGATCCAGGCATATGCAATCACTCCAGGTTACACAGAGTTTCTGCCTTTAAATGAACACACAGAATAATAGGAGCATGGAATAGTTTGGATTGGAAGGAACCTTAAAGACCATCTAGTTCCAAGCCCCATACCACGGGCAAGGACACCTTCCAGCAGAACAGGTTGCTTAGCACAATCTCCAGTTTCTCCTCTCCCTCCTTATTCCTATGGTTCTCCCAATCTGACTTCATTTCTTTCTTTATCTTCCTCTCTATTGCAGTCATTCTCCTTCAATATGGACATTACCTGCCTCTTACATTACCTGCCTCTTTCTGAATTCCCATTTCCTTGTCTTAACCTTTTCTTGCTCTCCCAGCTGTTCACCTGCATGCTTGCATCGCAGCACAGCATTGGCTCCCTGAAACCAGCAGTGAAACAACAGCCAGAGAGCTGGAGACTTGCATTGAAACTGTTAGGAAACTAAAAGCAAAGAGTAAAAATAAATAGTTGTTTTTTATCTTGATTACAAAGCTAACATCACTGCTACTTAGGGCTTTGCAGTGTGTCTAGTTGTTAAAGCATTTATGAAAAGCCTGATTGGGAGGTGTGCAGTAAAGACAGGATTTGCAGGTGAGGCTTGGTTTGGCAGTGTCTAGAGAAAACACAGACATTTCTCAAAGGAAGCAATGCATATCAAAGCAGCATCATGGTGGCAGGTTGCATCGATAAGAACTGCAATGGAATATGCACTGGGAGAAAAACTAGTCCTCAGCTTCATCTTTCAGGAAAAGGACAAGCACATCATTGTAGACAGATCTGTGAAGAGATCTGCGCTGAAAGTGATTTAGAAAACAAGCAAGCAAATTCTTCAGTTACAGAAAAGATAGTATGCAGAGGAATCGCATATAGCAGCTTTGTGGAAATTCACAGCTGCGTGTCTCTAATCCTGGCTCATCAGGGTATTGCAGAAAGGGAGGGGATTCAGAGCTGCTCACGGCAACGAGCATGATCCTCCCAACAATATTAAATAGCATGTTAGGGCAAACTGATGCTATTTCATTACGAGATGAGGAGAACAAAAGCTGGCATTTAGGCCCAAATAGGACAATTACATGATGCAAAGCTAACCGCAGGCGGCTTTGGGTGACCAACTCAAACTAACTTCATAGAAAGAGTTTTTGCTGACTGCCAGTTTGTTAAGCTTTGGTTCCTCACTGTACTTGTTGCCACTCAGTTGTAAGTTTATACAAGGGATACCATACTATACAGTCTTAACTGAACCAGACGGTGAACACTGCATGTGTTTTACCTCTTTATCTGCATTAGAGACACTATGCACACATTTCACTCTGGGGGGTCAGCTATATGGTATGACCCCTACCAAAGGGGATGCAGAGAAACAACATAAAGATAGCTCCCATCTCCTCTGTCATGTGTCTGAGAACCATTAACTACTAGCTGGTGCCATGCACAAGTACTTATTCCCTCAGCAGGAGCACAAAATCTTTCAGACTGCATTTAGTAGGACCTACTTGACTCCATTTTCACAGTGTTTCTAAATCTGTTAGTATACTGTCACCAAACTATTGAGCTTTAGTATTGACGAGCCACAATGACTGATAAATCATCTGAGGTAATGCAAGTACAGTTTGCCCAGACATACATTTTCTGGCAGTCAGATTTTGATTTCTGTTTTGTATGCATAATACCTTAGCACACATCTCTTAATAATGTGGTCCCATTTAATTTCCAGGATTGGAACTTAAATCAACCTGGACATCAGTTTTTATATAATATATATTTATGGTGATGGGTATTTTTGAACTAAGAGGCTGTTACTGAGAGAGCCTACTGAACCATCAGTAGTCTCAATGGAAAACAGTTGCACATGGGAAAAAGCTGTAGTTTTTAGCACTAAAAATATGCAGTTTTAATCCCTTTTTATTGTAAAATTAGTTGCTTTTGATCCTACTTATAATCCTAATATGACTTAACTAAATTTTCATTTGATTCCTCAATTTGATATTCCCTGTCATTGAACATGATGTGTGAACACTGAACATGATGTGTGAACACTGAACATGATGTGCTGTACCCCTGATTTAGACAGCTCTTGGTTAGAGTTTCTATGCCGAAGGAGTTAAAAACTCAGCTCATAAAACACTATCATTTAGCCCTCTCACAATGTTGTATACCATTACACCCAGCCCAGTCATAAGTCCATGCTGTAAATATTTCCTTTACTTAGAGGCTACATTTTTGCTGGATTTTGCCATTGGAAATCAAAATATTTTTTTGTGATGCAACAGCAGGGCACGCCACTGCCTGGTTACCACTGTGGGGAAGTCTTGTATTGCTAAACCTACAGGTTTCTTTTGCTCATGAAGGATGAAGACCCCCAATTTCAAAAGGAGAAAGCTATGATCCAAACGAGTCTCATTCCTGGCTTTGTTATCACTGTATTCTGGGATTTTACACTCATAGACTGTGGTATTCTCCAACCACATCTCAGGTTGCTTAGATATCCAAGCTCTGTTATAATGCCGCTCATTTACACTAATTTCCAACCAGCTGAAACAGGGATAACCTCTCATACTTAGGGTAATACCATCTTGAACTCCAACATTGTACCTACCATGAACTCAGGACCTGCAGCATCCTGAAATGTTAACAATGTTAGTGATCAATTGCAACAACTTTCCCTTGTCTTCAAAGCTGTGGAAGGGGTTACAATTATCCATATGAGGAGGCACCTGCACCAACAGAAACAGAGTTTCCCATGTTTGACACTGGAATTGCTTTCAAATTTTCCCTGCCCTTGCTCTGCACCTGTTCTTTTCTTGCTTCTAACTCAGAGCCACAGCAGTGGACAAACAAGGAATGGGGTTTTCCACAAATGGTGAAAGAAAAGCAAGCAAAGCAGAGAAACCCAGCATTTAATACTCAGTGACTTTTCATTCTTCTTCTGCACTACTTGTGGAGGACAAAATGGAGAAAATTTTGCTTGCAATCTAGAAATTTCAGGTTGTGTCAAGGTTGCTCATCTTCCCTTTGTGATCTGAAATGACAAAGAACTCATCCCCTTTAACTACAAGCACTACTTCCCATTTATCCTGCATTCTGTACTCCAGAAGCACCACCTTTACCTCTTTCTTATCTCCTTGACTGCTTTCCTAGTTTTTTCTTGCATTTCTAATCACTTCTGGTGCATCTGTTATCCAGGTTAACGCATCTGCCTCAGCAGGAGTCTCTGGTACAACTGAGAACCTAATTAACTGCAGAGGATTTCATGGAGGCCAGGAGCATAGCAGACCCCAGGCAGGCTGAGGCATTTTTGAAGATAACAAGGTACCCAGGACCCTCACAGTGAGGGCCAGCAACAATTTTTGGAAAAAAAAAAAAAAAATATATATATATATATATATATATATATATATATACATTTTCTCTTCCACCTCATGCTTGAAGGTGCAATACCACTGCTAACAAAAAAGACATGGTGTTAAACCTCTGTTGACAGGGAGAGATGCAACAGAAACCTGGTGATTGCCATAGTGATTCCTACTCTGTTGGTGGGAGGGACGATGGTTGCACCATGCAAGGTCCCCAGTTAGCCCTTCCTAATGCACTGAGGGGAGGGAGATGGAAGCAAGGCGTAGGAGCAGGAACTGAGTGTTACATGCTGTTGGAAACAATGGGGTGAAGTAGACAGACTAACAGGTCTGTCCGATGGCAGGTTTTGTGTGCTTCATGGAACTGCTTGTGGGTTTAAAAGTAAGCACTTAAATGCCTATTGGCTGCACAAGGGCTTTAGTGCTCTTCAAACTAGTGAAGCAGATGATATTTCAAAGGCATTAAAAGTAGGTTAAGGAAAAGTATTTTACAGACTGAGTAGATATTTGAATAAAATTGACAGCCTTTAAGTGTAGATGAGGAAATAGAGGGGGTTCTCAGTGGGATCATCTCTATAGGGTTAGAGAATAGCTCTGCTTTATTCCCTCTTCAGCACTTGGTCTCCCTGGCGCGACTGCCAAAAAAGGACAAGTTGTACCAACTCTGATGGGAGTTATCATTCCACTTACCAACAGACTGAGACAAGCAATTCTTTTTTATACAGGCCACCTAGAAACCACCAACAACAAAAAATACAGTGAAGGGAGAATGAGAAAATACCTTTTTCTGCTTTTTCACTAGTCAGTATTAGCTGGTTAGCTGGGCATGTTCTAAGAGGGCTGAATCGCAGATACATGCAAACGCAGGCACTGATAACGATGTGATCCAGCCCAGTGCAGCTGACCTGTGCAAGGGCTTGGCACCTTCACTGGGCTGAAAGGAGCTGGTTAACCCTTACCCCTTCATCATCTGGAAGCACCTCCTTCACATCTGATTTCATGAGTCCAATTCAAAGGGCTCTGAAGCATGTTTAAATGCATTTAATATACATTTTACTTCTGTGATTAGTAATACTTGAGATGACTAAAACTGAAAAATTGTATTTTCTACCCCCCTTTTTTCTTAGCCTTTTGCTCAGATGAAGTAGCAAAATGAGGTTACACGATTTCCCTTTAGAGTTTATAATCAGCAATGCTATTTTAATAATCTACATTTAGTTCCACTTTCTGTTTCTTAAATGCTGGTACAATGCGGCAGTGTTTTGGTTGCAGGCTCAGGGAGACATTTCAAAAGCCAACAAACATGATCACCACAATTTTTTTGGTTAATATTATTCCTTTTAAATGTCATTAAATATTTCTATCAACATTGTTGTGGTTTAACCCAGCACGCAACTAAGTACCACACAGCTGCTCACTCACATCCTGCCCCCAGTGGGATGGGGAGGAGAATAGGGGGGGAAAAAGGTAAACTCCTGGCTTGAGATAAGAACAGTTTAATAATTGAAATAAAGTAAGCACTGTACCAGCTACTAAGAAGAAAATTAACTCTATCCCAACCAAAAGCAAGACAAACATTAAGTTTTGTAAATCTTTTCAAAAATAATTAGATTTCTGACCTTAAGCTGTCTCAGTCGGGCAATAAAAATGAGCTTTAAGAAAATGCACTGAACTAGCTTTAACAACTTTTTCAACCTGTAAGAGATCAGCAGATCCATATGATCTGATAGTGTAGTGGTAGCATATTTTTACAATTCCTGGTATTCCTTGTGGCAGTAAATATGAAGCTTTGGCATCACTACTGGAAAACAACAGGTTATGTTATGTAAACATAAGTGTCATCCATGCTGAGTATACCTACACAAAACAGGCAGTATTCTTACAAATTACATCATTATAACCTTCTTTTTGAAACCAGCCATGTTATTAACTCACCCAATGTTATAAGAAATGAAATATTTATCCTATGAGAGATAGGAATTAATAACAGTAACAATAATAACTTTAAAGTACATAAATATAAATGCATTATTAATCATTAACAGAAATCAGGCCATTAATATTGCTTCAAAGCTCTCTAGGAGAGGAACTATAGGAAACTGAGGTTTTTCCTCTTTATCTTCCATATGGCTACTTGTCCTCTATCTTTATTACACAAAAAAGTGATTGTTTCGGAAAAAAATCTGTTGCTATTTTGCATGGCTGTCCCTCTTTTGACACCATCTGTGGTCAGATTAAATGCTGAGATCTGAAGCAACATCTCTGTGTTTAATCTCTTGTTGATACTTCTGCAGATTGAGAGGTAAAAAAAATGATTACAGGGGGCTGATCAGTCGTACTAGTGTGAGTTATGCCAGTGCCATCCTAATGATTTTCTTAAGTCAAATGTAAATATGACCCTGGAATGTAGAAACATACATTTTTGCTCTCTGAGGTCTAATAAAAACACAAAAGCTTTCTGTGTTGTTCAATGTGGCATTAGAAGTGCTGCACAACATATCCCTGGACCCTTTGCAGCTTCTGAGGCTGAAATTAAAGTAAGCTGAGTTTCCTGCAGGACATGAAGTGTTTTCCTTTTAATTGTTTACAATTTGCTCTCTACTGTGCCTGTGCTTGGAGCCGATACCATAAAAAGCCACTGACAGATCTGAAGCGGCTGCTTTGCAGCCAGGAAAGCAGAAGAAATGTGTGCAGGGGGCTTTCCTCCTGACAGGCAATAACTCCGCGGTAAAAGACTCAGCAAAGTTACAAACCACATACTATTGCCCTTGCATGGAGCATAAAATAGGTCACGGCAGAAAGACGCTGTGGCTTTAAGTATTGCCCGGCCTGAGCCGGATTATCATTAGGTTACGTAACTGCTGATGAGCTGCTTTTCATTAAGGCTTCCCCGAGTGGTGCTGGGAGCAGGCGCTGCCTCCAACAACCATCCTGGGGAAGGATTTCCTCCAGGCGTGCCGCCGTGCTCCTCCGAGCCCCGCAGTCTGCAGCTAGGCCAAGGTGACTGTGTGAAGCGGCACATGCTAAGTGTCTGTCTGAATGTGAAACAAGCCATCCACCTTTATGGGGTTGTGCATTAATTTCAGCTAAAGCGTGTTTGCAAAGTTTTAAAAGTAAGAGGCTCAGAAAAGATGTTAAATCGGTGTGTTAAAAGTATCCTGGCTCCTGGCTTGGAGCTTTTTTTTCTTTAGTGAAATGCATCCCCTGCTGCATAAAACCCCAAACCTTCATATCTTTTGGTGGTCTTGAACATGAGCAAAAAGACTGTTGCACAGGAAATGACAGAACAACACTGCAGCAACAGCACTGCACACCTGCACCTCACACCTGAGGAGGTAAAAAAAAAGTAGAACACAGCTGGTTTTGAGCACAGAATCATACATGCTTGAAGCACCACACAGTGTCCAGGTAGGACCCTCAGATGCTGAAGTGCTTGTGTCCATCGCTCTGTTTCACCTCAGGATGAGCTGAAAGCCAAGTGATGTTCATCCTCGGGTCTCAATTCTTCCATGTGCGGCCTTTCAGCTATTGGAGCTGACAGTGATGATTCACCCTCTGGAAAGACCTTCCTCTGGCTCTCACAGGTAGACAGGCTCCATGCAGGCAGATGCATGCTGCAGTCCTGGTAACCTGCTAGTCCAGATGCCATCACCAAATGCCATTCTTGTACCCTTCTCCTACCATTTGCTCCTCCCGGTGTTCCCTCTCCTGGCATTCCTATTCAACCCTCCATTTAGACCAATCTGAACTTTCCTATTACATTTTTAGGGGGTAAGTAAGTTGGTATTGACAGAGAAGCTCAGCCTGAAACAGACTCAAGCCCATATTCAGCTCTAAAGAACTATCCTCATACTAAGTGGAGGCAATACAATCATCAAATAAATTATTTATTACTTACTACAATGCTGAGTTTGGCCAAGAAATTTTAAAGTTGCATATTATTAATTTTGCCTTCTTATATTAATGACTGTACTCTGGCTACCTTGTGGTTTACAAGAAACTCAAAATTGGCCACTTCATAATCTGAACTAAAGCTTGAAAATGGCTTTTAGCCCAAATAAGTTGTAAGGAAAAAATGGGCTACAAGTGACAGCGTCACACAGAGGGCTTATGGCAGGAAACAGGACAAAGAGGAGACCCTGGCACTGTTTTGGTTGGTGATTCCATTACACGTTGCTTGACCTCTGCTTAAACCTCTTAAACACTGCTTTGTATATGTAAAATGAAGTTAATCGTATCATCTTGTTTTACAAAGTACTCAGGCTAGAAAAGATCTAACAATAGCAAATTATTTGTCATCTGAAGTCAGCTGGAAATTAAAGCTGCTTTCAGATAAAGTCTCACCCACCACGAAATCACTTACCTGGTAGGAGAGGCCTTTGTTTTAGACTTAATTGTAGTAAGTTTTGAAGTAATTTAATTTTGCTGATGGATTTCATTTTTATTTTGTGTGTATTTTGAGGAGGCATTTAATCTTTTCTATAATACATTTTGAAGTCTCATTCATTTAAATTGTCAAAGCCTGACAGCTCTGTAATGTGCTTAAACCCGGCATTGTTTATACCTGCATTCCATTTAAAAATTAACTTGCAGATTAAGTAATAAAAATGGTCTTATACTTCTCAGTGCTAATATCAGTGAAAACTTACAATATCCCTACTGCCTGAGATTAGCTCCTATATTACTTTCTCGTGAGGATTTCATGGAGGGGAATATTCTAACATTAAGCTCTGGTCGTGAAGGCTGAGCGTTTTTTGCCTGAATAAAACCAAAGTGTACATAAACCTGCAGAGGCAGTGGAGAGCTGGCAGCTCAGGAAGACGCTGGGACTTTTACACAGCTTCCTTCCCTCGCTGCTGTCATGAAGTGAACAAGACCAGAAGGAATCTATTAGCACTTCCACCTAGATGTGTTGCAACGAAGGGTCATGCAGCAGCATGCAGTGGCTGTTAATGTTGCCTCAGCCCTCACCAGGAATGCAATTAAAGGAGAATCAGAAGCATTCGTTCCTTACCTTGTGGACAGTGTGAGTTTTGCAGCAGCAGATTGGTTGTGGGTGCATGATCCCAGGTCACTGATCTCTGTCTTGCACCTTCACCTCCTCCCCACTCATTCTGATGCTTTTGCTCACGCACATGGGCCTGAAACACTGAAAAAAAAGTTTACTATTTGTGTAGTTGAAGATGGACACAACATACAACATTTTATATAATATGCACACACAGTTAACCCGGCTGCAACTGATATAAAATAGTCCAAGAAAAGTCTTACAGATCCCAAAATAACTAATAAGCCTGCAATCAATATTCCCTAGCTCTTTACCTGCCGAAGGGTTAACTCAGGCTTATCCTGCCCATTCCCTTCACAGGTGCTCCAGAGATAAGGAGCCAGTTATGAAATACAGCTTGCGTGGGCTTTTTCTGGGAAGCAGAGAACCTCAAAGGTAGCTGTGCAGACCCGAACAAAGGTGCAGATTTCCAAGGAAGACAAAAATTGAGATCAGAGGACAATGTGGGTGACAGCACTGGGTGGATTTGCAATGCTGTGTGTTTGACTGGGCCTTTTGAGGCCAACTTGTTTTGTTGTAACATAGGCACTCTCAAGCCTGAGGAATAAAGAGCCCTTATGGAGGAAAATGAGCCACCTGAAGCTCTGGTCTATTTTAGCTGTTAAACCCATTGAGTTGTTTTGCCTCATGAGACGTGAGGTGTTTGGGGATTTCACAGATCCACACAGAGGATGAATAATGTAACCAGATGCGGCTTGAATGTGATAAAATAGTTGACAGAACAATTGTGGTCTATCCATGTGCAGCGGCTTTGCGTGGAAATAGCCAGAAATGACAGTAAAGAGACCAAACGACGGGTTGAGGTCTGCGTGGGACCATCTATCATCCCATACTGCTTACTAAACTTTGTTCCGGTGTTCCAAGCTGATCCAAGGCACATTTCAGTCTTTTTGATGCCTAGGTGGAGAACACCACCAACACAAGATGAACGTGATGAGTCTTCTGTGAAGCCTTGTTGCGGAAGGTGACTGGAAAACAAAACCCAACAGGTAACTTCCAGGACTGGATGCCTCTGCTCAGTGACAGCAGCTCCTGCCACATGAGCAGGGCAAGACCCCGTCACCTTGGGCTACCCGAACCTGTCCCCACAGCCAGGCCCCGGGGTTGGGATGTTGGGGGACCCAGGAGAGGCTGCCCCATGCCTCAGCCCGGGGAGGTGTGAGGGGCAGCGAAGGCTGGCCCGAAGCTGAGGCCAATATGGGGACAGGGCTGATGGCACCAGCGGAGCAGCGAGCCGGGCTTCCCTGCGGGCAGCGCCTGCCTTAGGCCGGGGCTGCCGGACCCCCCCCGGGCCAGAGCGGGCAGGTCCCGGCCGCCCCCCCTGCCGCCAAGATGGCGCCCGCTCCCCCTACCCCTTCCCGGGGGGCGGCGGGCCCTCGGCTTCCCCAGCGCCTCCGCCCCGCGGTGCTGCCGCTCGGGTCAGGCCGGGCCGGGCCGGGCAGCGGCGAGGGGCCGGTGACGGGAGGGAAGATGGCGGCTGAAACCGACTGAAGGAGGAGGAGGAGAGATCCGACCCGGGCCGTGGCTGCCTCCTCCGTCACCGCCCCCCTCGTCCTCGTCCAGCTCCGCCCCGTCCCACCGGGAGGGAAAGCGGAGAGCGAGCCGGAGCCCCGCAGCCGCGCCGCGCTGCCCAGGCAAGGGGCCCCGGGTGCCCGGGAGCCCCGCAGCGGGAACCGGGGCCCCCAGAAGCGCCCGCCGCCTCTAGTGCTCCGGTCACCGCGATCGCCGCGGGGGCTGCTGCGAGCCGGCAGCCCCCCCGGGGCCGCCCCCGCCGCCTGGCCGGGGGAGTCGCTGTCGCGTTGCCCGTTGAGCTCGGCGGCCTCAGCCCCGGCGGGGGGAGGCGGCTGTCACCCAGGCAGCGGCGGCAGGTGAGTGGCGCCCGGCCGCGCCGCAGCTGGCGGCGGGGCGGGCGGACAGGCGGGCATGCGGAGGGAAGGAGGGGGGGCCGGGCCGGGCGCCCCGCCGCGCAGGGCGGGGGTGTGTCTGGCGGGGTCCGTACGCCGCCCCCGGCCCCAGCCGTAGCCCCTGGTCTGCGGGGAGGCGCAGCTGTCACGGGGGGACGGCCCGGCCCCCAGCCCCGGGGCTGCCATGGCGGCGGGCGGAGCGCGGAGGGGCGCCGCGGCCTCCCCCCCTCCTCTCTCCCCTCGCCCGCCCTCCTTCTCTCACGGGGGGCTGAGAGGGCCGCCCCGGGGGACCCTGCGGGGAGAACCCCTCCCGGCCCGGGCAGCGGGATCGCCGCCCTCCCTTTCCTTTATAAGCCCTCACCCCTTATTAATTTAAAGTTGATTGCAAAAGTGAAAAAGCAGTTTTTTCTCTTCTCGCCCCCCCCCACCCCCAGCCTCTTCCCGGCTGGAAGATGGCTGAGGGGAGGCAGCGGAGCCGCGGCCGGGCCTGCGGGTACCCGCGGACTTCCCCGGGCAGGGAGGACGCTTCGTTTGGTGGCGGTTTAGGTGACAGCTCTTTGTCTGCGTTGTGGCATCGCATGGCCCCCCCCTCGGTGTGTGTGTCTGTGGTCCCCAAAACCACCCCCAGCCACGGCAGGGCGGCTCTGGTTGTCAGAGGAGACAAGTAAGTTCAGGGCTAAGGCAGTGGTGCGGCTGTCAGGGAAAGGTGGAGGTGGCCGTGAGGTACCGGGTGGGTCTTGGAGCCATCGAATCAGGGAGCAGCCGAGTTGCCAGGCAGGGTGTGTGTGGAATTGGGCTCCCTGAGGGGTGCCTGAGCTTCCAGGTTTGGGGGGCTCTGCAGGAGGCTGGTGGTGAAGCTAGCGTCTGCCTCCCTGCTTCTAGCAGAGTGCTTGCCCTAAATTTGCTTAATTCCTCTCTTGGAGGCATGGACCAGCACCCGATTGTGAATAAGCCTAAATACCTGCGGTGCATATGCAAGTGGTAGCCCTGGTTTGTGCAGTGGTGGGGCTCCAGCTGCTGGAATATGACATTTAGTGGTAGAAAAATCTGTTTGTGGAAAGGCTGTTTCCTTCCGATGTAGGTTGCTAGACACGCTTGAGCCCTCTGGTTTCCGAGGTGCGTTTTGACCTTTCAGTGGCTGAGAACTGGGTCGTGTGTGTTGGGTAATGATCTTCCAGTGTCTTTTGCACCCAAAAGATCATGTTTGCAAAGGTGGAAAGGTGTTTAGCACTGGCTGAGGCTGCTGGTTGCTTCCGCTGGAAGCTTAATCAGCGTACAGTAGATATCAAATGTTCACTCCCCCCATATGGCATAGCCAAAATAAAAGAGTGACACAGCAAAGTGTATTAAAACTGGAAATTTGGACTCATGTGGGTGGTGCTTGCATGTTCTTCACCCTGTCTCGTGGCTTGTGTTCTTCATGTTGCTGGTTTAGACTGAGGGAAAAAAAAAGACTGGGTTTGTGTGGGCTGGCAGGATATATATGTGTGTGTGTGTAAGAGTTGTGTGTGTCTATATATATAAGGAGTAATATACCTGCTGAGTTCTAGCAGCAAGATGGTAAATGTATATGAACAAAGAAGATGCTTCATGTACTTGTCTGGAAATGCACTGTCCCATTGCGGTTTGGAGGTTGTGATCTTCTGCTTTCAGAATGTTTCAGTAAACGTGTATGTGTTGTGAACGCTGTGCTGTGGCCATTGGCTTTTTTACACAAGAGAAAGTAAAAAATCCATGTATGTATGGAAGTACATGTAGTGTGTGGTACAGGTGTAGTTATGTACCCGAGCCTCTTGCAGTGCAGGAGGGAGAGAAATGTTATAAACCAGAAAAACTTGGATACAAAGCCACAGATTTACAGGGAAGCTTGGAAAGTGGTGTTGTATCTGCAGCTTTGCAGAGCTGTTTTGTGAAAATGATTAAAGTTCAAGTTGCCACTTAAGGGGACAAACAGCTCTTGATGGTAGATAATAAAACAGTAGTAACTTTGGCAGTACTGCACCTGGCTCCAAGCCGATGGGCATGATGAAATGTTAAATCTCAACTTATTTGCTCAAGATGGGTATCTGTTGTTTGAAAGGTGTTGCCAAACAATATGGCAGCACAAATCCTTGCTTCCAAAACAAATAGGCTTCCTGAGATGCGAGTGGAGGTTTGGCTCTTCGGAAGGCAAGCCTTTACTTTGTATTCTCTACAGGCCAACTTTGATTTTTTGTGTGTTTTCCCCAAGCCTTGCCCTCTGATAATGCTACGACACATGCTCACAACTGCATGACTAATTCATACAATTAGTCATACACTTCCAGTGTAGATTTATTGGAGCAGTGTCACTGTCGTTCTTCTGTTGTAGAAGTCTGTATTTGGGAACATTGTGCCTGCTGTTGACTTGTCTTGGGTCTCTTGGCGGGGTTGTTGGGTGGGCTGTTATGAACATTTGAAGCCTTGAGGATAATTAAGCTTAATTATAGAAGCATATTTTTCAAGGAACATATCTGCTGGAGATCAGCACCTTGTTGCTTGTTAATCTGAGGGGGGTAATTTGCATGAGACTTTGCAATGATTGTTAGAGACGAAGGTGTGAGTGCTACGACTAAAAATATCCCGTCTCCTACATAAATAGTTTGCCAGCTGAAAAACAGTATATTTTGTATAAGGAAACTATTTATATGACGAGTTATTCTTGTTTTGCTCGGTTGACTGTTTCTTTGAAGCACGGTTCTTATCTCTTTGATCAAAGGAATTTAAAAAATAGTTTTTAAAGTTGGATTCTGCCTTTAAAGACAAGATTTTAAGCAGGAAGGGCTTGGACTAACAGATAAATGTTTTAAGCAGGTATTCCTGAAAGGCCAGCGCAGTGTGTAATACCCCATAGCATGTGGCCACCACTTCTACATAGGAGCTTTAATTGCTGGCAGATGCAAACAAGCATTTTTTTATTGGCGGTTCTATGTTATTTGTATTGCTGCAGCATCCAGGAACCCCAGGCATGGTCTGGGTTTGCAGTGGAGTAGGAGTGAGGCAAAAATGGAGTGAAAGTGCACTCCACTTCCCAAAACTTCCAGCCTAAACCTAGAGGTAGAGGAGCAGAGTTGTGAGAGGGAAGCAGCTGGCTGGTGATGGTCAGCACTAGTCACAGTATGTGAGTGACCTAAATATGGAGTTTTGGGGTTTACTTTTAATAATGTTTCAGGGAGTAAGTGCTTTACCATCTTCTGGGAGCTGACTGCCTGCCGTTGTGCTGCTGAAGCTGGGCTGAGCCCACTGCTAGGGCTGATCCAGCCCCTTAGAGCTACGGTGGGTGAGGGAGGAAGCACAGGAGCAGCTCTGCTGATCGGTCTGAGAACAGCCAGGAGCTTTAAACTCTTCCCCCAGCACAGCAGGATCTGGAATAGGATGTTTGCCTGTAGCTGCAATATTAAAAATTATGGCTTGCTTGTAAATGGCTTCAACTCTTTGCATACCTAGCCTTGCACATGTGAGTCAGGGTGATGCAGAACAGGTTTTTACCACTATGGCAGCATCTCCATATAAAGTTTGACCATTTGAAATGCTGCGGCTTTGCTGTGGGACAAATTTTAAAGGACTGAGAGGCCTGGTCAAGGTATAAAGGATGTGTCAGCACCATGCACTTTACCTGGGCTCCTGTCATTTACAAAGGAAAAAAGAAAACCAAAACTGCTGAACTGGTTTGGAGGTTCTTTAAGCCTGAACTAATTTACCAGGCTGGGAATGTAGGTTAGAAACTAGGCTTCACTTGGCTTTGGGCTAGTGCCAGTATGCTCCGCAGGGAAAACACAGGCTAAATAGCTTCTGTGCTGATAATCCTGCAATACCATTCCTCCTGTTTCCCCTGAAAAGATAGGTAGGTTCTCATGCAGTTGACCTAATTGACTGGGAAGCAACTTCAACACATCTCAGCACAAGGAGCAGCAGGATGTTTCCCTTAGATGCCCTTGGGTGAGTGGGGGGAAAAAGCGGGGATGGATTTTTGTGCACAGACCTCACCCAATTGCTCAGGTCCGAGGGATGAGGTTGCAAAGCCTAAACTAGGTAGATTTGTTAAACAACTTAGGTAAATCTGCACATAGATATTCTTAAATCTGTTTAAACCTGCTTACTGGTTTATTATGTTCTGTAAGCTGAGGCAAGCTGTCCTGGCAGTCATGTTTAAACCAGCGTGTGTCTGCATGGAGATTTGCTGTGATTTAGTGAAGCTGATGCAAGTTGCTGAGTTACAGGAAGGTGATCTAAGAAAGCAAAACAGGGCAGGGTATACGTAAGTCAGCAATTTGCTAGCTTGTGTTGGTTGGTGATCTCTATAGTACTCATATTTTGTTCTAAGGATCCACAAATTGTCAGTTTCTTAAAGCTGATCAGTGGAGGGGCATAGATGTTTTTTTTTCTGCAGACAAAAAGCCCTCAAGAGTTAGTTCCTGCTTGAAACAAGTGTCAGAAATGTTCCAGCCAAGGCTGATCCTGCAACTAGCTTTTTTGGAACACAAATCACTAAAATATCTATTTTGAGCTATTTATGTTTATTTTTAATTATCTATAATGAAATATGTTATGAAACAAACTTAAAACAGTGTCTTTTTGGCTTATTTGCTCCCTCTTCCCTTTTTAATGTGATATCTGAAATCCCAAGAGTTCCATTTTTTTGGATTTTCAGAGTGTGAAGACTTCAAAAATAAGGCAATATGCCAGGCAAGGCAAGAAGTAGGCTTGTTTCTTGTATTCGTATGATGAAACTATGAATGAGGAACTGTTTAAAACCCAAACAAATCAGTAGCTTTCCCACAGATGTGGAATTCAGGTCCTGATTGTGAATGGAGGGATAAGTTTAGATCACAATACTACCCTAGGATCAAATGGTATTAAATGGTGTCACACATATTGAAATGGTTAGGTGTTGATAAAGTTATATACTTAGTGTTTTCTCCTGTGTGTAGCATGTGGTGTCTTTGGAAATAAGGGCCTCAGAAGGGGAGAGAGATTTCAACCCAAAGCCTGTCAATCCCCTGTCCAGAAGGTTTCAGAACAGTATTTGGTGTTTCAATAAGACTAATAAAAAAGTAGTAGTATAATTTTTTCAATAAAAGTGCACTGAGAGTTTAAACAGTGAAAACTGAATGTATTTTTCTCTTTTATTTTCCTTTTCTGCTAACATTGTGTAACTGGTGGATTGAGGGAACAGAAAGGAAAAGCCCTGAGCTTTTCAGACCATTAAATCAGATTCATGTGTAAATTGTACAAGAAATCTTCCAGCTTGGACTGTGTAACTTCACTTCCTTTCTATTCCTTGTGAATACCATGCTTGCTGCCTATCCTCCCTCTCTTCTTTTCTCTCCCCTGCAGCCCTTGTTTTGCTCCTGAGACTTTGTATCTGGTTTTATCAACACACTTCAGAGACCTTGGATAAGTTGAGAGATGAACTCTTCAGTGGAAGCACTAGTCAGGCTCTGTCTTTGAAGTTGTTTTGTTTTTAACAAAAGTCTGACTAACCTGAAAAGGATTTTGACATATGCTTGTGACCAGTTATTTCAAATCCTTCCGGAAAAAATCGTGCATGAAAATAAACAACCACCTAGAGTTAAACCTGTTGTAGACTGGGTGTGTAAGCTCGATCCATTTGTCTTTCACTCCTTTCTTAGATGTGATTGCTGACAAGATGAGTTCTGGGTCTTCCCACTAATTCTGTAAACAGCTGGCAGTTATGCTACCTGCTTCTTTTTTTATGAGCAGGGATTTCCAAGCAGAGTGTTCACAGGAAAGCTTGGCAGGATGAGTTCACCAGACTTTCCTCCATGCTCCAGTTGCGAATGGTGCTCAGCTGAGGGGTGAATACCAAACAAGTATTTTTTTAATGATGGAAGATGCTGCGTTAGGATTGAAGGAATTATAACTGGACACCTTGGAAACATTTATAGCAGAAACCAGTAGATCAGGCTGCATTCTTATACAATTTAGATGTTCAAATTTAATAATCATCATGGAATCACAGGATGGTTTATGTTGGAAGGGATCTTAAAGCTCATCCAATTCCAACCCCTGCCACAGGCAGGGACACCTTCCGCTAGACCAGATTGATCAAAATGAAATGCTGCATGCATGTTATTGTTAAGGGTATGACATTTTGGCATTTACAAATGTTACCATGTTCTTATATCTCGGCTTTTGTAAAATTTTGTGACAATCTGCAAAATTGAGCACAAAATCCTAACATGTCTTGAAATGTAATTAGGGTGAAGCCTAATTTGCTATTGCATGAATAGTTAGAATTTCTTGGAATGGAACCGATGTGTACAATACATCTGTTTGTGTCGCCAAATGTCATTTTAAGAATGTTGGTTTATGGAATAAGTGAGAGCCGCTGGTGAAGGATCAGGTAAAACACCATGTTATGCGGGCCTCTGACTCACAGGGTAGGAATAAGGCCTGAAACCAGCTCTGCCTTTGGCAGCACGTAACTCTTGCTTTATTTTAAATTAAGGTTATGAAACCCCAGCATTTTAGAATATGTTTTGTGTTTATGCTGTTTGCAAGCTTTCTTGGTACTTTTTCAACTATATTGTATTGTCCAACAAATATTTTTCTACAGAGGTCGTGTTTAAATGTTCTTTGTGAAAAAACTGCTAGGTGATTTTTTTCCCCTGGGTTTCTAAAATCGCATTCCCAGATTCGTGTTTTACTGCAATCAGCTAGTCTTCAGTGTGGAATATCTGCTGAAGGCATAGTGGAAGTTGTGGGATCCCAGCACTTCTCTGACAGCTAGATTAATAGTTACGTCTTTAACCTTTAAAACAGTTCACTTGGACTTGATGGAGTTGGCATAAAGTTCTGTGTTTCTGAAGATGCAGTGGTGATAATCTCTTTGATGGCCCAAAATAAGTGAAAAGAAAAGCTTTAATGAATTTAAAAATGCCATTGAAAATAGCATTTGGCCTGATTTTATTTGGCTTTTGTTGTTGTTGGAAATGGAAATAATACTGTATATACAAAGGTCACTGTATGGAAAATAACTATCTAGTAAATATACTTTAATCTGGTTTATTTTTCAAGTACAGTGAAAATGGGAAAATAAACTATCTAACCTATTAATTACATCTGTTTCCATGTGACATAATGTGCTATAGTTTTCTGATCTGGTGGATAAGATGTTTCAATACAGCATAACAAAAAAAGTACAGTTTGATATTGCAGACTAGCACTAAAACCTGGGAATTTCCATTAAATCAAAAGCTATTTTGTTTGTAAAGCTGGACATTCAAAAGTTAGGAAAACCAGATGCGACTGTAATTACAATTTTGTAGCCACATGAGATTTTTCCATAGATTCTCTGACTTACTCACTGTATGGGTTGGACTAACAAAGTGGAATGGATTAAGGTTGCACAGATGATCATAAATCTGTTACTGTATACTTTTTAGTGCTTCATTTTGCAACCTACTCGATTTTCTTCTAATGTTTTTAGGTGATAAGCTGCTTTGTGGCATTCATTTTTGATACAAATGGAGTGTCACACAGGTATTGGCTACTTTTTGCAATGCCCCTGCAAGGCAAAGAAATATTATTCCAATTTTTGCACTCTTCACAGCTATTGGATAATTAGCCCAAGTAGCAGGGTGCTGGTGAAAGGTAAAAGGCACTTGACAGGTTATTCTCAAGTACCTGGTGCACTTGACCGCTCTGTCTGTATATGTGGATTTATTAAATTGGGTGAAACTTTCTCTGAATTTGCCAGCAAACCTCCAGAGGCTTGGCTCCAGTGGTCTCTGCCTCACTGACAAGTAGCTCTGATGACAGGTATCTGATGGCTTTCGTTCTTTAGAGCAGAGTTTCCCCAACTGTGGCATGCATATGCTAGCAGTATGCATGCTGCTTTAGAATGGGGTATTTTGCGATGTGAAGGCAATTAAACTCCTGTTGCTGAATGTGGATCTGTTATTGCTCCATCCCTGGCAGTGTTCAAGACCAGCTTGGATGGGGCTTTGAGCAGCCCGGTCTAGTGGAAGGTGTCCCAGCCCATGGCAGGGGTTTGGAACTAGATGCCCTTAAGGTACCTTCCAACCCAAACTGTTCTGTGATTCTGTGATTCTACTGTGGGGCTCTTGATGGAGGTGGGTCCTTGGGGTGGCACTCAGGAGTCAGTGGCGATTGCAGAGAGCCATCAAATTGGGGTTTGCAGGTGTGCTTGTGCTTCTGATTGAGATTTTAAAGGAGCAAGGATGAAGATGTTGAATGAGGATGTGCAGCGAGTCCTATTTTGGGAAGCTGGGGTAAGCGTGGAAGATAGGGAGCAAAGGTTTTGGCATTTGGTGTTATGGAGGTGATGGAGTGTCATGGCTTGGTCAGGTCAGGTCATCAGGGCTGGGCTGGTGCCAAAAGAGAAGAAACATTGTTTTTATGTCCTGGTTCGTGGAGAATGTGGTGTGCTTTTTAGGTGGGGTGGGGACAGCACTGGGGTTCTCATTTTGAGGCACAGAAAGATTGATGATCAAGTCCTGCCAGGCAGAAGCATTATCCAGTAGAAGGGCAGGAAGAGAGAAGCTGGTTTGGGAGGTCGAACATGTGTGCCCATTGCTAAAAAAGCTGTAACATGTTGCTGGTTATGGCCTCCAGAAGAACTGCAGCCTTAGTTCCCAAACTTAGCACAGCCCTGCTTGTTGCTGCGGTTGTTGACTTGCTTATAGGTGTGCGTGTGGTGCTACGTGCAAGGAGAGCTGGATTCCTGAATTCCTGCTCTTGCCACAGAATGTATGATTACAGAGATACCGCGGACTTCTTGAAAACAGCATTAAATAACTTCTGAAGGCTTTTTAAGGAGGTATTTTAAAAACAAGAATCATGCTTTTACTCTTGGATTTCCTCCTGGATGCTGGAAAATACCTACATTCCGTAATTCATACATTTCACGTGCAACTGGCAAGCTGGAAATAAGGTCTTTGGGGTCTGTGAAAGCAGTTTAAACAAATCTAGTAAAACAAGATTTTAGTTTCATCGCAGAGGTTTAAAGTGCAAGAGTAAAATACACAGAACAGCCATTAAAATCTAAAAAAAAAACCAACAAAACCCCCAAAGAATACTAGCCTGGAAATGTTTTCTTCCCTCTGTGCTGCCTGTTAGTCTGCTGACAGGGGAAACTTTGATACTAAATCCACTGGAGCTGCTGGAGTTGGGTGTTTGGCAGCATCACACTGTCAGGGCTATTGCACCACTCTATCTGCCCCTGGAGTCATGGCTTGCTGCAAATTCATGCACCTTTGAGAACTCCTGCTTGTTAGAACAAAGCCCCTCACTGCCCAGAGACTTTTTACAAGTGTAAGCACCATCTCTGGGGAATAGGAAAGTATGCCCATTTCACGGATGGGCACAGGTTTGTCCAGATCATGGGGAAATTTGGCAGTCCAGTATTTGACCCCCTTGTATCTGCATTTACTCGTTGAACAGTTGGTCTGCAGTGTTTAGATTTTGGTTTAAAATGTCTAAATTGAATATAGCAATATAATCTTAATTTGTTTACCAAGAGAGTTCTTCAGATAGGCCTCCTGAAGTGCAAGGAATAAGAAACAACTGCTACTTGAGGACAGAAGAGCTAAGTTTGTTTCAAGCTGTTTAAAAGGCTTCAGCTCAGAGATAAGTGCGTATTTTACATCCTGATCAGCAAGTTATAATGAGATTTAGAGCACTAAACGAGTTCTCTCCTAACCCGCAGAATGATGCATGTGGCTCAGCACAGAGCTATTGTTCTCATCAGCCCTCTCTGGTGAAATAATTTAGGAAATTGTGGTGCTGCAAACTGGATTTAATCAGCGAGTAGTTTCCACCTTCAGAAGATGTCTTCAGTAGATAGAAGGCATTTCTCAATGTTCACAAAGATTTCTGCACAAGGAGGGTAGTTCTTGTGTTCCTAGCAGTGAGAAATGGCTGTCTGGAACTTCAAATACATGAGCAGGCTGTAGGATTAAGTGTTCTCTGTTATGATGAGTGGAAGTTACGTCTTCCAAGTGCTGGAAGTTTCTAAAAGGCTGTTCTGTTTCTCCATCACTAGAAAGATAATGAAAGAGTACAGGCAAGGAAGGGTCATAGAGAATACAAACATGGAGAGCAGGAGAGCTGCTTTTTTGCTATTGAGAAGTGAAAAGGAGATGATCTTCACAAAAATGCTACTGGGATCCTTGTGGATAGATCCACCCACAGCAGGATGGGATAGAACTATTGATAATTTTGATACAAACTCTTTTTTTTTTTTTTTAATGCAAACTCAGATCATTTTGATGCTCTGAGGGCTGGAGCACCTCTGCTCTAGAGACAGGCTGAGAGAGCTGGGATTTTAGGCAGAGGTTCTTCCCTGTGAGGGTGGTGAAGCCCTATCACAGGCTGCCCAGAGAAGCTGTGGCTGCCCCATCCCTGGCAGTGTTCAAGGCCAGGTTGGATGGGGCTTGGAGCAACCTGGTCTTGTGGAAGGTGTCCCTGCTTGTGGCAAGGGGTTGGGACTGGTCCCTTCCAACCCAAACCATTCTGTGATTCATGTGATTAATAATATTCAAAGGATTTGACTATTTCTTCAGGTGGTGGCAGAGATTCCTCTCCTAATCCAACAGCTACATTCAGCTGGTTCTTGAAATTCTTATAATGTGGTTTTGAGAGCAACATGTGGTGAATATGGAATAAAACAATATTGCACATGGGGGAAGACTGTGCGATGCTGTGAGAGAGGATTAGATCACTTGAATAGAACCGTCAGGTACTGGTGGCTATAATATTTATCATCAAGAATCCTTGTCTGAGCCTTGAGCTCTTTCCCTCCCCCTGTTTACAGCAGATTGTCAAAATTGAAGGTGGTCTTTCTCCTCTTTTGCAGTCACTTGTGTTTCCAGAGATGGTTGTTTTGTGTTTTTTTTTTTTTTTTTTTTTTGTTTCCTTAAGTATTGAAACCTGTTTTTTTATTCCAGGCTCATTTCCTACTTTGCTGTATAAGGCTGCTACATACTCTGTTCAAGGTCCCTGAAAATGTTATGAATAGTCTTATCTCTGTAAGCTCCTTGAATACATCGCTGGTTTTGTGTACCTGGCTTTTTTGAACCTTATCCTCATTAAAAAAAAAAAAGCAAAAGAAAAGAAAAAAAAAGCCCTTATCTTTTCTTTTTTTTTTCCTTCCTGAAATGACCTATGAGAATTCTCATGTGGGAGTGAATTAGTGTGCATGTACTGGGAGACGTGGCTGGCTGTGGCACAGGCACGGATTTGCTAAAGCAGCACAGAACTCGGAAGCACAAAAGCTAGTTGGATTGAAATCACTTGGTATTGTTGTCTATAGAATAATTTAACTGGGTTTTTGTCTTTTGGTTTTGTGTTTTGTTGTGGTTGTTTTTTTTTTTTTCCTGCTGGTGAGTACAGTTCTCAGGCCTCATTTTTGGTACTGATTTCAGTCATTTATGCTATGAAATGGTAAAAGAATTATCAAAATGTTATCTATGAAGTCGGTACAGAAGGGTCTGAACGCGTTGGCGGTTATTTGTGGATATGCTGCTGTTTGCTAAAGAACTTTTTAGGTTTCCTTGTTTTGAGATGGCTTGAAACAGGGTTTTTTTTTTTTTAGCTTAAGTAATTTGCTCATCCTCCTCCTTGATTTTACACCTATCAAAAGTGAACAAGCATGTCACTTCCCTGTATCAAGCATTAATTAGCTGATTGCAAAGCCCTTTGAACGTAACTGCGAAACATAACTTAAACCAAAGTCCTCACTCTTTAAAGGGAGGAGAGCGGAACACACCTCTCCCTTCTCCTCTCTGTTGAAAGGCTTTGCTTCCAGAGAGTTATCCTCATGCTGCTGTGGGCAAAGACTCAGATGAATTATTTTGCACAATGAATGTATCCTTCTGACGGATTTCTGGTGTTCCGAATGACTGGAATTCTCCCTGAAACTGTAGTGCTTGTTAGGGAGCAGAAGAAAGTCTGTGCAAAATACTGTCTTTGCACTCACTTTGGAATCGCAACTGCTCCTGCTGGGCTTCTGAGATGGACTTGAAAAGGCATCTTGGCTTGCATTATAGGTTAACCCAAATAAACGTTTAGTAAGTAATAGTAGTAATTAGTATTTATAATGAGGTAGTAACAGGCAACCTGAATTAGCCCAAGCTCCCATTGTGCCTGAAACTAAACAAACAAATAAGCTGCTTAGGGAGGGACTGCCATGATTCAAGTGTATTTGTAATTTCTTGTCTTACCTCTGAAATGTCTTGTAATGTGATATTTGGTACACTTTTTTTAGTCATGCAAGCATAATATTTAATAATACCTGTGGTCTGCATTTTGCTTACCTTGGTTGCTGTTGTGCTGATACACCCAAGCTGGGTTTAAGTTCTGTCTTCAAATGCCTTTAAATACAAATAATCTTCATTGCAATTAGTGGCATTACTTATAAGATGTCACGTAAGAACTGTGGGCTGTACTCTATTGCTGGCATGCTTGTGATTAAGGATTTTCAGACTAAAAGTATATCAGCAGTTTTCATAGTCATGAAGTGTTTGAGATAAATATTTGAGTAATCATAGAATAGATAGTAATGATTTAATGTGTATTTACAGTAAAAGAAAATCAGGGTAAAATAGCTGAAAAACACTCCTGCTTGCTCAAGTATGTAATACTTTTTTTTTACCCTTTTTCAGTCCTAGTTGCACTTTACTGTTTTGGACTATGGGTCTTATGCAGCTACAACACTTTACCAAAAGTTTTTAGGAAATAACAAAACTCTGAATTTTAAAATATTATGAAAATCACTTTGTGTGAGCTATCTGTGTTCAACAGTAGACTCTTAGTGAAGTCAAGCATGAGCGGGGCAAATACAGCCGTCACTGTAGCCATATAATGGTAAAATATGACATTTGTATTTGTGTTTTAATGGGAATTTGTTTAGTTACCACCTAGCCACTTTAATATGTGCTGCCTATGTAAGTGGGAAGCATTTAATAATCTACTTGAGCGTTATTAACTATTTTTCATGTAAGCCTAATTTATTGAAGATGGCAATATCTGTTAAACAACATTCACTTGCAGCCTGTCTCAGATGAATAGTTTATGTTCATGGCATAGAGGTTTAAATGTATAAGTATGTACATAAAACTGTTGCCTAAATAATATTACTACCCTTTCAGTCCAGAAAAGCCAGAATTTTTGGCTCCACTCTGATGCTGCTTTGATGCCTGTAAATACTGTTGTGCAATCCTGCAGTCCAGAAACCAGCCATGTCCTGGACTGCATCACGAGCAGTGTGACCAGCAGGTTGAGGGAGAGTATTCTCCCCCTCTGCTCTGCTCTGGTGACACTCCCCCATGCAGCCCTGCATCCAGCTCTGGGGCCCCAACATAAGAAAGATGTGGAGCTCTTTGAGTGAGTCCAGAGCAGGCCACAAAGATGCTCTGAGGACTGGAGCACCTCTGCCATGGAGACAGGCTGAGAGAGCTGGGCTTGTTCAGCCTGGAGAAGAGAAGGCTCCAGGGAGACCTTAGAGCAGCTTCCAGTGCCAACAAAATCTGAAGAGGGGCTTTTGACAAGGGCCTATAGGCACAGAACAAGGGGGAATGGCTTTAACCTGACAGAGGGGAGATTGAGATGAGATCTTAGGAAGAAGTTGTTCCCTGTGAAGACGGTGAGGGCCCTGGCACAGGTTGCCCAGAGAAGTTGTGGCTGCCCCATCCCTGGCAGTGTTCAAGGCCAGATTGGACACAGGGGCTTGGAGCAACCTGGTCTACTGGAAGGTGTCCCTGCCTGTCTGGCAGGGGAGTTGCAACTGGATGAGCTTTAAGATCCCTTCCAACCCAAACCATTCTGTGATTCTGTGATGGTCTATGAATTATATACTGGGTTTGTTGCATCAGGACACTTAGAGCAGAGGGTGGAGTTTGCTTGAGTGTTGGTCAGTGGCTCTATCTTTTTTCCTACCTTCAGCATTTATTGTATGGTCTGATACTTGAGTTGTTGCTCTGAATTTGAAACTGTGTGTATTGCTCTTTCGTTTTCTTCTATAGTCCTTGCAGCTATGGTAGCTGAGTTTCACAATCACTAAACTCATCTGCATTTATCTTCAGTATTTCTCTTGAGATATAAAAATGCTACCGTTTCTGTTCAACAAATTAAAGGCTTCAGGAGTTCAAGGACAACTCTGGAAACTCAGCTATAGATGTTTTTGTGGCTGTTAGATACACAGGCTCTCTGGGGCTGCTAGGTATTTGGTGTGAGGTTTTCCCTCTCCTCTCAGGGACTTCTTCAACTGAAAAGGGAAAAATGTCCAAATCAGGCAGGAGTTTCAGCCATCAAACCTGAACATATTTTCCTGAGAAACCTGAATTACAGAAGAGTGATGAGAAGATGCTAGAATGGAAATACTTCACCCCTGTAAATAGGATTTATAATTGTTTCTTAAGAAAAAAAGAAAGGAGGAAAGTCAGGTTGTCTGCAGAACAGAACACTAGGAATTAACTGTTTCATACATGATTTCATTTGGGAGTAATTATGCTGTATTTTGATGTTATAAGTAGTGCAGTTCACCCTTATCACAGAATCACTGCCACATTCTCGAGGAAGTGTTTTTTCTGATTTAGCTTAACTGGACTCACTCAAGATCTATGTAGATGTTTATGGCAGAGCTTTAAACGGATCTAAGCTTTTTCTGGTATGTAGCTCTGTGTTTTAACCTTCAAAAGATCCTTTCTAGTCAGCACTGATACTAGAACTTTTAATCCAAAGGTATAAACCTGTGGAGTGAGTTGTGACGGAGTAGCAAAATGTCCTTGCTTTTTTGTAGTGCTTCCCCCAGAAAATGGATACTTATACCTTGAAAAAAAATCTTCTCTGCTTATTGATGTGTGTATATTTAATAATGATACTTTGTAGTCCTTGTGTTATACTCGCTACTTTTAGTCCTGTGGCAGTGTCTAAAGATACTTTTTTAATAAATGAAGCTGATGTTTATTTTCCTTGATGTACTGGCATGATCTCTGGCGTTGATGGAGAGCTCTACTTTCTAATGAAGCCATTAAGATGCTTCCGATAGTTAGCATCTTTGAAAATCTGGGTTTGCATTTGAATATCAGTTTATCAACAAGCACACAGAGAAGAGGCTGCTGGGTTCACTTCGGGAACCAGGGTGGAGAAGAAGGGTTATTCTGAAGTGCAGCATCAGTGAAGTTGATCAGCTGATAAATTCTTCAGGGAGTGCAGATTGAGAAACTCCCCCGTGGTTGTGCACATGGAGTAGTAATTAATGTTTCCACCTTGCTCATAGCAGATGCTTTATGACATAGAAATATTGATTATGGCTGATGGAATTGTACCAGGGAACAACTTCTAAGAACTTATTCCTCAGATCTCATTTCAGTCTCCCCTCTGTCAGGTTAAAGCCATTCCCCCTTGTCCTGTCCCTACAGGCCCTTGTCAAAAGCCCCTCTCCAACTTTCTTGTCACCCCCTTTAGGCACTGGAAGCTGCCCTAAGGTCTCCCTGAAGTCATCTCTTCTCCAGCTGAATGAGCCCCGTATGTCTTTATAGGAGAGGTACTCCAGCCCTTGGAGCATCTTTGTGGCCTCCTCTGGACTTGCTCCAACAGCTCCATGTCCTTCTTATTTTAGGGGCTCCAAGGTAGTGTTATATTGCTCTGTCTTTTTTCATACTGCAAACTTGTTTTGAAATTTATGGAATGTTATTTCCCATTAGGTTGTATAACCAATCTCTTAATATAATTTGCAACTGCATTTCAACTTAAATTCACTAATGTGACTAGTATCAGATGATGCTGATACTGGACTACAATGAGACCCAAGTGTCAGATTTGTAGCATGGTTTTGTTTTGTTTTGGGTTTTATTTTTCCTTTGCTTTAACTGTATAACTGCATCTTAATGTGGAAGTTTGTAAGTGAAGCCCCACCCAATGCTTTATAATACAATACTTGCGGCACTAGACCTTAATAGTTCCCTTATCTCTGGGACTTACTCGAAGCACTGTCTTTGGCACTGAGGAGATGAGCAATGCTGGATGTGATCGTGCACTTTAACACTGCTCCCCCTGCCTGGTAAGTCTTGTGTTCTGAGTGAAGCTTTCTTTTCTCTTGATATTTGAAAGCAATTCTGGAAGGAATATCTACTATATGTATTACAGTTACACAAGTGGGTGTATTACTATTGTAGTTTGTCAGTTCTGGTGTAAATGTGTTTGTAAAACCCTTGTGTCCTCTTAGTCAAGCTAAAAATATTCAGGGCTTTATTGTTTATGAAGATTTTTATCCTGGGCAAGGTTGTATTTGCTTCCAAGAGATGCACGTGGTATCCATCTGTTTGTTTTTTTTTTTTATGTTTTGGCAACATTTATTTAGGGTATTATACCCTGCTAGGGTCTCTGGAATTGACTGTAATTTCTGCTGGAATGGTTTAAATGACATTTCTGCTCCGAGTGTATTGGATATGCATGCGCTGTGTAAGTACAGTGAATATTTCCCCTTTTTTTTGCCAATTGCAACTTAAAGAATGACGTAAATCATTGATTTTCTTGTATTTGATATTCTGCTGAGAACATGACCTGATGGTTTTTTGTTCTTGGGAAGGGGGGGGAAGTATTGCTTTGAACTTGCAGCATAGGGCTGGAGGGAGCTGAGTCGTGCTGCTGGGGATGAGTCACGCTGGGGAGCTGAGCGGGTCGTTTCTGGCACGGAGCTCATGAGCAGTTCATGCCTTGCCTCGCACTGCCTATTTGCTTCAAGCAAAATGGGGAATTGCACACAGCCTGAAAGCATGGAGCAATAGAAAAGTTTCCCAGTGGAATTCAAAGAAAAAAAAGATGCCAGTGCTGGCTCCTACCTATTTCCATTTGGATGCCAAAACCAGAAGTTGAATTTTTAGGGGTTTCTGCAATGAAAATTTCAGCTGTTGTTGTGTCTGATGTGTAGGTTTCTGTAAGAAATGAGGTTTCTTGTTTCTCATTTAACTTCATGTTTGTGAGGAAGGCTCTTAGAAGCCCTTTTTTGGCACAGTCTGGCCACGCTACTGCTCACAACTTCTATGTGAAATGTTGACGAACCTGCTTTAAAAATTGTCATGGCAAAGTATCAAAAAATAGAAGAGAATTTCTTGCAAAGCCCAGAACGATTGCTTGATAACGCTATATTATAGATTGTGTTTTCAGATGTGCATGAGTTACTTTGAGTTTTGAGTTTTTGCCTGTTTCCCTGTGATTGTCCCTTCCCTGGAAGTGTTGTCTCATCCCTGGAAGAATTCAAGGCCAGGTTGGATGGGCCTTTGAGCAACTTGATCTAGTGGAAGGTGTCCCTGCCTTTAGCAGGGGGGTTGGAACTGGATGGGCTTTAGCATCCCTTCCAACCCAAACCATTCTGTGATTTCCAGGAGAATATCTCTTCCTAATTTTGTTAGTACAGAGGCTTCTGACTCCTTCTATTTCAAGGACATTTCAAAGACAAACCCCTATGGCTGCAATAGTCTTATCAACAGAAAAAAACCCAAACCTTATTGGTGAGAGTCACTGCAGCCAAAACGTGCATTAGGCAGGATTATGGATACAATGTGCTTTCACAACTGGAAATTCAAGTGGCGGGGCTGAGCTGCAACGCCCCGTGGCGTGCTCCATGAAATTGGTATGTTTTACACCTGGGATTTCTAAAGGCATCACGTGTATCAGGCTGCCAGACTTGTGCCTGCGATAGCTTGGAGGCAGACTTCTAATATGCCTCATCTGTCAACAGGAGGCCAGAGTGGCTGACGTGTACAGTAACTTTTAGAGAGAAATTAATTACCAGCGTCATCTGAAAGTGTAAAACTTTGTGTGTAGTTGCATAGAATACTTTTTGCTTATGGCTTGTTAAAGTCTACGTTCTGCAGGCTTCACTAGCAGATGAGAAGGTAAAGGATGCTGGGAGGAAAGGGAGTAAACCTGAATGTTTTCTCAAATATAACTCTTCACACCCTTCCTTTGTAAAGCTTTTTGTGAAATTACATATAACAAGTCTCCAGAAGCAGTTAGATTTAAAAATAATACTGATTCACTGGAATATTAGATGCAAGTACAACAGATTTCTCAATCTGCCAAATGCTTGTGCCATCCCAGGGGAATAAAGCACCTTGCACACCAGCTTTGTGTAGGAAAAGGGATCATGCTATGGGGTTTACAACCCCAAGGATAGGTTCTTTTCAGCTCCCTTGCTTCCATTTTGTGTCAGCCAGCTTATTTCACCATCTAAGGATCACAGATGACATCTCAACTGTGTTCGGCAGCATGCAGCAAGTGATTTCCTGCCTGCTGGGTTGAAACGCTCTTTTCCTTGTTACTACCCCAGCTTGACCGAGAATAGCTTCTTCCTCTGGGTTGCTTGGGATTCTCCTTGGCCAGCTAGTTGGAGTGTGCTGCTCCATGGCTTTGGGAGAGATTCTGTGCCGTGGAGGGAGAGAGGGAGCTCCTGCCGGTAACCTACTGAAGACAATATAGTTAGCGCATCCCTACTGTGACTCTATTAGGGTAATTAGATCCAGTGTGTGTGTTGTAGTGCAGCAGAACATCACCTTCTAGTAAAAAGCAGCTCAGCAGAGAGTGTTTGCCTTTGCTGGGCTTTTTTTCTCCAGTAATCTTTCCAAAAGGAGAACAAAGTAATTTATTCAGAGGCCACGTGTATACCTTTGCTGCTCTAGCTGTATCCTGTTCTTGGCAAAATGTTCTGTGTGTTAATACGGTTTACACCGACACATCCTCCACCCTGAGTAAAGTACACTCCGCTTGCAGGAATACCCTTTTTACTGCTGTAAGCCACATACAATACCTGGCCCGATGCTGCTAAACACCCCGGGCTGAGCCGCGGTATCTCTACAGCCTCTTTGTTCCAAAGATCGCACTTCACACGCGTGCGTGGACGTGCTCTTGCAGTGTCACCGAACATTTCATTTTGCAGATGACTAAACGGAGTCACAAGCTTTCAGCAGCATGGCCAAGGACTTGCAGCTGCCTGATTTCAGAGCTAGGGCTGGATTGCAGGTGTCCTGACTCAACAGTATTTCGCTTTTACTACGTGATTGACCTTTTTCCCTATAGGAAGGGTGGTATAATGCCTAACCTGGGTAAATGCTGTGTTTACTAGGTTCTTAGCATTAACTTGAATCATTCTCCTTTTCTGACTTGCTCCTAAGGAAATTAATTCACCCGCTAAGATGACAGTCTAAATGACTGCTTTTCAGTGCATGAAGAAATGGGTTGACTCTTTTATCAGAGCCTAATTAGAATGAGGTTCAAGCTTTCTCTCAGCTTCTTTTTGAACACTTAAATGCTCATTGAGGAGTGGCTTATTAAAAGTAATAAAGGAGGCATATGCTTACAAAGGCAGGCAATGAAGACCCTGAATTTAGTAGATTTTCCTCTTCTGAAAGCAAGACCAACTTGTTACCTCAAACAGATGTTTACACAGTTTAATCTCAACCTTAGGGGGCAGGGGCAAAACAACTTATTTTCAAGTTGGTTTCTTAAGTATACTGGAAAAACATAACAAACAGGAAACCACAGCTCATAACATGAATTTGTGAGGAGCTGGGAGCTGTCAGAGCCTCTGTAGCTTTAACCAGTTATTTCCAGAAACCAGTAAAACTGAAATAATAATTTTTGAGAAGCTTGCAGCAGTAGCCTTGCACTAGCTTTGGAATAATGAATTATATTTATAATGTGCTTACTGTCCTTCTTTCCAAGGGATGCTGGTTGTGTAGCGTTTAGTAGCTGGAGTTGGCCAGAGCAGCTTCACGTTCCGGAGGCAGGGGATGGACAGAGAGAGGAGCTGCTGTTTGTTCTTGTTCTTGTGTGCCCAGATGAAGAGATGCTCTTCAGCAGAGAAGCAAACTTCAGCAGTGTGTTTTCCTAAGCCGCTGTGGTCCGCAAGAGAGAAATTGTTGTTGACATGGTGAATAGCTCATAGCCTGTGTAATTGCTTTAAGGACAAGTGCTGTATGCATTGGTGGAGAGAAGCTCTTGTCAGGAGAAGTCTTTGGCTTGTGCCAGCAAGGAAAAAGCAAATGGGAACTGCTTTCGTGCAATATGATGACAACTGTTATGTCAATGATGATCCTGTTTGGTTAAACCTGGGGAAAAGCCTTGATGATCTTCAGTGTCAGGGTCTTCCTGCCAGCCTAGGGCTTGTGGATGTTGGGCTATAAGGGCTACACCTGTACATAGGTAGTGGAGCTCCTGCGCTAGTCATGGAAACTCACTTTCCATTTTGCTCACTGCCAGGCAAGTCTAGGCAGGTAGTGGTGCTCATCCCTGCAAGAGCCATCTGGCTTGACCACAGACTGCCCATGGTCCTTAACAGCATCCTAAGTTCTAGCTTGCTTTTCTTCTTCCCTGTTTTCTGTACATTTTAATTTTTTTCTTTAGACTTCCTTTGCTTTATTAATGCTTTTCAGTCTAAGGCTTCCAGAACAAGGCTTTTGGTTGCTCTGCAAAAGCAAAAGCAGAAAATGCTCCTGACCCTGTACTTTTACACATGCTAGAGGTGATTCTCCACCTCTGCTCCGGTGAGACACCCCTGCAGTTCTGTGTCCAGCTCTGTGGCCCCCAACAAAAGAAGGATGTGGAGCTCTTGGAGCCAGTCCAGAGAAAGCCACAAAGATGTTCCAATGGCTGGAGCAGCTCTGCTATGGAGACAGGCTGAGAGAGCTGGGCTTGTTCAGCCTGGAGAAAAGAAGGCTTCGGGGAGACCTTAGAGCAGCTTCCAGTGGAAAGCTGGAGTGGGGCTTTTGACAAGGGCTTGTAGGGACAGCAAAAGGAGGAATGCCTTTAACCTGACAGAGGGGAGATTGAGATGGGCTCTTAGGCAGAAGTTGTTCCCTGTGAGGGTGGTGAGGCCCCGGCACAGGGTGCCCAGAGAAGTTGTGGTTGCCCCATCCCTGGCAGTGTTCAAGGCCAGGCTGGATGGGGCTTGGAGCAACCTGGACTAGTGGAAGGTGTCCCTGCCTGTGACAGGGGTTGGAACTGGATGAGCTTTAAGGTCCCTTCCAACCCAAACAGTTCTATGAGATAACGTGTTTATAGTGAAAAATGTCATCAAAGTATCATCTGAGCAGTTTTTTTGGGGTAAACTACAGCTGATTACAGTTCTTTTCCTGACACTGCTTTTTTCTGTACCTCCATCACAGATTGAGATGAGCTCTTAATTTAAGCCACTTTGGAAGTTCAAGTTTGTTAAAATGCTGGCTGAAAACCAGTATGCCCAAATAAATAATTTTTTTAGCCAGCAAAGTCTGTTGCCCTTTCCATAGCTGTCTTGCCGTAAAATGTCATAGTGAAAAGATTTTGGGTGATGTTGTGGCTGTAGAGGAGAGCAGAATTCAGGCTCCTAGAAGTATAGAAATGGACATGTCTCAAACCACAGTGTGCAGGTTTTGCAACTGATGTGTCAGGAATGCTTGTTATCTATACCCTGTCTCCAGTCAGATGCAAATTCTATTTATTTAAACTGATTTAGATAAAAAGACCATTGCAGTACATCCACAGGCTTGGTTTTCCAGTTCCCTGTAGACGCGTAGCTAGATTTGGTCTTGAACGTAATCTTCAGCCCAGGAGCACGATGTACTGATACCAGACTGCTCGGAAACTTTTGCAAGCGAGGTTAAACTGTTGAAGAACACTTATAGAAAAGTTCAAAAGTATTTTTACTCTTTAAAGGATTGCTGTCACTTTAAGTGGGATGTCTAGGTTAAACTCAGTCTTTATTGCACTTAAGTATGAAAGTGCTGTCTGAAATGTGATCCAGCAGGCCTCTGGATGCTTTACTAAGCTCCTTGGCACACCTCAGCTGCAGCAGAAACCTGTTAAATGAATAGCTGAGTGGCTAATACTATTTACAGCATATTCTCTTTGGTTTTAAATGCTATTTGAGGATCTTTGCTCTGCTCTTTCAACTTTTCATCGTACAGCATCCTAGTGAAGAAATTTCATATGGGTTGCCTGTGCTGCAGTCCACTTTCTTTGGCATGGATAGAGGTTGGGTACATTTCCTTTGATCTGAGCCTATTCTTTTTTTCTAAATAAAGTTTTATGGGTGTTGCTGGATTTTTAGAAATATTTTTGGTACCCTGAAAGGTGAATTACTAAACTACCATAGTCTCTGTAATTAGGACCATTAACAAGAGAAGTAAACAAGTACACAAACACTTTAATGTTGGCTCTCGTTTCTTCCCTGAGTTTTGGCTGCATTCTTCTGGTGTTAGTAATAATGCATTAATAAAGAAAAAAAAAAGATATACCTCTTTTTCTGGGTACATGATGGGCTTTCAGAGTTCCTTTCATGTGCCACTGGGCAGGCAGGGTTTCAACAAAGCATTTCTCCTTTAAAAGCCCCTGCTGAAGGGAGCACCTTGCAATTCTGGTTACAGAAACAGTGAGTGAGCAAGAAGAAAAACTATAAAAACCATTATAGGAATAGAAAGAGGAATATCTATGGAGGAGAGGATACGGCTTTGATATTTTAGTATTTCTGTTTGTGGAGGGGAGATGAGGGACAGTGAAAAGAAGGGAGGAGGAAAACTGGACAGGTAAAGGTATTAGAAAAGAAGGAAGGTGGCTGGAGTGGAAGGCAGAAGGCTAACGGATAGATGTAAGTACTTATGCATGCTAATTAAGTTACTGAAGTTTGTAGAAAAATCTCGTATTGTTCCTTTCCTGGTGGGAAGGGAGGCTTTGTTACAGCAGTGCAGATTTTTGCCCATGCTTGGATGTGTTAGGCTGCTAAATAGGACAGGTTTCTTTTGTGTTTGATTGAGTTGCCAAGTCAGCATTGCATTAATTGCTCAGTTTTGAAAGAATATGGTAATAATACAAATGTCTGTCAGAAAAGCAGGGTACTTGGGAAAAGTTTTGAGGCTGCTGCAGTCCCATGCAGGTGGGAGGTAGAAATGTCAATCTTCATGTAGTCTGCTGTCATGCAAGTCTTCAGAGCTGGAGTGGGGAGAAGGGGCTGACATGATGCCTGTAGCAGCTGACATCTCTGCACATTTTTACCTCTGGAAGTTTTAATCCTTGAGCAAACTGTTATTTTATTGGAAAATGGTGACTCTCTCCGGTTTAGACAAGCTACTATGTACTTGTGTATAATAGTGGGCCTTCAAGTCCTTGGATTTAGCAGCTATATGTGAGTATTTGTCTTCCATTTGGTTTGTTTGAGGAATGAGAACATGGGAGGATGCCTGTGACCTTGATGATTCACCTGATAAGGCAGTCCTTGTTGTTGGTGTCTTGGTAGGAAGAGTCTCCTCACTTGTGCAATAGTTTGATGTCTGTAGTTAATAATGAGCTTCACTGAGACTTTTCCTTGGGTAGGAGGCATTATCCTCGAACAAAGGCTGGAATTTCTGGTGGCCTATCTCTGATGTATGAATGGCATTTACTCAAGGCTTTCTGTGTTTTCTGGAATATTTTAGCAAACTAGTTTCCCTTGAGGGTTGGATATGTTTCTTCTGCAGCCTGCTGTAATGTTGCTTTTAGAATCAGGGAATGTGAAGGGTCTACCTGTTTTAATTACCTTTCTGTAAGGTTTCATTAGGACTATGTAGCAAGACTAAATCCTGGTGTAGGAAGCTGTAGTGAATTAAATCCAAGCCTTACTTCATTACAGGAGGGTCGGAAAATATTCATTTATTAATTTATTTTATGAATTATAAATTTATATGATTTAGCAAGCTTTAGTCCTCTCCAGTTTGTCTTCTTCTTGGTAACATCAAACCACTTGCTCATTTTCTAGTAGTTTCAGCCCTTTTTCATATACTTAATTTTATTAAAGGCCTTACTAGTAATTTAAAAATATAGTTAAATCTTGCATAGCTTCAATACAGCAACTGCTCTGAAAATTCTGAGTCTCCCTTGTCCTGCTTTGAGTCATGGTTTGTACTATTTTAGTTAGTCTTTTATTTGAGTGTTTCAGTTAATAGTGATGGTAGAAGTCCTCTTGGATAAAGCAAGTCTGATTTAAACAAAACAACGTGTGTTGAGGAAGAACTATGGAATTCGAGGAGCGGTGGAAAGCGTGCAATCCTGACGGCATTGTTTTTCATTTTGTAATAGTTTCTTCTGACTTCACTAGAGACTACAGTGGTGATGTCAGCCAGGATACAGTTTATGTTCTGTCTGTCACCCAAGTGATAGATTGCACTGAGTCTTGCCAGAATCATAAATTGCCTGGGAGATTGTAGTAAGTTGTTGGTGGAATTCTGTGGAGTAGGAGCCAAGACTTGAGAACTTCAGGAGAAGCCTCTTGAAGAGCAATCTGAGGATGAAAATCTTCCTGTTCCCTTTAAGAGTCATGTAGAGTCCCGTCTTTGGACATCAGAAAGATGAAACTACTTGTTCACACTGTAATAATTAATACCTCATCACTGCTTCCAGCTGTGATGCTTTCAAAATGTCTCAACAGGTTGCATAATAGGATGATTTTGACCGTTGTCACTAGAATAAGGCCATAAAATTGTTAATTTAGAAAAAGATCTCAAAGGGAATCAAAAAAGGGGAAAGCAGATGTGATGCCAGCAGTGAATGACATTTATTTTGATTTATTTATTGTTAATAGTTGTAAAAAAAATATGAAGACATTGCAAAACAAGCATTGATTTATGTGGAGGAAGCTACACTGCATGTGAGAAGAACACAGTGTCCAAAATGTACCCTCACTGCTGATGGCATATTTCTTTTTTTATATAGTTTACAAAGTATAGCCAGGAGTATTTTTTCAGTGTAAGGTATTTCAGTTTGACCAACACCGCAGAAGTTATTTCATAATTGTTAAATTTGTAGGAGCCAGTGTGCTAAGCAGTAAATTACAGTGTGGAGCAGACAACACAAATCACCTGGGAAGTGGTGGATCAGGATGGATGAGGAGGTCTCTAGTAGGCCAGCTTTATGGGGAATGAGAGCATTAGCATAGTAAAGAGAGATTTGAGCAATGGAGAGGTAGGAGTAGAGGAGATGATTTCAGATGACATAAATTTAGCCATTGGACTTAGTGAAACTGTGACGGTTTGGGTTGATGGAGGGTGCATCCCAAGGAACTGCTTCAGGTAGGGATGTGCACAGAGGAAGCTTGTACCTCACTGGGAAACGCTGGAAGAAGAAGAGACCTAATAAATAAGAAGTGCAGTGAAATGCTCACATATCAGGAAGTTGAGGTCATTAGACACCATGGAAGAGCTTATATCTATTTGGAGAGTGGATTATTTAAAACCTGGGAATGATGAAGACCCTTCATCATCAGGATAAGAGTTACTTTGAGGGCAGCCAGCCTGTTCCTTATCCCATGAATTTTGGAAGCTTGAGATTTCACTCCCAGATCAGGAGAGGCAGCAATAAGGATTTTCCAAGTTGCATTGGATCTTGGGGTTGGACCTGGCTGTTTTGGTAGGAGTCGAATTTTCCCTGCAAAAGCACTTCATTTGTCAAGACTTGTGCTCTGAAGCCAAATAAATCCTATCATCATCTCAAGTAGTAGTTTTAAAATAGTAAGCCTGGCATTAAACCATCGAAGGTGTGAACTGTAAAGAAAGTAATACAGTGGGAAAACAAGATGAGGAAAACTAAGAAGATTAAAAGCAAGTATTAGATTTTGAGTAAAAAGTATTTAATTTGGATCAGTTTTGAGTATTTGTCTGCAAGAATTTGTGGACTCGGAAGAAAACAGATCAGTTTGCATGGAGTAGCCTTCAGAAATGTTTAAATCTACACTTACAGTATATAAAGGAGGGTGGTGGGCACAGGTTGCCCAGAGAAGCTGTGGCTGCCCCATCCCTGACAGTGTTCAAGGCCAGGTTGGATGGAGCTTGAAGCAGCCTGGTTTAGTGGAAGGTGTCCCTGCCTGTGGCAGGGGGTTGGAACTGGATGAGCTTTAAGGTTAAATAATTCTATGATTCTATGAAATGTCTCCAAATAGACAGTTGCATTAGTATGGTGGCAGGGGCTTTGTTGTCTCCTTCAGCAAAGCACTTGAAAACAGACTTCAGGACCTGTCCTGCTTTTGGGGTGTGCAAAATGAATTAATAGAAATTTCCACCCTCACATCTGCTTCCTATGAATTATATTTTTCTGCTGTTAAGGAATATCTATATATATAATAATAAAAAAAAACTATGAGAAAGGGGAAATGCCAAATCAAAGAAATAATTCAAAAAAGCTTCTGCTTTAGTAACCATAGCTGACCAACCACAATGAAAAGTCCTGTTGGTCCCTTTCTTCTGCTGGTGTAACACCTCCAGTTGAAGGCGTGCAAAAATCGCCTTATTTTTTACTGAGAAAGAAAATGAAAACCATCTTATCTCCAGCCAATATACATGTCCCAAAGAGGAAACTGGGATTTAATTCTGCACAGTCAACTTCCTGCAATGTGTCTGAACTTCTGCAGCTCCAGCCTGCTGCGTAACCCAGATCTTTTCAGCTTGTTTGTGCTGACCAGACAAAAGAAGGCTCAGTTGCCTTCTTGCTTCAGAATAAAGATGAGATGCACTGAAAAATGAGCAGCCAGCCAAGATTTTGAAATAAAAAAAAAAAAGAGGAATAGGAAGCCGGTAAAGGGAATAAATTCAGATGTTATGAATGCTTTTAATTACTACTTCATTGAAATCTCTCTGTAACATTTCCTTTGACTGATTCAGCACTCCCAAAAAACTGATCTGGCTTCCAGCTAAAGGCTGAACTCCGTCTGCTGCTCGTGTTCAGACCTGAAGGATTCTGGAATAGGAAAAGATCTCCAGAAAGTGAAATGGCTGCTTGGTGGTTTGCTGATTTGACCAGCAAAATGGGGGGGGGTGGTGTTGCCCAATCATCTTGCACATCCTGAGGATCATGAAGGCTGCACACATCAGTAGATATCAGAGCTCATCCTGGACTTGTTGTCTTGGTTGTCCTATGTGATGCTGAGCGCTAAACATACAAATATTTCGTGCTTCAATGATAAGAGTACTTCACTGTCAACATCATCAAGTGGCTTTGAAAACTGCTTTTAAAAGCAGTTAAATTTTCAAGCTTTCCTACTCAAATCCCAAGCACCTGCTTCAGCTACAGCTACTGCCCTGCTTAAAATAAGTTCCATAATGGTATTGTCTGTGGAGGCCCACAGCAGTCTAAAGGCTGACAAATGGTGTTCTTGTTGGTAATAAAATAAAGAAGACTTCAAGAGGTGGGCTTGTGCAAACCTTATGAAGTTCAACAAGTCCAAATGCAAGGTCCTGCACGTGGTTTGGGGCAGTCCCAAGCACAAATACAGGCTGAGGGAGACTGGATTGAGAGCAGCACTGAGAAGAAGTTGGGGGTGTTGCTTGATGAGAAGCTCCCCATGACCCAGCAGTGTGCACTTGAGCCCAGAAACCAACCGTGTCCTGGGCTGCATCATCAGCAGTGTGACCAGCCGGCTGAGGGAAGGGATTCTTTTCTGCTTTGACCCTCCCCACCCTGCAGTCCTATATCCAGCTCTGGGGCCCCAGCATAAAGAGGATGTGGAGCTGTTGGAGTAAGTCCAGATGAGGCCAGGAAGATGCTCTGAGGGCTGGAGCACCTCTGCTATGGAGACAGGCTGAGAGAGCTGGGCTTGTTCAGCCTGGAGAAGAAAAGGCTCCGGGGAGACCTTAGAGCAGCTTCCAGTGCTCTTGGGGTTGCCAAGAAAGCTGGAGAGGGGCTTTTGACAAGGGCCTGTAGGGACAGGACAAGGGGGAATGGCTTTAACCTGACAGAGGGGAGACTGAGATGAGATCTGAGAAAGTTGTTCCCTGCGAGGGTGGTGAGGCCCTGGCACAGGTTGCCCAGAGAAGCTGTGGCTGCCCCATCCCTGGCAGTGCTCAAGGCCAGGTTGGATGGGGCTTGGAGCAACCTGGTCTAGTGGAAGGTGTCCCTGCCCATGGCAGGGGTGCTGGAACTGGATGAGCTTCAAGGTTCTTTCAGCCCAAACCATTCCTGCTTTTATGATTCTAGCCTAGCAGTACTTCTGGTGTATTGGAAGAAAAAGAGTGTTAATCCCTGGCTGTTGCTCATCCCTTTCAAAATAAAATGAAATAGAGTTTTTACTAAGAATGCTGCATAAAAGGAATTAATTTTCCAGCAGAAAGATAGCCTGTAAATATCTGGTGAGATAATTTTGTGAAATAATTACAATTTTTATGTCATTATTTGACAAAAATGAACACTTAGAGCAAGGATAAGAGTTAAAAAGCAGAAGGATGTATTCGCAGAAGGTCACGTAAACTTAACAAACTTGTTTAACCTGTGTGAGGAAATAAGAAAACCACGGTAAAAGTCTAGAAATAATTGGCTTTAATCTTCAGAAGGCTTCAAATTGTAACCTAAGTAATTCTTACATTGGTTTGATATGCTCAACTGGTTTTAACAAAGCTCATTTCTGAGGGATCTGGATGACTGATAATGAGCAGCGAGTGGGGAAACCATTACTGCTGCAGCACGCACTACAAAAGGAGGAATTAAGAAGAGAGATGTTTTAAGCACCTGAAATGTGAAGTTGTAACCAGTTGTTGCCACGAAACCTCCCTTGACAAAATAAGGGTTTAAATGAGTCTGAACCCCATAGTGCATTGAAAGGAGGTGAAGCAGCACAGTGGCAAAGTCATGTAATCTGTCTCAAGAAATACCGGTGCTGGAACTCCCAGCTCCATGAACCCTGAGTTATGTGATGCTGTTCCAGCACCCAGGTGAGGCTAAAAAAAGGTGAAAAAACTCAAAGAGATAAATGTCTCTCCCTGGTAATCTGTGCTGAATAACTCTCGGCATCCAATGTTTCTTCTCTCTGCTTTCTCAATGTTGCAGAATTTTTGATCCACTGCTTGCTTGATTTGCAGGACAGATCCTGCCTTGTGTTTAAAGCAGTCAGGATTACGCTTAGCACAGCTCTTTAGGCTGCGGAGGTCAGATGGGCACTGGAAGAGCAGGTACTGGGTGGGTGTTGTGGGGTGCCTGAGGGTGGATGCACCCCTGGGGATGCTGCTGCTTCCATCCAGCTTCCTGCTGTGCTCTGTGGTGGTCTGAAGGAAACGAGTTTTTCTGTATGTCTTTTTGACACTGCTTTAGCACATTCCTGTAGCTTGAGTGGTAGCATCTTTTCCTGATATCAGGCTTTCTCTGACCTCATTGGAGGATGAGCTTGCTTTCTTGGAGAGCTTTTGTTCCAGAATAGGAAGCTTGTGTTGCTAGGGAGTTGGCATTTACGTGAGGCTTGAACAGCTATGGTTTTCTGAGCTCCTGAAAATTTTACTCTGCGAAACCTGCTCTTGCATTTGAGGGATGAGCCTGAGTGCTGACTGGTGTTTTACAAGACCCCTTGATGAGGAGAAATGAACTTTTTGTCATTTCCAGGAGATTAGCTCTCCTTTAATAGCAGCTCCATCTGCATCTGATATCTGTGCACGTACATAAATGACTGTGTTGAGTCAGAGTGATGAAAATAATGGAGCCAGAAAATCCCCTCCTTCAAAATGGGGAAAAAAAAAGTATTTCCCAAGCTTCTCCAGCTTCTATTCATAGGGGTCTGGCTGTTCTGCTCCAAAGCAGGAATCAATTAGAAATGCCTGTGACACTGTCTTCTGGAGCTGTGTCTTGAGGGATACCAGCCTTGTAAATCGGTTTGTAGCCCAGTTGCCTGAACCCAACCGAGGAGGAAGGTTGAGTGTGTGTTTGTGGTTCATGCTGGTAATTATAACCCAGAGGAGCACGAGGATGGAGGAATGCTTCTGGAGGCACGTGGAGCCTCAGCATCGCCTGCTGTAGGGATGGTGCTATAGTCCACACCTTATTTAAAAAAATACAGATGACCTAGTTTAGGAAACGTGTGGTCTCATCATGGCTCTCTGGGACCGTTTTCGTTCTCTATTCCTTGTCAGAACTGGGCTGGGAATCCATTAGGAAGAGCGTAATGTTGAATATAACCATCCCAAATCAATACTTCACAGGTATGTGCCCCTCACCCTGAGAATTTACAGGCTTGTCTCATGAACAAAGGAGATGAGGAGTGTTGAGGTAAGGATGGGAAGAGGCACACTTCCATTTTGGCTATCTGTGCTTCCCTCCCTCACCGTTTGCCTCATCTCAGCCCCTTTGTTCCCTTCTGCTGAAGACCTGGAGATGTGGAATCTGGTGTGCCAGGGGATTTTGGGGTGGTGGGAGAGGGCTGGGTTGTGCTGGAGGTGCTGCAGGAACCTTCACGTTGCTGTGAGCTTTACTTTTGAGCATGCTGAGTCTTGCTCCTTTATTCCTTTAGCCTTATTTCTCTACCAGCTTAGACCAAAAATAGATGGTGCTGGGAACGTTGGAGCTCTGCGCATTTATCCTCTCCAAATCACCATATATGCCCCTCCGAAGCTGACATTTACTTTTAGAATTTATTCCACTTTTCTTCATGCCAATGACAAACCCTTAATTGTTTGGTGAGCTTGTGTTTTTAATTGTCTGTATGGGTCAGCAGCATGTGGTAGAGCCTTTAAAGTATTGTTTCAAAATAGTGATCCCTTTGGGAAATGTCTGTTTTTCTCTGTTCTGCAATGGATCTCTCTCTCGCAAAGGCTTAGTTTACATAATATCTGAGTGCTAATGTAGAGGCCTTTTGTAAATACACTAAGATGCTTACTAAGCTGGTTGCCTGCTTGTCTACATAACAAAGCCGAGAGTTATGTAGTGGGTGTAGAGAAAGGGTGTGACATGTACTTTAACCTATTAGGCTTGCTAAATCTGGGGAAAAGGGCTTTTGCCTTATTAATTGGGATGGTTATCTGCGTGCTGGAGTTGTCTCCATGTACAAAACATGGAGTGTTTTGCCGGAGCATGGTCTGTGTTGGAGCAATGGTTTCTCTTCTAAAGAAATAACAGTTTTAATGGTCCTTTTGACTTTCGGAAAAGCTAATGCCGAAGTCTTTAAGGTTTGGGTTGTTTTTTTTTGACTTTGCTTTGTGCCTGCTTGCATTATTCCTCAGTATTTGATTTTAAGCGTTTGCATTCTCAATTTTGTTTTTGATGGTTTTATTTTATTTTTAAACCCCAAATGAGGAGCAGAGAAACTGTAAAACACTGAAAACTTTATGGTGTATCCTCATAGAGACTAACAACGTGCGGCAGTAAGTGAGCAAATTGTACGGGGAGAGGGACGTCTACAAACCTCATTTTGCTCATATTGACTCGAGACCTCGTGGTAGTTTTTACCTTTAGCCTCTGACTCATAGTGCAAGGCTTTTTTTTTGGTAGCGTAATTTGGTGTAAAATGACAACCTTTCAGATATGACTGCTAATTTTCCCACTTCAACTCTTCCTCATGTTTTAACTCCGTCTGAGTCATTTCATAGAGGCAAAGCCTGGGTAAAAGTAATTTATTGCTGAAGATTATGGGAAATTAAATCAAGGGTAGCTGCAGAGACGAGGCTTCCGAAATTAAACTCTCCAGTTGCTGAGTCAATTAGGAGGTTGGGGGGTAATTGCTGGAGGTCCCGGAATTTCGAAGGAAGAGCCAGTTTGTTTTGCTGGATGATAGCGAGCTAAAAAGCACTTACTGACCAAATCGAGTTGCTTGCTGTGCTGTATTTCTATGTAAGAACCATCATGTGTTCAGTTGGGTTTTTAAAGCATGGGCTGTCTTGTTTTACCTGCTAAACCACTTCTCCTTGTGGCCTTGGGGCTATGCTTGGTATTTTTTAAGTGGATTTGTTCAATGATTTTCAAGATAGAAATATATATTGTGGTGTCCTGTACCCAAGCACAGTTCTGCTGGTGTCTTTCCCTATAAATATCCTGGTTCTGTAAAGGTGTGTATAAGTAATAAACTCACTTCTGGTTTATGTTAACGTGTGAGATCTCTTTTTTAGAACATGATTTTAAAGATTCTATTTCCTAGTAACACAAACTTTACTGGCATGCTGTAAGAAGACACAAAATCAAAGTAAGTCGAACAACAAAAATAAGGAGATGAGATAAATGTATTTAATGTACCCGGTACAGTAATGAAATAGTCTAATTGCAGAGGCTTTGTTCCAGAGCACAAGTTATATTGACATTTAGCTCCTAGGTGACTTTACAAGGCAGGCAGTTAAGAAAAAATAAGACTGACTTGCAAGCTGAGTGGATTTGACTTTGGTAATTTTAAACATAAGATTGCATATTACATTTCTTTTTCTTTCTATACTGGAGAAAGAGTCATAAGGATTTTTCTCAAGGAAACTTGGGGATCTTTTTTCTTATTGTTGCACTGAGGACTTGGCACCATGAGTGTTCTTCATAACCACATAAAATGCTCCTGCCATGGAGAGGAAAGGATCTGTTACTACACATACAACGAAGCAAGAAATTATCTCTTCACCAAAGTGATTCCTATCAATCAGACAAGGGGGAGAAAAAAGTGTGCTGGCATAATGGGAGCTGCAGATGTACTTGGGCTTCAGGATATCGTGGTGTTGTGATGTACGATGGGAAAGCGTAGCTTAGAAATGGGAGGAATAAGAGACTGTTGTGGGGCTTTAAAGCCACGATAGCCGTCTGTCAGCATGGTTTGTGTCGAAGCCCCGCAGCTGCTGGCACAGCACTGCAGTTTTGCATGTGACTTGTTCAGCCAAGACTTTTTTTCCCTTCTCTTCTATAAGTGAAATAATTTAAAACAGTATTTCATGCCCTTGAATGTTTGTTCCGTCAGAAATTAGCTTATTTTTCATTAAGCCGTTTGATCTATTATGTATTAGGAAAACATACCATATTGCTCTGTAGAACCGGTCTGCCATTGTACAAGGTTTTTCTTCCTCCTAGTGTCATTAATTTTCTGTATGCTGATAAATTGGCAAGTGTAACTTCTGCTGTAGTTAAATTGGGCTGAGGTTTACTTTTATTTGCATGCTTTAGCCGTAATAGTAAGATGGTATACGAGAAGTAGATGGGCCTAGCATTTCTGTTCTCGAATAGCCTTGGTGGCTATGTCCTTTTATTTTGTGAAATTATTTTGTTGTGGTTTCCATTTCATTTTTGTTTGCTCAGTGGCTTGGTTTTGGGGAAGACAGTACATGTTGTGGTCCACAATCGAAGAGGCTCTCCTGCAGCCTGTAGCACCAGTGGTGACACTGGTCCATACAGACTTAAGATAAAGCCTCTGCTTTTTTTGAGGCAAAGTCAGTATTTTGGATCTTAGCATTGGCCCTGGTCTGGGAGTATCTCCTTGACATGTAACTCTGAGGTTGGACCTCAGTAGTCTGCAAAAGAACTCTTAACGTTTTCAGTGGCATAAGACAACCTGATGATGCTGTGATGGGCTAATGGTGTGTGATGCATTGGGAGCAAAATATTGGATGGCTGGTTATGAATGTGAAAGTGCAATTCTGCAAAAATAGAAAGTGTAAGCAGCAGATTGAAACAGTGCAACTGGGAGAGCAGACGTGGCTTGGTTATCCTTTGGAATTATATGGCCTTTTATGTGTGTGTTTCTTTGTTTTAAGTGAAATGTGTTTGTTGCTTCTAGCGACTAGTTGTATGGGTTTAAATGTTTTAAAGGGGAAGGGTGGAAATACTGAATTGAGGTTGAGATGAGACTTGTTGATTGCTTCTCTTTTCCTATCTAAAAAAGCAATTGAGTGTATGATGAAGAGAATTTAATATATATGAATAACTAGAAGAAGTCAGACTGGAGAAGGTCCAGAGAAGGGCCACAAAGATGATCCAAGCATTGGGCAGCCATTTGAGGAAAGCCTGAAAGAGCTGGGCTTGTTCAGCCTAGAGAAAAGAAGGCTCAGGAGAGACCTTACGCCATGTTCCAGTATTTAAAGGGTGGATAGAAAGAAAACAGAGACTCCCTTTTTACAAGGAATCACATGAAAAAGACATGGGGTGATGGGCACAAGTTGCTCCTGGGGAGATTCTGGTTGGATGCAAGAGGAAAATTTTTCACCATGAGAACAACCAGCCACTGGAATAATCTCCCTAGGGAAGTGGTGAATCCCCAGTGTTGGACACTGTTAAGATCTGGCTGGGAAGGGTGCTGGGCCATCTACTGTAGGTCATGTTTTGCCTAGAAAAGTTGGACCAGATGATCATTGAGCTCTCTTCCTATCTGGTATTCTGTGATTCTGTGATTAAGTCCCGAGGAAAGGATGACCTCAGAAATTTAGCATGTTTGTGGGAAACTTCAGGGTGTATTCTCATAGTGGGGAATCATTGCCTTCACCCCTGAGCTCCCTTGCTAGTTGTGATAGCCAGAATCTCAGCGCAGAGGCTGCTGGTAGCAGTGATCCTGGTTTCTCCCCTGCTGTCATTTCTAATAGCAACCTCAAACTGCTTCTCTTGCTTGACTACACGTAGTTGACCATAGAATACATCTACACAAAATTAAGTCAAAGGAGAAATTAGTGAGTGTTCCTGCTGTTGTCTTGCTTTTTCAGTTTTACAGTTCCATTAGATCTGCATTACTACATGTCCCTGTTAAACAGACCTGCTAGGTTGATATCATATTCTTTTATAGATACAGTCTTTGAACAAGCCTGGGATTACTCATGATGTCAGATTGCATTTCATTATACTTAGTATATACTTTTTTCCGCTCCCTGCAACACAAAAAGGCAGAAAAGGGTTGAGTTGAAGCATTTAGCAATCTGGAGTTATTTATATATTTGGAATGCAGAAGAATGCAGTCATAAAATATTAATACTGCTTTATAAAATTAACCCCCCCTCTCTTTGCAGTGGGTTTAAAGCCCGATGGAGCAATCACAGCGTACAGGCAGCTCTGGTTTGTTGGGAGCTGCTCTAGGCCTGAATTGCTTCTGCTCAGCTTTTACTGTTTAGCACTAAACAAATATTTGTGCTAGCGTTTATCTTTGTATTAGAAAATTCACGGTGGTTCTGTATCATCAGTAATAGTGCTTTTAAGTAGATTATGTTATTAGTGTTTACCTAGCATATTTGTCCTAGAGAATTGGTTCTAGCTTGGATAGCCTTTGGAGCAGTGTACTGCTTGGCATCTCGTCCTTCTGACTTTAGAGACTTCAACACAAGTGCCAAGCTTGTCATGGAAACGGGTGCTTGCTCAAGGTACGGGGCTTCCCGTTTTATTTGGAGGAGAAGGAAGAGAGGCTGAATGGGCTGTGGGCCCTTTCCTTCCAAGAAATGGTAACAAGTAAGCTTTGTTGGGTTTTCTTTACCAGCTTTTTTTAAGGAGGAGAAGGCACTTTCAGTACAAAACCATGAAGGGACAAATAATCTTCAGTATCTGCCCAGGCTTTTTAGGGGGATGACCTGTTAGGACTGGAAGTCCCGTGAGTTCAGGAGTCCAGAATCCCCAGGTTCAGCTAAATGGTGCAATTCTTTGCTTCATGCCAGAACTATTGGAAGCATAATATTAAAAAAATAATAATTTCCATATAGTAATCTATGCTTTGCATCCAATCCTTCTTTCCCCTTTCCCCGGCTCTTGGAGGGAGTTGTTCTCAGCTCTTGGAAGAGTCTGTTTAGGGACACATCATTGAAATGGAAGAACCTGCCAAGTAGGGAGGGTCAGGTTCAGACTGAGTTCTTCCATTAGAGCCCTTATTTTATATTCAGAAGATTTGTAAGCTGTTTCTCGTGCTCAGAACCTAAAGTGACAAGGATTCATACTTGTGCATGTCAGCACAGAGAAAAATATTGCAAGTTCTTGCTTAGGAAAAACTAATGTGTTGCAAACAGCTTGGAATTGCTGTTTTAGGGGTCAGCTTGAGTGGTCTTACAGGCTGTTTGTGTCACAGGAAGGTTTAAGATTTGGAAGCTGGAGGCCACTGTTTGCAAGATAGTGACATTTAGTCTTCCACTTACCTGTGTGGCCCTCCTGGAGATTGGAAATACAACATGAAAATAGTTCAGAGGTCAGCAAAAATCCCTTTAAAAGGAAATTCTTAATATATTTGTGCGATATTTTTCTATAATTTATATTTTTATATATTATTAATTCAGAAATTCTAAATCTTTAGCATGTTTTCCTTCCTCTCATATACAGCATGAAGATGATGCACCCAAAAGGCTTTATGTGAATGGGAAGGGAAATGCCTGTTTCACCAGCTTTGTGGAATAGTAGCACTTTTTTGGGAAAAATGTGTCTTGAGCACAGCAACAGCCTCCAGCAGCACTTCCTGTACTTGGAAGTCGGCTCCTGGTGTTTGCTGCTGGGGGAGTGAGTTAACCTGGGCTGTGGAGGACTTGACCTGAGGCTTGTCCAGTCCCCAGTGGCCTTGTATTTAGCATAGAGAAGGGCCAAACTTGGTATATAAATTAAGCAAAATGGTTTAAGGGCAGGAAGCTCAATGAATGGTCATTAAAAATTACATATTAGTTGGAAAATAAATTTGCTGTAGTCATCTGAACCCTGAACACCTCACAGCTAAGAGAATGCAGTACGCCAAGAAGAGCTAAGAATCACAGAATCATCGAATCACAGAACGGTTTGGGTTAGAAGGGACCTTAAAGCTCATCCAGCTCCAACCCCCTGCCATGGGCAGGGACACCTTCCACTAGACCAGCTTGCTCCAAGCCCCATCCAACCTGGCCTTGAACACTGCCAGGGATGGGGCAGCCACAGCTTCTCTGGGCACCCTGTGCCAGGGCCTCAGCACCCTCACAGGGAAGAACTTCTGCCTAAGAGCTCATCTAATATCTCCCCTCTGTCAGGTTAAATCCTTTGTTGTACAAAGAACGTGGCAAGGCATAACATTAATCTTGGGTAGGTTCTTTGTTGGTCAAGAATGCAACAGGCATTGCTGCATGGTCCTGAGCAGGTGGTGGATACTGCCATACATACCCCACTCCTTAGTGATGAAGCAGAAACATTTCCACTGACTCCGCTTCAGATCTGCTGGTCCAATAAAATGGTCAGGTCTTTTACACAAAATTAACTTTTCATCTCACCCTGCATGCAGAATCTCTAAATACTCCTGAAAACATACTTTGGTGGGGGGCAGCACTTTCCAGTAAACTGTGAATGTTATTACCCAAAATGATTCTTTTTCCCCACATGCAGAAGTTTCATAAACTGGTTGCTTCACTGAATTTTGCTACACATAAATATTAGCATCACAAAATCTCAGGTTCATGTTTCTGAGTGCATTTGTTAGATGTTTTTTCTTACTGATATCAGTTTGTTGTTATCTGTGAAATTAAACAAATTCTTAGTTGCTGACCTCTGCTCCCATAAGAGGTCTCTATCTTTGCTTACTCTTAGATTAATTTTCACATAATTAATGAAGTATCCATCTAAGCCTGGGGCAAATATCCTTTGTCATCAGTTGACTGAAGTTTTTGCCCACAGTTACCTCTGCCAGGAGAGTTAACAAGTTACAGGTGTTTGTGTTGGGTTGTCCTGGTTTTGGCTGGGATAGAGTTAATTTTCTTTCTAGTAGCTGGTACAGTGCTGTGTTTTGGCTTTAGTGTGAGAATAATGCTGATAACACACTGATGTTTTAGTTGTTGTTAAGTAGTGATTACTCTAAATCAAGGACTTTTCCATTTCCCAGGTTCATGCCAGTAAGCAGGTGTTCAAGAAGCTAGGAAGGAGCACAGCCAGGAGAGTTGACCCAAACTAGCCAAAGGGGTATTCCATACCACAGAGTGTCAGGCTCACTATAATAACTGAAGGATTTGGCTTGAAGCCACTGATCACTGCTTGGGGATGGGTTGAGCATTGGTCAGCAGGTGGTGAGCAATTGTATTGTGCATCACTTGTCTGTCTTGGGGTTTATTCCTTTCTTTCTTTTTTTTTTTTTCCCCTTTTCATTACTATTTCTGTTATTATCTTTTATGTCATAGGTTCACAGAATGGTTTGGTTTGGAAGAGACCTTAGGGCTCATCCAGTTCCAACCCCCTGCCACAGGCAGGGACACCTTCCACTAGACCAGGTTGTTCCAAGCCCATCCAGCCTGGCCTTGAACACTGCCAGGGATGGGGCAGCCACAGCTTCTCTGGGCACCCTGTGCCAGGGCCTCAGCACTCTCACAGGGAACAACTTCTGCCTAAGATCTCATCTCAATCTCCCCTCTGTCAGGTTAAAGCCATTCCCCCTTGTCCTGTCCCTACAGGCCCATTTCAATTATTAAACTATTCTTATCTCAACCTATGGGTTTTACCTTTTTTTGATTCTCCTCCCCATCCCACTGGGAAGGTGCAGGAGTGAATGAGTGGCTCCATGTTACGTAGTTACCACCTGGGGTGAAACCATGACATGGGTCCATCATTTGCAAGCTTTGCGTTGCTATTATGTGTCCCTTATGTATCCTTATCCTCTTCTTGTAAGTAACAAGTGATAGAACAAGAGGTAACAGCCTCAAGCTGCGCAGGGGAAGTTTAGACTGGGTATTACGAAAAATTTCTTCACAGAGGGTGATGAGGCATTGGAACAGGCTTCCCAAGGAAGCAGTGGAATCAGCATCCCTGGAAATATTCAAAAAATGTGTAGATGAAGCCCTCAATGACATGGTTTAGTGGTGTACTTGGCAGTGCTGGGGTAATGGTTTAACTTGGTGATCTAAAAGGTCTTTTCCAGCCTATTTGATTCTATGATTCTGGGTATGTCCATTATCCAGTGTGCATGTCCATTATCCAGTATGTATGTCCCTTATCCCAGTTTGTCTGATACAGTTGCATATTTTTGGAGAGTCAAATGTGTATATCCTTTCCAAATCCCAAGCATGTAAAGGTGAAGTCAGACTGGGTTTTAGATGTTAGATGAGTTTTAGCATTATTATTAGGCAAAATGGAAAAGAGAACATCATCTCCCAATCTGTTATTTCCTATGCTGGGAATAAAGAGAAGAAACTACTGTTTCTCTAATCACATCCATAGGGACTAAAATCAGCACAGATGAGGTTTGTGAGCTGTTTCCCATCTCTTTTCCTTAGAGGATAAAGTCCTGCTCCTGCAGAGCCAAGAGAGCTTTAAGAGGAAGTCTCAGATATTTGCCAGATGGACAGGATCTCAATCCTCTTTTTTAGTAAATAGCATTAATTTGCCTGGATTTTGATGTAGTTTGTCCGTCCCACCCTCCAGTGGGTTTTGCCTTTGGATTCCTGTGGGTGATCTCCATGTAGCCCCACTATGTGGGAGAAAATATGTCAGGTTCAGTATTATGGTATTTCTCCAAGGTGAATTTGGCTTGCTTCCCCAGCGTTGCCTACACAGTTGGATAGCTTTGCAGTTGATCAACTGGATCATCACATTCCTACATGGAAAATCAACTTGAAGATCACATTCCTACATAGAAAAAAAAATATTTTCCTTTAATTTGCTCATTTCAGGAAATGAGTACATTTTGTGTATAACCAAATCCTCCTACCTGATACTTTTTTTTTGTTCCTGCAAGCAGATATTTGTAAGCACATTAAAGCTTTCTAGGATTTGATCAACTTTAAAATATTTATATGAGAGCACTCCCAAGGCATATTAAGTTCAATTTCTGTCTGCTGGGGCAGTCTCTGATCTCTGGTTTCTCCATGTTTTTACCCTTTATATTGTGCATCCTTATGGTCTGTGAAGTAAAACTTCAGAGGGGAGCGATGTGGGCTTGGAGAGCAAGACCTGGGTTAGGACCACAAGGGTCTCTCCTAGATGCCAAAAGCTTCACCATCAAATTTGTGGAGGACTTTTGGGCTAATTTCTGTGCATTTTGGGATCTTCTGGTGAGAGCTAAGGGGAAGAGAAAGGCCAGTTGCTGCTACTGAGCTGCACAGGGGTGTGGGTTACATTGAGAAGTGAGAAGACCACCCTAAAATATAAAACCACCTGACATGGAGAGCTGATGGCCTTTGGGACTTGGTGTTTTGTTTTAAGGGAGTGTGAGTTTTTAACAGGTAGATGTAGTGAAAACTTCAGAAGAGGAGGGTGTGTATTGGCAAGAGAGAGGCAGATAACTGAGGGCTGAAAAGGGAGAAATGCACATTGTATTTTTTCCAGCACCTTGCATCTTTTTATGTGTCTGAGGCCTGGACTAACTTGCTGATGCTGCATTGAACCCTTCTAGGAGAACCAAATTAAGCCAATAAATCCTTTTCCTGGAGGTGCTATCAATATTATGCTGATACCTGTGGGCTTGTACCTTCATCAGCAAAGCTCTGCTCTTTGTGTGGGTATTTTGCATGGACCCACCCTGAGTGCCCAGCAAAGCTTTGAACATTTCCAGGTGCTCAGAAATCAAGTGCCTCCTTGAGGGGCCTCACTTTGTTCAGGCTGAATAAAAGCATCACATTTTCAAAGGATGTGCTGAATCACCAGGGAATTCTCCCTTTCAGCCTGGCTTAACAAAGTGGGAAAAACACCTATCCAAGATAATTTTACCTGGCTCACTCTAGGAAGCAGTTTTGAAATGGTGTTTGTCAGTTTCTCTGTTGGTTTTTTTTTCTGTTGTTGTTCAAAAGCTTCCATGGCCTTCTGCTAAACAAGTTCTTCGGGAGAGAGTTTTCTAAAGCAGGGGAGGAAAAACAGTTCTTTAGGCTTCTCTTCAGAAATGTAAACAGCCACGCTACTACAGCGGCACTTTGGAGCATCGCTTCTCAAAGCAAGAGCAAGTTGGGCTGGCACAAGCAGCTACTTGTAGGAGAGCAGGAGGTAATTACCATGGAGCGAGTTTACTTCAGACTTCAAACACTGGGGAGTTAATTTGCTCTAGCATGACTGAAAACACAAAATGTTTGTAGATGGGCTGCTCCCAAGATGAAGAATTTCAGCAACTATTAACGTGCTTTAAAGCCATTTCTTTTAAAACACTATGTCCCTGTGCAGGTGTAGATTTGCATGAGTAATGCTTGGATTGTCTTACCCTTCGATAACACTGAGCCTGGCTTTGAGAAGCCGAACAAAACTTCACCTGGAAATAGCAGAGGATGCTTATCTCACATCTTGTGGTGTAAATGGTCTGGATCTTGGTGGTTTGTGTCCTGCTACCTGGCCCACCCTAAATACTGCTTGGGAACCTCTCAAAAAAGGAAAAGAAGGGGAATAGATCCCTTTAACAATCTAGGGCTGCTTCTCTGTTTAATATTTTTTTTCTGGCTAGATATCTTTAGATTCTTGTATGGTTTTGATGATGCTCTTGTTTAAGATTGATCTAAAAAATATAATTCTTTTTGAAAGCATATTTTACATACGCTATTGCTTTGCAACATCTTTGGGGATAAAATAGTTGCCTTTAGCCTGCATGCTACTGTTCAGGAAATTAGTTCTAAAAGTCACTACTTATCTGTATCTCCTTCTCAAAGTGTGCTGAGGTAAAGAAATTACATTTTACAGTGTCCAAACTAAAAGACAGACACTTTGTAAAACTTCATGGAAAGCTGTTTTAACTTAAGGGAGCAGTTCCATGGTTGAAACCTCCGGCTCTACGAGGTTCTGGCAATCTGTTGAAGCTTTTCTTGAGCGGGTGATAAGACTGTGAAAAGAAACTATTTAGTGACAAGTATCTTCATATCATATCCATGGATTCTGTGGCGCAAGTCACAAAGAAGATGATGTCTTTATCGTATTATCCCAGATTTGCAATTTTCCTACTGCTCCTCCAGAAATTAAATCATCTTTACTGTTTCTTGGCAACATGCCCAGCAATGGCAGAGCTAAAATAGCAGATCTGAAGGGAGGATGGGGATGAATGGACTGGCTGATCCAGCACAAAGTCACATGTTCCCAAACGTATCTCCTCCCAGCGTTTGGGTATTGTTCTTCAGTGACAGCTGTGGGGCACATCTGGCTGTCTCTGTGCTGTCCTCTCATTACGGTGCCATGTGAAGCCAATGGAAATCCAATGTGAAACAGGACCTTGTAGGTTTTGTTGCAGGAGGCAAAGGGCAGCCTGGCTTTGGCCAGTGTTGGGGGCAGCCTTGGTCTGGTGAGCCAAATCCATGCTGCCAGCACGCCTGGAGTCCAAGCCAGGTGGGATGGCTTGGAAAATTGCTTCCCTTTCATTTTTAAGAAATGATTCTCTTGAAAGTGGGGATTAGGATGCCTCTGGCATTTTGAGGAAGATAAGTAGGACTGCAAATAACAGGGGTGTGTAACTCATTTTCTGTATCTTAATTCCATTATAACACACCTATAGTTCCAGTCAGATGGGACCAAGACCTTTTAAATGAATTGTTTGTCTGCTCTGCCTTGCATTTGTGGGGATTATTTTTATGCCCCAGAAAGGACAGACAAGACGTGAGTATTTGATGGGGGATAGAGCAGAAGCTGGATGTGGAATACAAAGCAAGGCTGGCTGTTGGGTGGATCTAAAATCCACCATGTAAACCTAGTTGTCATTTTGTCATATTGGGACAGTGCAGGTCATGAAAGACAAGACCCATTTCGCTGATCTGAATGTCTCTTTCTCATGGACCAGTTGGCTTTCCAGCTGGGATCTTCTGTCATGTGTTGGCATCCCGTGTGAAACAGTACTTACCTTTTTTGAGACAAAGTTAAAAATAAATCTCACAGATGCTTATAAAAGTCCATTTCTCAGAAGTTTCAGTTGAAGGAAATGCTGGGTAGGTTGTGTGTTTGTTGCTCAACCAGCTGGGTGACTGAACTTGGTGCAGAGTATGTAGATCTGCAGCTACATACTCTCATGTAGATCTGTATGGAGATCTGCATGCTCCTAGACTTGCTGTGCTTTGGTTGTAGGTGGCCTTCTAGTAGTAGTGTCCTACAGCCTTGAATGTTTCGCTAAAAATACAAATGAAGAGATTCTTTTCAGATTCTTCCATAAATGATGCTGAGCAGAAAAAGCTCTAATTGGAGAATTTTATGGATTTTATTCTTTGGACTAAGAATGCCACCACTTTATCTTAAGCTCCTTCAGTCAGGACACGAATCATTAGTATGATGGTTTAAACACAGTTGCGTAGGTGTTAGTCATGATTATCGATGTGAGCATGGCCCCTGACTTCTCTTCGAATATCTGGAAAAATCAGTTTGATCCAACAGCTGTTTCATCTGGTAGAATGATCAAATACTATACTGTAGCCTTTAATTCACAGTAGGATTTTGCTGCCTGTCAAGATGAGCTCAACATTTTCTATAAACATATATCTTCTTATCATGCCTATCTCTAATGCAGTTCCTGTAAACTGTAAAATACTAAATGAGTTTTGGTTGAGGCTTAATGCATAGTGTATATGATCAGAAAAACAGTGGCTAATGGTATGAAATACTTTGAGGCAAGAATGGAAAAAATCTCTTAAATGCTTACAAATGGCTTTGGAAAAAATAAGTACTTAGGCCCATCTAATCCATAGTAACTTGCATGGAGGTAACCATGGAAATTTTATATATAAAGCTCATCTCCAAAAAGCTTATTTTTATACCATCTCTTGCTGCAGTCCAGTGCTCAACAACACTCTGCTGGCATGTGGGGAGGTTTTTGGTGCTATGCCTTCCAATTTGGTGTGATTGGGAAAAAAAAAAGCACTAAGAAGAAACCTCCAGAACGCTACTCTAGCCCACAGCTCGGGTTATGTGATAGTCCAGTGATTTTGGCTGCTGAAAAATGAGAATCTTGCCACTGAAATGCAATAGATTCCATCGTTTGTACCCGTTTGCATTTTGAGGATGTGACCAGAATGCGTGCTGCTGAGCTCATTGCCTGTGTCGCCTTGGGAGAATCATAGAATCGCAGAATGGTTTGGATTGGAAGGGACCTTAAAGCTCATCCAGTTCCAACCCCTGCCACACGCAGGGCACCTTCCACTAGACCAGGTTGCTCCAAGCCCCATCCAACCTGGCCTTGAACACTGCCAGGGATGGGACAGCCACAGCTTCTTCTGGCAACCTTGTCCAAGGGGAAGTGCCTGCAGAAGCAATGAAAGACCCCGGAAGACCTATAGTGACTTACGTGATTTTAAGGCTCAACTACTAAAAGTCAGGAATGCTGAGATGAGCAGGGTGATGCTGAAGGTGTTAAGTCCAGTTTGACCTAAAGTATTATTTTGACTTAAGCCACTGTTGTATTTCTATCATTGATTTTTGCTAAAGAAGAGTCTATTTTCTCTGGCTGCAGAACCACAAGCTAACCTTTTATTAAGCATCTGTTTGGATTCATGTAATTTCCTTTTCCAGATCTGTGACACTTTTTCAAAGTTGCTTGTGCAGGAGACACTGATGCTTTACAGGGTGCAGTAAGCAAAGCCTGTAGCACTAAACAAAAGGTGTCTGCATCAGTAATTCCCATTTTATACCTGCAGGAGCCAAAGAAGGAGGAAACTTGCCCAGGTTTTCCAAATTTTCTTTGTCCCTCCTGCCTTATGCTGTCTTGTTGTTTGTTACTGCAGTTAGTGGTAACCACCTCATTGCTCAGGTGAGAACGAGGGTTCATTTCTTTCCACCCTCTTGTATAGCTCAGGGTGGCCTCGAAATTGAGAGGTCATCCTAATGGGTTAGGAGATCGTTTTGGTTAATACATGTAATGGACAGTGGTTTGTTTGGGTTTTTTTTTGCTGGATTTGCAATGTTCTCTCCCTTCTGGCTGTGTTTCTATACAGCAAATTGCAGCTGGAGTGCTCTTGTGTGGAGTATAAACATTGCTGGAGCAATCTGGGATTATTTATAAGGGATGCTTCAGTTGAGATCCATGTTTTCCTATATGTTCCTTTTCTAGTTACCTGAATGAAGTATAATTGGAGATGATGAGAATTTCTGGGCTCAATAGGGGAATTACTGTGCTAAGTTCAGGGTCTGTGGACTGCTGGAGACCTCAGGATGGTGCTTTTCCACCCTGGTATCTTCTACGCGAATACACCTTGATTCTTACTATGGTGATTGCCTCTGCTTTTAGACGTGGGTCTGCAATTAAGAAAGACCCTGGCAGCCAAGGCCTGGTGGTCCTGTGGCGAGAGTATGGCATCTGCCAGGAGGGTCCAGCACCATGGGATGGGCCAGAGGAGCATCTTTCTGGGATGTGGAGAGCTCAGTTTCACTCGTGTTTTGGGCACATTGTTCATGCCCACCTCAAGTGTCTACAGCCCCTGGATTCCTTAAGGTGGCTTTACCCATAGAAAGTGCTGTTCTTCGACAGATCAAAGTGATTTGGAGACTGCATGTTGTACAGGTTCTGAATGGATATTGGAGGTGACACTTCCGAATCCTTCGCTTTGCTGCTAGCTTGTTTGTCAGAAAAGAGTAGATCAAATTCTTCTCTTAAATGGAGACACCAAGGATTTATTGCAGGAGATTTGATCTTTGCTGAAGTTTCTACAGTGGAGTGCATCTTTGTACCACCTCCAGCGTAGCTGTTTCTCATTTCCAGCCCCTTTTGGTTAACAATTCAAAGGAATATTGTCTCAGAAATCGCCAAATGCTCTGTGGTTACCAAGTTGCTATTGGAAAAGGAGAAGGAAATTCCCCACTATTGCAAACCAATAAACAGATTGGAGTTGGGAGTATGAATGTGAAAACAATATATTTCAGCTGGATAATGAAGAGAGATGTTGAATCTCAGCAATAGTTTAGATAACTGTCCTTTGATTTGTTTACCATCTGCTTTTAATCCCAAAAAGGAAAGGCAGTGGTTTGGGATTGGTTTGAGGCGCTTCACAGAAAATGGCTTGTTCACATTGCCACTAGCCACAGGTGGAAATTCTCAGCCAAATCCACTGTTGTTGGAGCTGGTTCCCCTGGAAGGATCAGAGCAGTGGTGAGCTTGGTCTCTGGACTGATGGATGCAAGAAACTTGAATGTTAAGGGCTTGGTTTGCCTGCAGGATCTGAGGTTCTGCAAGAGGCATATTTTGCAGGAAGCACATCTCGATGGATTGACTTCAAGCAGTTTATAAACAGTTCCTCACCACCCCTACTCCCCTCTTTTATAACATTATATCCAACTTGCGTGGCTCTAGTCAACTTCTGAAAAGCTTCTTTCCTTCCCTGCCTTTTTTGATGGCAAACTGCACACAAAACAAGGAAGATGATGTATTTTCAGGGCTGCCCTGGACCTGCAGTAGAACACGATGGATGTGAGAGCAGAAGAGTGGGAGGATGTATATTAGCACTGACACTTTGCTAGTCTGAGTGTGCAGCTGGAATCCCTTTTCTCTAAAATTACTGGAAAATGGGCTTAAAGGAGCGTAGCTGTGTGGTAGGAGATTTCACAAGCTAATTGAGGCTGCAGCAGAGAAAGGGAAAAGCTTTGGTTAACCCTTGACTTTTCTATTTGAGTAGTTATTGTTTCTTTTATACAGTTGTCTGTCCACTGTCTGGAGCTGCTTTTTCACCCAGTGCCCAGTCAAAGCCAGCTTATAGCACAAAATAGGCATTATGTCTGAAATTATGATGACAAAGTCTGGTCTGGCAGCAAGTGCTAGTAGCTGTGAAGGTGAAGAGGTTGTCTTTACTGTCTTGGTCCTGCATGCGTGGCCATCTCATCATGGTTGTTGCAGGGGTGGAACATCCACCCTCAGCATCCCCTTGCTCACCTCCTGCAGCACTGTTGGTGAAATGTTTAAGCTGAGATAGTACATGAAACAATGGGGAGAGAATTTTCGACTTCCATCGGGAATCAGTTCGGGCAAAGCATTCAGATAGCTGAAGTTTTAAATACAGATATGTAGGGCATTTTAGAGTGCTGTGGTTTTTTGTTGGGTTTTTTTTTTTGGTTGTTTGGTTGTTTTTTGGTGTTTTTTTAAAAGCATAAAGACATGAGAAAGAGCTTTAAAGCGTTTAAGTTCACTATAGCTCTTCTGTATAAACACAGGCCCTCTACTTCCAGTAATCCTTTATTTCTAAGGCATTACAATGGCTAAGTATTCAGGCTGATAAGCATGTAATCTTAAAAGCTTTGGCTATATATTTCCTTTAATGGTCCTCATCCATGGTGATACAGGTACTTTGCTGGGTGCAGTGGCAGCTTGCATGTTGGATGCTCTTATACATGGCATCTCTTTTGCCTGACACCCTCTTTGGAACAAGAAAGATGCATGAGCCATTTCCCATCCTTGGGCCTGACTGATGAAGCCTTCTACAAACATTCATACTTCTTTAAGTAATTTGTTGGGTGGGGGGAGTTGGTTTTTTTTTTTTTAGTTTTGTTTTGTTTGGTTGCTTTTTTCCCCCCCAAAGTCTCACTATTTTTTCTTTTGAGTACGAAACAAATAATTTAAAAAAGATAAAAATGCGTTTAAACTCTTTGAACAGTTCTGTATTTTAGTGTGCAGTAACATAGCAGTGTTGAAGGATTTACTTTAGAGGATTGTTTTTTTTCACTCATTACAGTCCTCAAAATTACCATTTTACTACTGAATTTTCTTTCTGTAGCTATAGCTACATATTAGTATATTATGCATCTATGGATTTATGATGTTCCATAATATATGGAGTTATAACTTCAGCTTAATTGTTTTCTTAGTATTAATATGCTTTGTGTTATTTAATTGTCAGCCAGGGATTATAATAAGCACAGTGCTTCTGTGTTGGTATCCAGTCTGTTTGAGCTATCTGCGTTGTATAAAAGTCTCATATAATGATGTGAGTAATGAGGGCAGTGAGGGAGCAGTTTTCACCTCTTGAAGTGGTGGTTGTTTCAGAAGGTTGTCTTCATTTCTTTTTTCCCTTCATTGGCCCAACTGATTTCATCATTAAGACAAGAAGCGTCAAAGAACATCCTAAAATTGTTTTGTTAGCTTTCCTTTTTAAAGAAACCTATTGAGTCAGCTACTCAGAAACTTCTAAATAGCATCTAGATATAATGAGCTTGGATTCAACAAAGGTGATGAGATACAGATCTGAAACCATAGGGCCCCAGGACAGTGACATTTTTGTTAGAGCTATGTACCTGTGATGATGCAGACTATTTTGTGTCTTCATCTTACGCTTGCTGCCAAGCCTAGAATCATATAATCATTGAATGGTTTGGTTTGGAAGGGACCTTAACGTTCATCCAGTTCCAACCCTCCTGCCATGGGCGGGGTTGCCTTCCACTAGACCAGATTGCTTAAAGCTCCATCCAACCTGGCCTTGAACACTGCCAGGGATGGGGCAGCCACAGCTTCTCTGGGCACCCTCTGCCAGGGCCTCAGCACCCTCACAGGGAACAACTTCTGCCTAAGAGCTCATCTCAGTCTCCCCTCTGTCAGGTTAAAGCCATTCCCCCTTGTCCTGTCCCTACAGGCCCTTGTCAAAAGCCCCTCTCCAGATTTCTTGTCAGCCCCTTTAGGCACTGGAAGCTGCTCTAAGGTCTCTGTGGAGCCTTCTCTTCTCCAGGCTGAACAAGCCCAGCTCTCTCAGCCTGTCTCCATAGCAGAGGTGCTCCAGCCCTCTTGACTCTGCATCACCCAGGCCCTTGTGAAATTATATTTGAGGTCTAATGTAGCTGAAATTCAAAGTTTATTGAAATAAAGAGAATTAGGATTTCACAATGTCTAATGCCTTCCCCATCATTGTTATGATGCCAGGACATTAGAGCATCTTTAGTGTTAAAAATGTAAGACAAGCAAGGATAATTAAATGCTGGAAGTCCAGACAGGGATTAATACCAAAGTTGGACTCTGATACACGTTCTCTGTGTTAATATTTTAATGAGAAATTTTAAACTCTGCAATTTTATATGCAATATCCTTTATATGTTTTATTTATTAAACTTTCTATAGTCTTTCTAAATTACATTTTGTTGTGGAGGAAAACAAGGCTAGAACATCTGTCCCAAACTGCTGGTGCTTGTTGTTTAGCCCATTTTAATGATGGACAGTAAGAAAGTAAACAGTTTAAAGTACCATACCATATACTCGTAATCCAGTGTGCAGCTGTTCAAGTGATTGTGAAGGGTTTGAGGCCACCAGTGTCTGTGCATCGCTTGCTGCATGAGCATTTTTATGCATCACTTATGGTTTACTTGGACAGCAGCTTGTTTCATGATGGTACCTGCACAAACCCATTTGTCATTGTTTAATCATTGTCACTGGCATTGAGTAGAGAGGAAAAAAAGAAGTAGGAAAGAATTAAAAGTCAGTCTCGTGTTCCTAAAATCAAGATTGTTCTTTGCAGGAGATCTCAGATTAGGGGGTTATTTTTAAAGTGTTGTAGGAGCTGGGTTTGTTGGAACAGGGAACCTGTGACAGCTTAAATTCCACCTTCAAAGATGCATCTTCTTTCCAGCCTGAGGAATTAGCATTTGCACAGCTCTTCAAACCAGTTACTCTCTTCTGTACACGATCATCTCTCCTAGATTGCTCAGAGATAACTTCAAGTATAGTCCTTTGGAAACATCATGCAATTTCAGCCTTTTCAAGGAGCTGACATCGAGCAAGCAAGCAGTTATCACCCTTTGGCATCAGCCTGACAAAATAGTTTGCAAATGACAGTAGACACTTCTTAAGATAACTGTGAGGTGCTGGAAGAAAAGGAACCTGAGCACTGCAGGAGTACTGAGCTGTGTAAATAATTATTTATATGTTGTTTGGCTTGAAACCAAATTTACCCTGATGAGAGAAACCGAATATTCTGAGAATGTGGATGCTGTTCCAGAAATTAGTGTGTTTGTGCAGTTCACGTTCAGCCAGTGAGGGAAGAAAAATGTTGGATCTAATCTATATCAGGAAGTTATTAAAAACTAATATAACATGTGCAGTTAAGGTTGTTAATGACTTGAGAGTTTCTGGACATAAATCTAATGATTCCTTTGGCTAGGAACGAGCTATGGAGTAATTTGGCAAAATGTAGTTAGTGGGTACCTGGGGAGCTGGGTTGTGTGGGGATAGAAAAATGCTTCAGGTTTTGATTTCAGATTTTTTTTTCTCCCCTTAAAGTACACTTCTGCTTTCGGGATGCAAACCCGGAGTCCTGCTTGCATGTGCTGTGGAAGGGAAGTCTGAGGCTCTTTTGGAAAGTGTCATCTGCTAAAGAGCTTTCAGGTTTATTCTCTTTGCAGAAGCCTGCATCAGTTCAGTGTTCCCCAGAGCTGACAATGGCCAAGTCATGGCAAGGGAGAGATTTTGGCTTGTGTGATTTCCACTGCCTGAAGCTTCTCAAGTGGTCCAGCCGGGGACTTCTGCCTGAAAAGTGCTATTGTGATGGCATAAATTGGGACCTCTGGGCTTTGTGTTGTGATAACGCAGGTTAATGAAGCATAGGCAGTGATGTAGACCTGTGACAGGTTGAGCGTTCATGGACATATGAGATTGTTTCAGAGACCTGCTGAAAGAAGTTCTCGTATATGTGGTGTTACATACATAAATACAGCTTTTCTCTTCCATTGATCTCTTCTCTTCCTGTGTGCCACCTGGAGATAGTTGGGTTTTAGGGACCCAACAACCCTCCATCTCAGCTTCTGCTCATTGCTTATCTCTCAACTGGGAAAAACCTAAATTATATGGCAGTGAAAGTCAGCCTGGTCTCTTCAGTCCTTCAGATATTTCCAAGGATGACTGCTGAACAGTCTGTCAAGACCAGAAGACTCATGTGGTAGTCCCTAAAATGCTTTTGCGGCTGCTTTGCTCCAACCTTCAAGTTATTTCTGCACCTCTCCTTGCCTTGGATGGATGCAGCAGCACTGCCTACGAGCCTCTCTTAGCACCCAGAGCTGCCCTTGCCTCAAGTTAGCAAGTCTGGTAGGGCTCCTAACCTGGGCTCCGTAATGAGCCTTTCCACTCTGATGGGAGTACCCTGGGCTGTGGGAACTGGCAGATTAATTTGCTGGCCTTGGTCAGTAGCGGCAGGAACAATTTGCAGATGTGACTTTAGTATTAGTGTTGTCTGTTGCTATCGATCAGGTAACTGAACAAGCCCAATCAATTTCTCCTTCAGATGTTTTTTAAAACATATTTGACACTTTCTGCTTTTCAGTTAAAGCCCTGCAGCTTCATCTGGGATGAGTGAGATCCCTGCAAAACCTGGCACATGTTCAAGACCTTAGAAGTACAGAAAGCCGTTTATTAAACTTCCTCATGGGTAGATAAGACAACTCGCTTTACTGGAACAAAGTTAATACTTCTATTTTTTTTTTTCTGCTGAGGTCTTAGTTGTGTAAAATTATTCTTTCCAAATACAGTGATTGTTTCTCTGACCTTTTAATTTGCATCAGTTAACTGGCAAACGGATTTAGCCCTCTTGCACAACGGCTTTTCTCTTTGTATCTCCAGCAACTCTTATTTGGTATTGGGTATAAATCAGGCAGTAGTAAACGAAAAAGTAGTTAAGGAGAAGAACAGGCTTTCCAGATGGCCAAAATTGTATGTAAGTTATTAAACAAAATCAAATTTAAAGGGAAAATGGAGTGAGAATTAGGATTGCCTTGAAAGAGTTGCCTGAATCATAGACTCACAGAATGATCTGGGGTGAAAGCAACCTTAAATATCGTCCAGTTCCAACTTGTCTGCCACAGGCAAAGACACCTTCCACTAGACCAGGTTGTTTCAAGCCCTGTCCAACCTGGCCTTGAACACTTCCAGGGATGGGACAGCTACATCTTCTCCGGGCAACCTGTTCCAATGGAATGAAGTGTTGTGGTGGAAAGACAGGAAAGGAACCTATGGTTGCAGCATGGAATGAAGTTGGACAAAACCAGAGCTATATTGTCTTTGTGTTGTAGGTCTGGAGCCCACCCAAATGAGGAGAGCAGGGCTGCCTTCTGGTCCTGCCTTCATGATGGACGCTTGTTCATGTGTTTTGTTATTCAGCGGTCACTGATAAAGTATTTAGAGCCTTAAGTAAAGTAGAACAAGGGACATATTGAAAGATGGTTGTTTCACATGCTAAATGATGACCACTTCAAAGGTGCTGTGGTGTTAGTTTGTTGCAGGCTGTGTGAGAACTCACTTGCAGAGCCTTCTAGATCCATGGCTGAAGATGCTGTAGAAAGCACATGACCTCGATGGACTGGAGAGTCTTGTAGGCTAAAGATGAAAGGTTTGGGGTGAGATTTAGCTTGGATGAAGGAGGACAAGAAGTTGTTTCTTCTGGTTTCTGGAATGTCTGAAATGGTTTGGTGGATATATTTTACTGAAAAATGTACTAGCAGTTGACCTTGAGAAGAAATTCTTCACTATGACAGTAGTGAGACACTGGCACAGGTTGTCCCCAGAGAAGCTGTGGCTGCTCCACCCCTGGCAGTGTTCAAGGGCAGGTTGGGGGGCTTGGAGCAACCTGGTCTAGTGGAAGGTGTCCTTGCCCATGGCAGGGGGCTGGAACTCCATGATATTTAAGGTCCCTTCCAACCCAAACTATTCCATGATTCTACATTTTTCAACTGATTAGTAGACTTTCAAAGCAGATGTTCATATGGAAAGGCTGATGGGTTCCGCAAGGCTCTCCTGTGTGTGTTTGAATACATTTTTATAGGATAAAGAGAACTTTTGATGCACTGAATCTGCTCTACTTAATGCTGGATGGTTTAGATGAAAGGGTGTCATGGTTTAAACACAGCCACACAGTCTCTCTCTCACCCCCTTCCCCTCTTTCTTTTCTTCCCCCCCTCCCCTCCCTGCTCTTGGAGGGGTGGGGAGGAGAATCGAAAGAATGTAACTCCCACAGGTTGAGATAAGAACAGCCCAGTAACTAAGGTATAACACAAACCACTACTGCTGCCACCAATAATAATAGCAAGGATGGAAATAACAAGGTGATACCACCTGCCAAAATGAGCCTGACCCAGAAGAGAGTGTGCCCTTCTGGGGTAACTCCCAGTTATCTCCCCAGGATACCTCTTTGGCTAGCTTGGGTCAGGTGTCCTGTCTCTGCTTCCTCCTGGCCTCCCCTCCTCCCTGGAAGGGCATGAAACTCACAAAGTCCTTGGTCAGAGTAAACATTACTGAGCAGCAACTAAAAACATTGGTGTTGTCAGTGCTGTTCCCAGGCTGAAAGTCAAAACACAGCACTGCACTAGCTACTAAGAAGGAGAAAAATTGACTGCTACTGCTGAACCCAGGACAAAGGGGGGTCAGGAGGTCATCTGGTCTGAACTTTGCTCAGAGTGGATTCGGAGGATATGCTTACCGAGACTCAGGATAACCCATTCTTGCCCTTAGCTTCAAGTGTTTAAAACCAGGATCCAATCCATTGACTTGGATGGGATATTCCTTCTTTATGCTTTGTTGGGTTGCATAGAACAACCCAGCTGTGATGGGTTTGGAGAGAAAAACATGGATACACCTAAACCAAATAATTTCAAACCATTCAGTGAAAGCTGTCAATAGTTCAAGCAAAGAATGGTGAATACATGATTTGGGGGGAAAAAAAAAGAGGAAAGGTCACCAGTCAGTGCAATTTTTATTGGAAGGGCTTGGGGTTTTTTATGTTGGACATTTATAAGTGCATTTTCCTACTAATTAAAAGGCTTTCTTATGAAAGGGAAAAATATCCTGGGCTGTTGATGCATATAATGTATGGATACTTGATTCTTTTACCTGTCCTCCGTATCTCCTTCCATCTTAAACTGAAAGCTTGTGCACTTGTAAAATGTCTTTTATTATTGCCTCAAGGTATTATGTTTTGGAAAGCAAGGCCAAGATCAAGCTCCTTCAACTTTTTACTGTGATTTATAGGCTGCTGGTAGTGGTCAGCAGACCAATTGCATAGTAATGACCTTGGAAAGCTTAGCAAAATCTTCATATGGTTGAGGACAAGGAAGCATGTGGGACATGGAAGAGCATGTTTGAATGGAATGGTTCTGTCAGGGAATTATGTCTGGGATCATAGAATGGTTTGGATTGGAAAGAACCTTAAAGTTTCCAACTCTTCTCCAGGCTGAACAAGCCCAGCTCTCTCAACCTGTCTCCATAGCAGAGGTGCTGCAGCCTTTGGAGCAGCTTTGTAGCTTCCTCTGGACTCACTCCAACAGCTCCACATCCTTCTCATGTTGGGGCCCCAGAGCTGGACATGGGACTGCAGTGGGGGTTCTCACAAGAGGGGAGTAGAGGGGGAGAATCCCCTCCCTTGACCTGCTGGTAAGGCTGCTGGTGATGCAGCCCAGGACACGGTTTATTTCTGGGCTCAAGTGCACACTGCTGGGTCATGGGGAGCTTCTTGTCAACCAACACTCCCAAGGCCTTCTCCTCAGGGCTGCTCTCAATCCAGTCTCAGCCCAGCCTGTATTTGTGCTTGGGATGATGATGATGGTGATGATTATGATTATTATTAAGATCTTTGGTGCTGTCTAAATGAGGTACATGTTTCTCTCTGCCTTTCAAACCTTCTTTCTTCTGCTGATCTGTGATGATCATAGGTCATTGACCTGTGTGTCTGTGTTTGTGATGATCTATGCTCAGATCATCCGATGACCCTTGGGTGGCATCACCCCACTACTTCTTGTGCGACTGTGCTGCAATCCAGGATGACTCTGGGGCTGCCCGTAGGCTTGCCTGTGGTTCAAAAGCCACAGCTTCATTGGCTGTGGAAGAGGAGAGGTTGTTATTAGTACCCGATATGATCACCTGCACTGCTCTAGGACCTCTTTGAGTTGTATTTGAAATAGTGTTGAGCTTCCAACACTCAGGATTTTTTTTTTCATGCACGTGGATCCTGTAGTGCTGATGCCAAAGGAAGCTGCATGTGGAAGCCATGTGTAGTTGATGGTCCATCACCACTGAGGTCTTTTCCACAGTACAGTATCCTCTATGCTTAGAGAATATAAATATAGCAGTGATGGATCTGTGCCCTATGGAGCCTCCAGAAGGATGTGAGAACTGGGCAGACACCTTCCCAACTTTCCACCCTCTGATCTTTCAACATCTCCAGGACTTTCCCAGCCAGAGATGATGTGCATTTTATTAGTAACCGTTGTGGGTATCTGCTCTGTGACATGGCAAGTCTTCCCTTGAGCTCGCGCAGCTGTTTAGCATGCACAACATCCTGCAGCAAGGGCTAAGCCACTTAAAGGAGTCATATGTGAAGAAACTGCTGTCTCTGGTTTGGTTTTGGACTCACCACCTGCTACTTTCATTTCTTGCCCCCTGTTTTTGCACTGAGCAGGCTGCCGCTGTCTTCACAGGCTGCTGGTGTGTCACATCTCACCAGGACTGGGGAGGGTTCCTCTTCTCAAATGCAAGTTTGCGTTTGGTAGTAAAAACATGCAAGGTCTTTGCCTGTAGTCAGGTTGGTAAGGGGTCTCTATCTTGTGTCCTTCACTAAGTGCAGCTTTAGGAGTCAGCCTGATTCTGAGTTGTGGTGGCTTTTGCTCATGGGTTGCAGAAGGATGAGTAATGTAGGCACAAGAGCTGTTCCTTCTGGGATTTGTGTATGAGCACGTGATTAATGATGGTCTAGTTATGTTTTGTGACTTGTTGCTTGGCCAATTATTAATCTGTTTAATATATTCCACCTTATGTAATGTAATTCCAGTTACTTGAGAAATCATACTTTGCAAAGTTAAATGATTTACTGAGTTCTGAGTATGTTGCATCAGGGCTCTTACAGTTTGCAGTCAATCTTGTAGTCTTAATAAAAAACACGTACAATTGATTTAAGACCTATGTGTCGATAGTCATCAGTTATTTACTTCATAGAATTCCTAATTAGATTTTATACCAGCATTTTCCTTTTCTCCCTGGGATGTGAGCTCGACTGATAGCTTGTTGTTAGCTTGGTCATCCTGCTCATGCATTTAAAATATTGACACAGCAGCGTGTCCTCCAATGCTCTCAAACCTCCCAAGTTAACCCTTGCAGGAAGCTATGATAAATGATCCAGAGTTTTTCCTGTCCAACTCCTTTAAAGCCCCTGGGATACAGTTGTAGATCTCCAGACTTAAAAAGGACCAGCTCTGTTAGCTGTTAGTTCACATCTGCCTGCATTGCTGTTTGGAATAGAAAATGTTTCCTGTGGCACGACTACACCATCTGGTTTCTTTCTTAATTAATGAACAGAAATATTTGTTGCATTCTTCTGCCGTTCCTATAATACTGCTGGTGGTTGCTCTGTTTCTGTGCAGTAACAGCTCTCGGCCATTGCTGCAATTTGCTGTTCCTAGGTAATTTTTATAACCTGATGCGCTCAAACCTGTGAGTATTGTGGTTCCTCTCATTGTATGTTGCTTTTCTTGCTGTTTCACCTAATTTCTGATGCATTTTAATATACCAACAGTTTACTTTGTCTTTGCTGTATATACATCTTCTTCTGATTGCTGCTTTCACTTTCATGAGAACCAGGTTGAGGAGAGAGATTTTTTTAAAGCCAGAGCATCTTTCCCTTTTAGTTTTGGGAGCTTAATCCCTTGCAGACCCACCTTGCCCTGGGAATCTGGAAACATATTCTGAAAGTTTCCAGTATTACTTATGTGTTTTTAGCTTTAATGCTCCTCAGCATTATTTGGTCTATTTACTGTAGCAGTAAGGAAAGCAGCTGGTCCTGCTTTTTTACAGAGTTTGTATGTATTGAATATATATACTTATGTATGTTACATGTATATATATAACATATATATTATTTAGAAATTAAAGGGTCATGTGCTACCGGTAAAATGTAACTTTCAGGCTGGAAGCTCAAGCAATACAGAAATTTGTGCATCTTTTGTGTTCATTTATGTGCATGTGTGTATAATAAAGGGATGCTTAACAAGGCAGGCATCCTGTCTCCTGTCGGGATGTGCTCTAGTCATACGTTTTGGTTTGGATGTGGATCCATAAACTTCCACAGTTGTTCTTTGCCAGTGCCTTGGAGACAATGCTGCTGTCTGTGTTTCTCTCCTTCCTTTTGCCTGTGTGATTTTTCATGAGTAAATTGCAAAGACTGATTTGTCAGAGTCTTGTGTTGCTAATGACAGATACAATATTAAGACAGTATACTAATGACCATATCTATGTGAGTAATTTCTTCTGTAATAGTAGGAGCGGCAATAGGGACAAGCAGGTTTTGAATTCATGGTGGTACTCCTCTCATCTAACTTCAGATGCTGGAATTTAGCAGTATAAATTTAACCCAATAATCCTAGTAACTAGTGAGGGAGAGAGAGTGCAATCTGGTCTAGTGGAAGGTATGTTCCTGCCCATGGCAGGGGTGTGGAATTAGATTGTCTTTAAGGTCCTTTCCAACACAAACCATTCTATGATTCTATGATACTGCGGTCTTGGTGTCTTTTTATGGCATATGTATTTTGGGAGAGAGATAGTTATGCTTATCTCAGGTTCAGAGCTTACCTGTTTATGAAAGGTAATGCAGAGAGTCTGTGGAAAAGGAGGAACTGGAGAAATCCCCTTGATCAGGTTCTAGCTTAATGCTTAGTAACAATGGCAATTTACTATCCATGCCTTTGTGAGGCAGGGAAGGATTTCGTTATCTTTGAGTTTTATGAGTTCGGTGGTGGTCTGCAGCCTGTTGGCTGTAAACACTGACTGTAATTTTCTGGTGCTAGTTTTTATCTCCTGTGTTGCGTAGATGCTGTTTCACTGTGGCAGATTTGCTGCACGATCCGTGCTGTGTTTTTCTGGAGGGTAATCTTTGTTTCTTAGGAGTGGCATTGGCAAAGAGGGAGGGATGAATTTATAAAAAAAACCCCAGTATTAAGCTTTCATTTACTTTATTTCCCCAGGTAGCTTAAAGCTTGAGGAACCTTGATGAGTTCTTTTCCAATGAAATAAAAAAGGTACCTTGCAATTGATAGTATTGAGAAGGGCAGCAAACTATGAATGCTGCTGCTGTGAATTAGTAGTTGACCTCAATTTTGTTGTTTTTCTAGTTAAACCACTGAAAATTCCATCGTGTGAATGAGAATTCAGAAACTGAAATGAAAGATTATGCAAGCAAACTGTCTTCTTCCCTGCAGGACTCAGTAATTGATGCTGGTCCCCTATCAGAAGAGTTCATGTGAAGATTGCCCATGGAAGGTCGATGCTGGTGTTTGCTGGGGCTCTAGGATTCTGCTGGTTTGCTGTTTAATTAACTGACGAGTCCAGTTTTTCCCATGAACCATCTTTCACCTCAGGAAGACAGAGGTAAGGCTGTAGGTCTCTCTTTCTTCTTTCCTCTGGCAGAGAATGTTTAAACCTGTCATGGAGGTGTATTTTTACTGGAGCACCACTTCATGCGGAATTAATTATTGAGACTGCTGAAAGCACAAGTCACTGTTTTTCTCTGTCCTTGGCATTCTTTGGGTTGTTTTCATATGAGATGTGCAGGCAGTCTGCATTGCATATGTAGCTACAAGAGTTGTTTTAAAAGCTCATAAAGATGAAATTATTGCCTGAATCAACTGCTCTTTCTCAATATGTTTTGCAAAATTGAATAGTTAATTGCTGCAGTGGCAGAATGGTATGCAAGGGATTTGTGTTAAAGAATAATACGTGGTTTTGGTAAGTCCATGTTATGCTGTAAGCTGGCTCATGGTGTTGATCAGCTGAATTGAGTCCATAACTAGAGAATTTTAAAAGTCATGAACTTAGGAAATCAAAATATTTTATGGTAAGGGCTACTACAATTTCCAGAGTAAGAAGTGTGTACTCAGCATCCTGGTAGCTCTTACTAGCTGATGCATGTAACAACTTGAACACTTCTGTGGTTTGCCCACAGCCAGCAATATCTGAAAGGAAGATTCTTGTAATGGAGTGGTAACTCAGGAAGACAGTAGAATATATTTAGAAATTAATAAAATAGGAAAACAGGGAGCATGTTGTGTTGGCTGCAGCTACTGCATGGCTGTGGGATTTGCAACCTCTCTCCATCAGGACCAGGAGTGCTTCTTGCTGTGGACCGTGAGGGCACAGGAGAGGGGAGGACCTGTACCCCTGCTAATTCCCCTGGAAAATCAACTCGAAGTTGACATGCCATAATTACATGTACAGCTAGTTTGGTCTGATGAAATTTTATATGGCTTGTATCACAATCCCCTGTGTGAGATTGCTGGTGTTGCAAGAAACTTGTGTGTTGGAACTGGTTTTGGCTACAGTGTAATGGAAAATAGGATATTTCCCTCTGGATTAAGTGTCACTTGCTTCTATGCTCCTCTTCAGTTTGGTGTAAATACTGGTCCCATTAAGATACTGGTGCTGTATGTTCTACATAGGCTGCTTTGGCCACTGGGTTGACTGGGTTGACAACTTCAGTTGACTGCTTCCCTGAATTGTGGTGGGAAGATTGCTGTGTTGGCTTGGAGATATCAGTGCCCCTGTTCTACATGTCCTCTCCTGATCTGTTTGGTGGGCAGAGGGTAGATAATCAGGTACCTAAGATGCTGGTAGCTGGGGAGCCACCCCCCCTCCCTGTGCCCTGCTCTGTTTGTCTGTCTAGTGCTTGCCCTGCTTTTTGGGCAAAGCTCTTTGCTCTCTGCCTTGGTATCTTTCATTTCTAGCACAGATGATGGCAGTAATTGGACATGGTTGTAAAATTTGGAAATAACATCACTTCTGTATTGCTGTGTGCTGTCCTGAGTGTTAGCTTGGAGTTGTCCAGGCAGAGAGGAGCTGGGTGGGCTGCCTGTCAGTAGTAAGAAACCAGGAGAGCCCCAGTGCAGTGCTGGGAGTGCTGCTCAGAGTTAATTATTAAACTGTGCTTTGCTCTATAAATGGAATTCAGGATTTTTCACTGCAAAAAGATCACCTTTCCCTCTGGATATAACAGCTACACTTTGACTGGAAGCGGGTAAGCCATATCACATGCAAACAAAATTATCTTAGCTCCTGCAAATCTTAAGATGTCTTTAGTTTTTTCTGTGGTATCTGACTAGCTTCAGCTTCTGAAGAGGTGACCTCGCAGGGTGGCAGTGGTTTCTCACTGCTGCTGACCTTCTGCTTTCCAGGTGGGATGAATACCTGCCCAGCCTGGCAGTTTGCAGACCTAGGGTCTTGGGCTGGAGCATGCAGCAGGCTGGGCTATACACAGCATTTCTTCTTTATTTAGTTCCTCACCCGTGTCCTCTCCAAAACAGTCAGTACAAATCCTGCACCCAGCAGTGGCCAGGCTTTACATGAGACATCTCTTTATGTCAGGCAGCTTGACGGATGCAAGCAAAGGGTTAAATTCTTAACTATGAAATTGGATATCATTGTGAGGAGGAAGAGTGAGTTCTAGATTAATTTCAAGGGTGAGGTGCCTCCTTGGCTGCTCTGGATTTCCCCTAATTTAGGGGACTGATGGGTTAGACCCTGCAGTTGTGGAGGGGAAGCTGGGGGCAGCCCTGCCTTCATCCCACCTGGCACCTAGCAGCATTTCCTTATATTCCCCCACCTGCCTTATCGAATTTCATTCTTTCCTCTAGCAAATGGACTTTTTGGCTTGGCATGTAATTCAGTTGCTGTGATTGAGTTCCCATCCCCTTTATCCTGTGATGGGGCTTTGAGATGAAAAAATGTAAATGCAACTGCTGAGACGCTCCCTCCCCCACCCTAGCCCTAGGTCTTTGCTGAGCTGAAACTCCCTTTTTATGCCTTAATGATCATATTCCTTCCACTTTAAATACATTTCCTGCTGTTAACTGTTTTCAAGTGTTGCAACACTTTATAAATGGTATCTCATGAGATGTATTTACCATAGGTGAGTTTCCTTGAAGTAGTAACCTCTGCCTTGCCGTTCCCTTTTCCCGGGGGCTGCTGGTGGCTTAGGAAGGACACAGTTGATGGGCTTGGCAGTCACCGTACATCTAAATGATTCCACCCCTTTTGTTAGTTTTAGAGAGGGATGTTGTTTCAGCCATGTGTTTGAAATAGAGTCCTGCTGATCAAGACAAAGATGCATACAGCACGTTTGGGGGCTTAGGAAGAAGAAATCCCAGGCTTGTTGTGCCATGTATGAATTAAAGTCATTGAGGCACTCCTGAAGCCTTTCTTTTAAAAAGCAAAGAGCACAAAGAAACCAGGAACCCCCACCATGCCCACTGGAAAAGGCTCTCTAGGTTGCCTGGTTGAGAGTGGACAGGACAGCTGCCATGGACCACGTGCAGGGAGATTTCTGAAGCTTCAGCTGCTTTGCAGAGGACACCCACCAGCAGTATCATATCTTTAAGTCAGGCATCTTGTAACTCTGCTGGTCAGCCTGCAGCAACAAGAGCAGGAGATGTATTTATCTTTTTAGGTTGCTAAATAGAAACACTGAAGAATTGAGTCTTTATGGCTTTTGGGAGTTTGGTTTTGGTTGGTTTTTTTTTTTTTTTAGATGAAATGTTAGAATGAGCATGTGGAGGCCTCTGTTTCTTTCCATATTCATCAGGAAGATGTAAGAGCCAGCCATCAGGAGCAAAACAAGTCTCTATTACAAGCATTCACCCTGTTGAAGGTGTTCAAGTCTCCCCTGTTTTGTTTTCATTTGGTGGTTTGATTCTGCTGCAGTCCTTGTTTGTGTGATGTTGAAATACCTATTTCTGTTAGATGTTTATATGTTGTGGCACCTGTGCAGTGCTAAAGACAAGGTTTCAAGCATATTTTGAGAAGAAAACAGTCGATGGCATTTCAGATGTCTGCTGGGCACTCTCTTTTCTGTGTAAAATTAAGGAAGAACTGCTGTGATATGGGAGCTGCTTGTAGTTTCACATCTGAGAACTCTTTCTGTTCCTTTTTTCCAAAAATACCATTAAATACTCTTGTTTCCACGTGTAAGTCCTATAGTTGGACAGTGAGATTGTGAGCTTTGTTTACACAGAAAGTACCTGAGACATGAGCCTCTTCCATTGCGTAGAACATCTGGTGCTTATCTCCTTCAAAAAGTTAAACTGTCTAAGTAAAGATTTGCTCATCTTCCATTAAACATTGCTTTGATTTGATCTCTTTTGGCTACCTTGGTTTAATACCCAGATTGCAGTTTTGCTTATCTCTTGGAACAAATCATCCATTTGCCTCACTCCTCCTAGAAATTTCAAGAAAATGCACCTTTTCCTTAGGCTTTCACATTTCTATGCAAATCCAGCCCAATTATTTGACTGTGATCACACACCAGCTGCAGAAAAGCTGACAGGGTCTGAGATCATAAAATCCTAAAATCCCAGATTGGAAGGAACCTCGAGAATCATCTTGTCCAGCCTTTCTAGACAAAGCATGGCCTATACTAGATTGCCCAGCACCCTGTCAAACCAAATCTTAACAGTGTCCAACCACTTCCCTAGGGAGGTTATTCCAGTGGCTGATTGTTCTCATGGTGGAAAATTCTCCTGTTGCATCCAACCAGAATCTCTCCTGGAGCAACTTGTGCCCATCACCCCATGTCTTTTTCATGTGACTCCTTGTAAAAAGGGAGTCTCTGTTTTCTTTCTATCCACCCTTTAAATACTGGAACATGGGGTTAAGGTCTCCCCTGAGCCTTCTCTTCTCCAGGCTGAACAAGACCAGCTCTCAGCCAACCCAATGCTTGGATCGTCTTTGTGGCCCTTCTCTGAACCCTCTCCAGCCCATCCGCATCTTTTTTTGCACAGCAGAGACCAAAACTGCAAACAGTATTCCAGGTGGGGCCTGACAAGTGCTGAGTACTGACACCTTGCTTCTACTGGTGATGCCTGTGCTGATGTAACCCAGTGTTATTGTCCCTCCATCATTGGTCACAACCTACATGGCAAAGATGGTGGCTTCCATGAGTTCATCCAGCAGCACAGTTCTTGTGATTACTCCTTATCTGCAGCGCTGTCGAGTCCTCCAGGCTGGGCTAAGTCCTCTCCAGCAGCTCTTCAACCCAGGCTTCTTGTGCTGAAGCAAGTGAGAAATGCTCATGTGAACAATTTGGCTGCAAGTGTGGGATTCTCAACAGACAACCTGGGAATGGGGATGTCTTAATCTGCCACAGCCACTTCTGCAGTGATCATTTTAACATCGCCTTTAGTTTACACCATTAATGCAGTTTATACCCATTCACTCATGTCTGTGGCGGTTTGTTGAACAGTGGAAGTTTAATTCATAGTTTTCTCCAGCCCCACCATGTAGGTAGTTCTTGCTCTGCAGAGGAGATGTGGTAGAAATGTATTTGTATCTTGTCTGAACGGGATTGTAATCAGCATCCAACAGGACAATAAGTGATCCCTGATGTGTTAATGGCTTTTTAGTCTGCTGGCTTCTTTGCTGTCCTCGAGGAATTTCTACTTCCTGGGCCACAGAGATGATGTATTGTGTAATTGAAAACCACACTCAGTGAGTCTGTCAGTTTTGGGGACTTAATGATTTGGTGTTATATACCTAATGTAGTGTTTGCTGTAGAAGTCCTTCCTGTGGATGTAAGTGGATAAATCGGTGCCTATTTACTTTCTTCTATTGTTTTAGCTATTTTAGTGCCTCTTTGTCAGTTTGTATTAGCTACTGCTCTGACCTTCTCAAGGGCACCTCTTTGGTGTCAGGCTTGCCATTGGCTGTCAGCTCTCTGGAGGTGAAACACTGGCAATTGCTGATTCTCCCTGCAAGCCATGGCTGTGGTCGCTGCCTCTGTAAGCCAGAGAAGTATGAGAAATTCTGCCTTTTTTTTGTTCCTGGAAGATGATCTAGAGGTTAGCAGGATTGGAGTCAGAGAATCACAGAGTACTTTAGGTCAGGAGGAACCTTCAAAGCTCATCCAGTTCCAACCCCACTGCCTTGAGGAGGGACACCTTCCACTAGACCAGATTGCTCAGAGGCCTGTCCAGCCTGACCTTGATCACTTCCAGGAATGTGTGGAGCATTCACAGCTTCTCTGGGTGACGTGTCCAGTGTCTCTCCACTCTCATCATAACAAATATCAGTTTTATGTCCAGTCTAAACCTCCCTCCTTCAGTTTAAAACCCTGGGCAGACCTGCTCTTCACAGCAGCTTCTGGAGAAAACATAGCACAGCATGGTATCTGAAAAGGAGGTCCTTTGATTTTCTAAAAGCAACAAATAAACCTGCTCAGAACTGCCTTTTTATTTGCTTCCCTACTTTTAATCTCGTCTTTGAAAGAGGAAGATTTTAGATGGTTTAAACCCTTAGTAAGAACCATTTGCGCTTTTGGTTAGGGAAGGCTTTTTTATCTTCCAGTTATCACTAAAACCATTTTTTAGAGCTGGTGGGAGTTGTGTAACCACTTGTCAATAACTCAGGAGAGTGGTAAGATCTGTTTCTGTTAAACTTGCAAGAGATAAACACAAAATCCCAAAGCTAGCGCTTGGCTGACAAGAAGTGAGAAGAATTTTTCTGGTGGTTTTCTACTCCTGTGCTAAGTTGTTGTGAATACCTTTCAGTGGTGCCAGGGAGGTTTTGCTAAGTACATGGCTCTGCTTCTCACAAAGAAAACTATCGCTACCTGGTTCCTGTGGTTTGAAAATTAAGGTATATGCATTAAAACACATGCACACATGACTGCTGTCATCAGGAAAGGACAAAATTTAAACTATTTCCTGGCAGTTCTGCCCAAATACTGGTTTAAATTATTTACCATTACGTCAGTCTTGTGAGCTAGAGGCAGCAGCATCATTTGCAATAGTAGAAATACTGGTAAATAATTTTCAGTACAAGCACGTTTTAGAAACACAACAGCCATGAAATCCTCATGATTTGGAATGCAAATCTTAATTTTGCTCATCCTTGATCAGCATTCTGCTGTGGCATCCCGTCCTCATCTTTCCTGACATGCCAGCATCTTAAGGCACCTCAAATGATGCTTAAAACTTCAGAGTACTTTACGGATAACAATTATCAACTGTGGGTGAAATTCAGCGTCTGCAAAGAAATTGTCTGTGTCACCCTACGTCCCATTGGAGTGGGAATGAGAGAGTCCAGAGAGGCTCTGCCTGGGTATGTGGCAGCAAGATAGCTAATACCTGTGAACAAACGTATCTCTCTGGGTTAAAAGGTAAGTGATGTTTTCCCATAAAATGAGATTTTTCTGCCATATATTTCATATTTTTATAACATTTCCTTTCCTCCTTGAATTTACTTACCTGCTGGAGTTGCAAGTTAGGAAAGAGGTAGCTGCTGCAAAGAGGATGAGGCAGTAGGAATATGTAGCCGTAAGTATGCAGGAGTATACAGCAGACTCCTCATAGATGCTTTTTTTCTTTTATTTTCATAAAGACCTTAGACTCCCCTTGCAGATTTCAGAGAAGCCTCATGAGGTTAATAAAGCCTCAGCTTTAATGTTCTTTCCCTCCCCACCCCTGCTTCCTCCACCTTGTTATCCCAGAGTTTCTTTATACAATGAAAGGCATACATTTGTTTAATGGAGCTGTCACCAATCCAGCTACAGATGAACTGCAGAATGTATATTAAAATATATTTGGTGAAGTTAAAATGAAATTCAAAATCAAAGGAAAATTGCCCCGTTGCTTGTTAGAGTTCATATCAAAATGTCACCTGGGAGAAAGCATATTCCTTTTAGAAGCGTGAATGGGTTGTTAAGAAGGGACCAATTTTATCTGTAGGGAAATTCTCTACTGTCTTAAGCCCAAGTGTGAAGAGGGAAAGGCAAACTAATTAGCCAATTTTAATAACAAAGTAACAGAATATCAGATGGATGGTATGTCTTTTAGCACTGGATTTATACAGCTGAGCGGTTTCTGCGTATCTCTGAATGTGTAGCAAATGAAGGGAAAATCTTTTATTAAGATGTTGGAATGAAATTCTGATGTAAGCACCCTTAAATTTATGGCAACCAGAATAGTAAATAGTCAAGAGAGTTGAAAGTATGTGAAACTGAATACTTGAAGTGGAAAGTTTAATGAAAAATACTCAACAAACATTCCTGAATAAAGGCAGTAAAAATCTGAATGGGCAATTCAAACCCCATAATTGCACAAATGAAAGAACAGCAAAGGAAATGGATGTTCTTATACAAGGGAAGGTCATCCCAGATCTTGACAAACGTGAAAACAGAACCCAGTGGTGTTACTGATGCCATCAATCAATCAATCAATATAGGAGAGTTGTAAACTGCGGGAATTCTGCTCAGTGGAGGTGGAACAAGGGCAGTTCAGGTGGAAACTTCTTAACCATGAGGTCATACCCCAGAGCTAACCCAGAGAAGGCTGGACCAGAGATATCCCAACCTCAGCTTCAATTTTCCTGCTCTTGGCAGTTGGTGGACAACAAAAATGGAAGTTTACCAAAATTCATAAGAAGTCCAGTCCAGGTCCATGAATGACTGTTGTCACAGAATCATGGAATAGTTTGGAAGAGACTTTAAAGGTATCTAGTTCCAGCTCCCCTGAGGAATGCCACTCCTCACTGATCTCCACTTGGACATTGAGCCATTTACTACAACTCTTTGAGTGCAGCCATCCAGCCAGTTCCTTTAATTGAATGATCCATCTGTCGCATCTGTGCCTTTCCAGTTTAGAGACAAGGATATTGTGCAGTACAGTGTCAAATGCCTTGCAAAAGTCCAGGTAGGTGATGTCAGTTGCTCTTGCCTTATCCACTAACACTCTCACTCTGCTGTAGAAGGCCACCAAATCTGTCAGGCATGATTTCCCTGTAGCAAAGGCAAGGAGAAACTCCTTAGCGAGCACTTAGGAAACAAATAAAGGTATTGCTAGTGGTCATGTACATGGTCAGCAGTTGAATTTAATGACATTAATTTCTAGTAGAAATCCCTTCGTCTCTACTGTACCCCATGGGAGCATGTGGCTTTACTGTGTCTTTCTCATCTGGCAGCCACTTTTAAGCTATTTAGAAATTGGAGGCCATTTAAAGTTGGTTGCGTTGCGGCTTGTGCCTTGCACGGCACTGAGTGAAGCTCTGCTTACACATCTGCAGTGTAAAATGCTCATTAGGGTTTTCATGTGTCTTTGTAACTTCAGAGCATTAATATTTCTCCCTGCTTTGATCCCTAGAGCAGAGAGGGAAGAGAAGCTCCTGAATGTTGCAGACTCTCAGCTCGCTCAAATGGGAGACTCTTCCAAATTTCTTACATTTGTTGTCTCCTCACATTCTGCAGTCTTGTTATTAATCCCTCTCTCCTGTGTCTTTAATTCATAAAAGTAAGTAATTAGAGACCCAAGCACATGTCAGAATGATGATATACAGACACAGCTGCAGTGGTTTTTCCTTAAATATAATAGTATAATGTCACAAATGAGCTGCCTTTGGTCTATATTTCTCTGGACTCCATCTATCTTTAGAGGGAAAATACAGCTGCACAGCAGTCTCCTGACTGATGTAAAAATGGGAGGAAGCTTTTCCACTTTGTGTAAGTGTATTATTTATGAATATCCCATGAAGAATGGCATTGCTGCATAACACAATGGTAATCCTATCTCATCCTCATTTCTCCAGCAGATGAAAATACTTCATTACAATTAGATGTTTGCTTGTTGTTTCTTGCGAGGGTCTGCAGTTAAACTGAAGACCTTTTCCACCCTGCTGTTATTAATGTGAGTGTTGATAGTGAAGTATTTCATCAGTCATTTACTGTACACTATGTCTGGGCTTGGGAAGCTGCAGTGGTCTTTGGAACTGATGGAGTAATAATGGGTGAATGACAGGGTAGTAGCAATCTAGCAACTCTTTTACATGTTAAATATGAAGGACAGATAAATTTTACAGCTGTTAACAATGATTAGAGCATTTGCAGACAAGTGGGTAAGTCATTAAAAAAATAAAATCACTCATATACCACTTACCCATCTATTGTCAACACCATGACTGTACATGGAGTAAATAATTTCAGTAAGTACTGAAATCTTATTAAAATTTTTAATTAACTCATCAGCAGACTAATAAATATTTCATGACAGCTAACTAAATGTCTGCTCTACTGTGTAAGAACGGCATCCTCCTTGACAAGGAGACCTGGTGAGAGCCATTTGTCTTGCTCATGAGTGTTGCAGGTGGTTGCAGGGAACTTTCCATTGTGGGGAGGTGTTCACCCCTGACATGCTCTCATTTGAAAGCTGTGGTTTTAAAGAGAAGAATAAAAATTAAAAGTGTTAATAACAGCCTTATTCTTTATTATTTCTAAGAGTAATTTAGGGAAGGAAAAGACTGATTGCCTCGACACGAGCGTAATGTGGGTGAGACTTGTCAATTAAATTATCAGTTCACTCGATGATATTTGGTTTTGGTGGTGCAGCATTTCTCAAGAATAGTTCCCTCCTTCTGTTTGTAAGAGGTATATGACTTCATAAAACACAACAGATGCCCGTAAGAGATCTTTTTGTGTGCTCATATTGCCATACTCTCCATCAGAGGATGGGTGTCACCTTCCAGGTTGACTGCCCGGGGTTGGCATTGCCCTTTGCTGAGGCGGCTGTTGTGGCCTTCTCTGGCATCTTCAACGCCATCCTGTAGCTCTAGGAGAGGAATAGCCTCTTTTCTTCAAAGCCCTCAAGGTCAAGCATATTTGATATTAACACAATTACTGTGATTCATCTGTGATTACCCAGGTGTCACATAGTTGCCGTCTCCTAAAAGCAGCATCCTCAGCCTCAGCCTTCCCAGCACTGCAGTAGCTGTACCACAGCTGAGGCTTTTCATTGCTTTGTTTTCACAGGCTTTAATTAGGGAGGGGAAAATCAAGCTGTTACTTATATCACAGTGTGATGGCATGGGTATAAAATAAGCTGGATCCTTGCACCACTCTGAACTTCACTCTGAAGTGCTGGAGCTGTCTTCTTTGCCTGTATTGTTTGTGCAGCTGCAGGAATTGCACACACATCTGTTTTGCGGTACTGAAGCTTAGCCCCATGCACATTCACATTGTGAACTGGCAAATTTTTCCCTCTTTCTTAATGGTTTAATAAATGCCAGTTACTTTTTTTTTTTTGGTTGTTCTTACACTGGATTTCATCTTCCCTTTTCAAACAAAACGTTGCTGGCAGCTTCAGCACATTGCTGCAGAAATGTTTTTGCAACGCTGAATTTGCAGTTGCACAGAAGATGTGTTTGTTATGTGCACAAGTTTTGTTACGTAAACTGGCCTTCAGTTCTAACAATTTGTGCTGACAGATACTTATCTTACACCAAATTCCAGGGATTTATAGGCAGGTAGGTTCCCCACACCCTCCCTTTATTTCCCAGATGATGTTTTCTTTAAAAGACTGGGTCTCCTGCTTATGTTTTCTTGTACTTTTGGGAACTGTTGAATTCATTCCTGATCCAGTGGCCAAAGCAAGAAGTCATTTCTCTAGAGCATTTTTGCAATGACAAATTTTGGGGGAGAATTCAACAGAAGTGACACTGGGTTACTTATGGCTTGCAGCCCTTTGTCACCTCAGTGGGATCTTTCAAAGGATGTCCTATTTTTCAAACACATTATATGGAGCAGCCCAGCAGTTTTTCTGTATTTTCTCAAGCACTTGCCTATTGTAGAACAGCTTTAAAGAGTGCTGAGTATCATCTATAAAGGATTTTAATGTGGTTACCTCTCCTCAATGCTTTGTGAAACGGCTTGAGCATCTCTTGCCCTTCATTTTAGCAGACCAGATACTTGTGGTTCTCTTCCACTATTAATATCTGTGATTTAATAGCATCGGTTTGGACTTACTTCTGCAGTGCTTTCCTCCTAAAACCCTCCAAGGGCTGTGCCTTTTAATTAGTTTGGCCTCACATTCCCTCCATGGGGGAGCTGGACTCCCCTGATCCCCTCCTAGTTTCCCCCTTTCCATGCATTTGTCTATGTGCACTTGTGCTCCTACTGTTTACAACAGACATTCATTTTTCCTTGATTGAGGCACCTTTACACCCATTTCCATGCTGTGAGCTTGCTCTTTTTCTTCATTTAAATATATCTGATCACCAGTCTGATTTTTTTTTAATGCACACACTGTATTTAGGGCAGGGGATGCATAATTTTCCAGCAGTTCCTTGAATAAGGTATGGTTTGTGATGCTGCCCCATTCCATTTCTTTGGGCTTAATTACAAATTTATTTGTTTTTCTTTCCAAATGTATTTTTTAATGCCTTAACCCTTATTCTGCTAGTTTCTACTAATGCTTTTGGGGATTTTTTTGCAAACCTAAGAATGAACAGCTGGGGAGGCAGGTTGCATCTGTGCCTGCAGCACTTGTACTTGCAGAGGCTGCGGGTCCGGTCCTGATGCCTGACACTGGGCAAAGAAGGTGCAAAACACTATTGATTTAGCTTTAGCTAAACTTAGCTTTAGCTTTGGCTTTTAGTTTAGCAAGAAGGCTGTCTGCACTTCAGCCTGCGGCAATTTTGTCATGTCAGTCGTTCACATGCACATGAAACAAAATGGCTCGTGGTGTTTCCATGCAGCTTGGAGGTGATGTGAAGGAAAGGCGATATGAAACAAAGCTCTATCTCATTTTTCTCTCCAAATCAACATGGTTTTGGGCAGTATTTCCCAGTGGGTCCTCCTGAACTTTTGCAAGCTTCTTAAGGCAGCTCTGCCTTTGTTGCAGAGCTCCTGAGCTCTCTGCAGCCTGCTTCAAGGAGAAAGCCTAAAGGAGAACGTAAGTAGAAATTATATAACGAAGCAGCAGATCAGTCTTGCTGCAATAAAGCAAAAAAAAAAAGGGAGAAATTGTGTATTAGATAAATGTATTGCTAAAAGGCTGCCCCAGCATGTTTGCTGGGTACTTTCCCTCCCTAGGGAGCAGGTGCAAAATGGTGTAAGCTTTTCCTTCAAAATCAGGAAGTGGTGTTTAGATGTATACAAGGTTTTCGGTCTGGGTGTGGAGCTGACTCTAGGGGCAGGTCTCTAAGGAAAATGAGCGAAATCCAAAAGACCTGTAAAATCCTTATGTACCTGAAATGCATTGCTTGGTGAATCTATCCAGGTGGAAATGCAGTGCACTGGATGAATCAAGAAGGGGATAAACAGTCAAGAAAATGTGAGACATTTCTATATTTGCGTGAAGAGAATAATATTTGGAAAGCCTGTTCATGAAGCGGGGTCTGTTGGCATGCCTCACTGAAGCTACATTAGATCCAGGTTTTTAATTATATTTCAAATGGCCGGTGTCCCTTCTACGCTGATTTACTGTACCAAAGCACAGCTCAGATGCAGCACTTCCATGTTAAGTAAATGACAATGTTAGCCCAGGTAGCCTGGACTAGCAGAGCATCCTGCCGGGTACCAGGAGTGCTCCACGCTGGCAACCTTATAGAACACGTTTCCTGTAGCTGTGCTTGAAAGTTCAGTAACTTGAATAGCTTGAAAACAAAAGCAGTTGTTGCATTGAGCAGTCTCTCTTTCTTTTGGTGCTGCTGTTGTTTAGTTTTTACAAAGCGCGTATCCAAGGAAGTGTCTTAAGAATTCATGTGAGGCTGTTGGTTTCCATCTTTGGGATCACCTGCCTCATCTGCTTGGCAATTTGCACTGCACAAAACTGAGGTACATCTTGGCTAGGGCGCCAGGTGTTTACCCCAGGTAACCTCCAGCCAGTGCTGCTGGAATGACAGCACCGGAGAAGCTGGGAGAGGAGGAGCTTATCCTTGCATGTGCTATGTTTGCTGATGTAATATTTGCTCTGCTTACACGCATTTCTGTGTAGAGTGGTAAAACAGTGTCAATAGTGGCAGGTCTTAATATCAACAATGGATTAATAACCCAAGATATTAATGTCTTAAGCTTGCACTTCACCATGGAGCTCCAAAGCATGTTGCAAATAGTGGTAAGGACTTATGTGCTTTTGGTGGTAGAAGGGGACATGTTTTAAGGCTGCAAATGTGATCAGATGCCTGGGGCACCTCTGCTATGGAGACAGGCTGAGAGAGCTGGGCTTGTTCAGCCTGGAGAAGAGAAAGCTCCAGAGAGACCTTAGAGCAGCTTCCAGTGCCTAAAGGGGCCAACAAGAAATCTGGAGAGGGGCTTTTGTCAAGGGCCTGTAGGGACAGGACAAGGGGGAATGGCTTTAACCTGACCTGAGATGAGCTCTTAGGCAGAAGTTGTTCCTCGTGAGGGTGGTGAGGCCCTGGCACAGGTTGCCCAAAGAAGCTGTGGCTGCCCCATCCCTGGCAGTGTTCAAGGCCAGATTGGATGGGGCTTGGAGCAAGCTGGTCTAGTGGAAGGTGTCCCTGCCTGTGGCAGGGGGTTGAAACTGGATGAACTTTAAGGTCCCTTCCAACCCAAAGCATTCTGTGATTCTGTGATTGTAAGGGTAGAATTTCAGCTGGAGTCTTGGCTTCTCATAAGGGTGACTAAGTAATAACATTTTCAGTTTCTTTCTGAAGGCAGAGAGTATTAATAGTTTCTTGTGCAGCCTTTTGGAGATTGGGAAGCTGAGCATCTTTGTGTCTCAGGCTCAGGAGATGCAGGTGGTACTTGGAAATTACTCAATCGGGCATGTAGCCCCAGCCTGTTCCTCCTCAGGGCAGTGTGTGATAGAGCTTCTGTGGCATTCCTGTAAAACAAGAGCAGTTCTGCTTCTTGGTCACAAGAAACAGTAATTAATACTACATTAAACTGATAAGTTTTTCCTTCCTGCTGTGATTCATTTTCATTCTTTGAGCGTTTATATGATGCTTGAGAGTATGTTGGCAATTCTTGTTCCTAGCAGACTGGCATTTAAAAGCAGGATATTGCTCTGTGCAATCATATGGGGAGTCAGATGTTATCTAGAGATTAGATTGCAGTAATGTTGGGTCAGAAATTTGCTTTACCCCTGACAATACTTGATGTTGGGCAAGAAGCCTGAATTGTCTCATTGTGTATTTTGCTCTGAAAGTCTATGTTCTATCAGAATAGCAGAGATTTACTTGAATTGGAGTATGGGATTTCTGCTTCCAGGCCAATGTGTTTGTATGTGAGACAGGCTGCTTCCAATCATGATCAACTTTTATTTCTTTTTTCATATCCCATTTTAGGCCTTTCCATCCCAATTTTAAGTTGTCCACTTGTTTTGTTGTGAATGGGCGTGAGCCAGAAGATGGCTTTTGTGGAGTTTCTCTCTATCCTGGTCATCTTTCAGTCTTCAGAGCACTTTAAAACAGCCCCATTAACTTATTTTGAGATGCACCCTTTGAGGTTGTGTTTTAGCACCTATTCCATGTTCTGGGAAGCTGAGTCCTTTCTTTGGCCCCAGCATGGGCAAAGCAACCTCCATATTTCTTAGGAGAAGGATTTATCTTCCAGTTCCCTTCTGGAATCTGCAAAGGTTGGGTTGTTAGGAAGATGCATGCTCCCAGAGGTGTCATCAGCGCTCTAGAGTTTGAGATTTCTCTATTGAACATCTTGGGAAGGAATAGTTGTCTTCTTTGCTCTGGGAATTTCTGGAGAAGGAATGAAGCCCCTTACACTAAAAAATAACCCCACCAGACTGCAGTAATTTCTTATTTGCTTTGTTTTCTTTTACTGTTGGAGCAGGAAAGGCATGGGTTGAGGATTGCTGGGTTATCTGCCGTTAACCTGAACACTGTGTTCTGCTTCTAAAAGTCAGGTTGTTGATTAGGAAAGTACATTCAGGTTCTTCCCGGTATTTCTCGGCAGCTGTTGGCAAGCTAATCTCTTTATAAAATTCTTTTTTTGGTACTCTTTCTGAAAGGAACAGCTACTGGATAGGTGTGCTGTGAAGTTGAACGCTCCTAAAATACTTCAGCATGGTCACTAAGTCTATGGAAATGCAAAGTGTGGCAGCAAACTTGCTTTTGGAGCTACAGCCAGGGAGATGAGGATGTGAATTTAAATGGTTAGAAATGACTTTGCTGGTTCTCTTCGTTTAAGCAGTGCTCCATGATACCTGCTGAAGACGGTTATGCTCTATGGAGCAGCAGAGTGAGCCCTTGAAACAAAAGTACTTTGTCCTTGTTGGGTGATTGCTTGTCATTAAAAGCCCTGACTCGCAGGATCTAGCTAGGGCAGACCTGGAGCAGCCTCCCAGGAGAGCCAGATGCTTTCCCAGCTTTCCAAAGCCAGGCTTCAAAATCGGTTAGTTTGAAATGTGCTGGGTTTTGTGTTGCTTTGCTCTGGATCTGTAGCAAGCCCCGCTCTGCGGGTTTGTTTTTCCTAGGTCTCCACTGCCAGGCACAGCTAGGCAGATCCTGAAGTTGGGCTAAATGCAAGATTCCTGCACTCAGCCCCTCATCAACCATGATTTTGGGACTGGCAGAATCTATGTGTACGTATTTAATGTGAATTCAGCTGAGAAAGAAACTAAGCTCACTTTATTAAAATGATGAAACCTAAACAAACCATAAATCTCTTGCCCACCACACTCCTGTTTCCTGAAATCCTCTTACTGCTCTTTCCTAGCACAGGTGATTTTTCTCCCCACAGCCTCAGGTGTATGGCCCATGTACCTGCAATGCTGAGCCTTTTTGGTTGCTTAAAATGTGATCTGGGATGTTTCCCAGGGCAAGGGGAATGCCAGGGGATTTTTGGTGTTTAGCGGAGGAGCTTCACTAAATGCACTGCATCTTTTCCTACCTGCTGAGGGGGAACAGTTGGCACAGAAGATGAGTGCAGTTCTGATTAATTTTTCTATTTCCACGATGCTGCTGAACCTCCTGGGAAGAATTGTTGTCTGTTGGAGTATAGAATAATGCCCTGAAGAGTTCGGTCTATGCCAGGAGAGGGAACCTCCCGTAGTCATTTGAAACCAACTTTGTTTCCACACACAGGATCTATGGCTGTTTTCATTAGCAAATGCTTTTTGTCTGTTTTTTTTGTGTGTGTGTGAATGGTTGACCTTTCCTTATTAAATGGACTTTTTATCAGTTACTGTGGCTAAGTAGCAGCAAGTTTTCCTCTGTGGAAGACATTTGGGGATGTCCAGAAGTGCTGAGCGTCAATGCTGGGAGAAGTTGCTCGTGAAACCCCCATGGGTTTCCATTGAAGCTTTGACATTTAGCTCTGGAAACTACTCTGCTAGATTGTGATGGCTGCACCAGATGGTGGTTGCCACCTCCTCCTACCACTCATCCAGGGCAGAGGGACTTGAGGGGGATGCAGCTGGGATGGGATGAGATGAGGTGGGATGGGATGTTGCCTGTTTTTACTTTGCAGCAAGACCTTCCTCAAAGTTACAGACCAGCCCATATTTAGTTGACAACATGAAAGGGGGATTTTTTGCATATTCCAAGGCCTAAGGCAACCCTCTCATTTTTTCAATATCTGCTTGCATGAAATGCTCTTTATCTTATAGCATCAGCGGCAAATGGGGTATGTGCAGATCTCCTTTGGCTATTGTCTTTGAACTGTATTCTTCCTGGTGTGTGGCAGAGTGAGCACTCAGCATGTGGAGGTCACACTGGGCATGATGTCCTGTTTTAGCACTCTGTCATGTCAGAGTACAGTATTTTTACTGTCTAATGATTTTATTGCTTGTGGTTTCTTTTAATAGGTAGCACGGGCAGTCTTCCTAGTTGTGTTTTGAAGGCAGCAAGGTACTTGTACAGCATCTAACTTCGCTCTGCTTTGAGGAGCAGTGCACGTGTCCTGGAATTTCACAAAGCTTTGCTCTCTGCCAAATCTGACATTTCTTCAGGATTTAGCCCATCCCTCTTCAACTCAATTAAGGCAGCCTTTTAGCCTTAACACCCACTAGCTAATTATTCAGATGTTAAAGGCTTAGTTCATGGGAGTGGTGCCTTCTGCCTGTGCGTGTTGGATGGGACTCTGCTCTGTGAGGAATGCATTCAGTGGTTCTCTGGCAAGAGTGACTCTTTGCATGTGTCCAGATCTGGCCATGGCAGGAAGATCTTCTCATCCTCCTCCTCCTCATCTTCCTTGTAGTGTCCAAGAGAGCCACAGTCAAGCACTTGAACCCATAATGGAGAGTTCTTCAAAAAGTATTCAGTAGTATAATCCCAGTTCCAGGGTGAAGTACAGAGAGTGGGAATTTGAAAAGATCATGATCCTAAACTGTAGCTCTGTCCCTGGCCTAAATAGATGGGCAAGACGAAAGGCTTCATGTTGTAAATATTACCCAGACTGTGGCTTAGAGAGGGGTTTCCACCATCAAATTAAGTGAAAATGTCATTTTGAGTGAGTGATGGAAAAAAAATATTCCTGAAATTCCCATTAGATAGGGATTTTTTTTTCTTTTTGTCCCCTCTCCCTTTCTCCTCCCCTCCCCACTCTCCCCCCTTTCCTGGCTGTTTCTTTTCCTTCCCTCCCCGTTCCCTCCCCTTTCTCCCCTCTTTTCTCCCTTTTCCCTGCTTTTCCCCCTCTTTTCCCCAAAATTTCTCCCTACTCTTTACCCTTTTCCCCTCTTTGTGCCCCTTTCCCCTTCTTTCTCCTCCTTTCCATGCCTTTCCCCCCCCTTTTCCCCTTACTTATTCTCATTTCCCCCAGTTTTCCCTTTTTTGTTTTTCCCCCTTTTATCTCTTTCTTCCTCTTTTTCCTCTTATTTCCTCCTTTTTCCACTTTTGCCTCCTTTTTCTTTTCCCCATCTTTTCCCTCTTTTTTCTTTCATTTTCACTACCTTGCCCCTACCCCTTTTCCCCCTTTTTTCCCCTTTCCCTTCCCCTTCCTTTTTTTTTGTGTCCTCTCCCTTCATTTTTCCCCCTCCCCTCCTTTTTTTTCTTTCCTTTTTCTTTTTTTTTTTCCTCTATTTACACCTCTCAACAGCAGCCACTCTTAATTTGCTCCACTGCAGATGTAAAATCCTTTACCCCATATCTTCCAGCACCTACATGACCATTACAGCTGGGGGACCATCACCTAGCCACAGGCAGACAACAGGTTATATCCCTCTTCTCCTTCTCTTGTCACACTTCTCCTTCCCCTCTCCCCACTGGCATGTTGTATCCATGAGTTCATAGCATGCAGTATTTTCTAGTGCTGTTAGATCAGTGGATGCTCGTGTGAGTACTTACTAGCAAATGTCATGTTCGTGGTCCCAAGGTGTAATTCCAAATTTCTCTTGCTTTCACGATGTTGGCAGCATGCTTGGATTAAGGAGAGGAGGAGGGAAATGAGGAGTTTGCCCAGCTCTTCATCAGTGACTGAGCAATAAAACTTCACCTAATAACTACATTTTGCAATGGTGCGTGCTCTCCTCCAAATACGGTTGATGTAGGGTGTTCCTCCTTTACTGATATCGACAGTTTAAATTTTTGCTATGCTGCTAATTTAGTTAAATTTGTCTAAATTTAGGGATCTGTTGGTGGCTAATGTCAAAATTGTTGTGTGGATGATGGACTTCATTGAGCAATCTCAATAAATAGTTAGAGCTATTGCTTTGGGTAGGCTAGTGTTGGGGAAAAAGCAAAACCTGACTTCCATTGTTGGAATTTTAAGGTATGATATATAATAAAACCCCTCAAACAAACCCTAACTGATAAGAACAGGAACCTTGCAAAGTCTATACTTGGAGAAAAACCAGCATTTTAGAAGAAGAGTTTATTGTTTGAAACCTCCACCGCCTCCGAGAGCTGGCTGATGATCAGTCAGTGAGGGATTTAATTTCTGTATGGGAACAAATGCTCAAAATGTATTTTAAAGTGTTTGACAGATACTAAGGTAAATCCCCATGAAAGTTAATAATTATCTTTTATTTCTATATTTTTTAATTTATTATGTAGCAGGATGCCTGATAGCTCCAGGGTAGGAATGCTTTTCTGGTTCCTCTTAGATGTGCTTAGATGCTTACTAAAGCTTGGAAATAATAGTTACAAACTGGGACAAGACCTCAATGAAGTTAGGTAGCCTCTACTGCTGCATTTCTCCCTGACAATCAGTGTAGGAGAGTGCTGGAATTTAGCATCTGCTTTCTTCCTTCTTCATCCATTCTTCCATCCATCTGTCTGTCCGTGTTCATATGTGAGCTCTGAATCTCATTGTGTTTAGGTGTGCTTCAGAAACAAGACACATGTCAGGTTAGGTACTGAATTCCCCTGATGTCTTAAAAAACATAAATTGGTAAATGTGCTTTACAGTCTCTAGGGAAGCTTTTCATTTTGCAGCATCAGCCCCTCTGGGCTCATCTTCCACCATCAAAATTCCCTGGACTGGCCTCAGTAGTAATAAAAGCTCCCAGTAAAAGTAAAACCAAGAAGTGTACCTAGTGGGATGTAAAAATTTGTCATCAAAATCAGGACCAGAAGGTGGCATTGGCCTGTCTGGTCTCTGTGTTTTGCTGTTTGTGCCAACACCATGTATTGAACTTGCATCCTTTGGATGTGCCAGATGTCTTGGTTGGCCAACTCCAAGCATGTGGCTGGTCAACAACAGACAAGACCATGGTTCTTTGACCACCATTCCATGGTCAAACATCAATATTAAGCCTAAATGAGCCCAATGTGCTCTGCTACTCCAGCACATTATGTTTACAGGGAAGAATATAACCAGAGTCATTGCTGGATGGGGCCTTAAGCAGCCTGGTCTAGTTGAAGGTGTCCCTGCCAGTGGCAGAGAGTTGGAAGTGGATGAACTTTAAGGTCCCTTCCAACCCAAACCATTCTGTGATTCTATGATTGTAGAAGATTCATGTCTTGAAATGCAAGACGCCCTACAGCAAACACTGAGAATCTAGATGATCTTTAAGGTCCCTTTCAACCCAAACTGCCTATGATTCTGTGAGAATGGAAACCAAAGCCACCATCCTTTAGAAAAAATAGTCTTTTTCCCCTTTATTACCCCTAAGTCCTAAGCAGTGTACAGAAAAAGAAAAAAAGGCATTTTTTGGTTAAAAAAGAACAAGATTTTCCATTGAAAGGGACCTGTGATGATCGTCTTGCTGCAGACCCCCAGACTGGCAACAGCCACTCTGTGCAGAGGATGCTTAGTAAACCTAGATCAAGTTAAGCGAGAGCTCTTCTGTGCTCCTAAAAATAACTCAGTTTCATGTTGGAAGGCTTTAAAAAGGCATAGTGGAAAAGATGAGAAATAGGGAAAGAGAACAAAGTAAAAATGAAAGTGAAGGAAATGTGTTGAAATGAAGGTTCTAACTTGAGAAAGTGGGTGACGGAAATGGGTCATTAAAAAAAATATTGAGGGGATTAGAGGGATAGAAGGTGGGTGAAAAAATGTGGCTAAAAGGTGTGTGTGGGGTACACCAAAAATAGAGACTTGTAAGTGCCTCAAAAGTTTGATTTCTCCCCCCCTTTTTAAAAACTATTTTTAAATAAGAGGCATATGTTTTTGAGGCTGCTCTGTGCACACATCATATATATTGTATATAACACTGTATCATTGTACGTAACAATGAATTGTATACCTGGGTTTATATGCTCTTGATACATCAGTCTATATTTTTATATATGAGTTATATACATGACTTTATGTGTTTATGTATTCTTGATACATGAATCTATAGATTTATTTATCATGAGCTATGTACATTTTTTTATATATTATTAACATATATTTATATAGAGACTTATACACCTAAGTTTACATATTTATATATTATCATATATAACTCATTGTTACATACAATTATAAAGTGTTTGAGATGTAATGTCCCCCTACTGACATCCAGCCTGAGGAGACTGGCACACTTTCCAGGGTAATTGTAGCTGTAGCCATCAAAAGCTGCTCAGAGAGATGATCGCTGCAACTTAATGTACATTAAGGAAGGAAGGTGCTGCCTTCCCAGATTGTCCCAGGATTGTGGTGTGGTTTTTAAACTCTCACGAAAAATTTCACTTCATTATAAACTGTAAATCCCTTGCTCCAGTGGGTGGTAATGCATTAGGTATTTATCGTGCCACAGCATCAGTAGTTACCTGGCGTTTAGGGATATTGATTACAGTGTGAAAATGTTTAATTTGTTACATAATTATCCACTGTAATTTTAGTTTTTGCCTGAATAAACTGTTTAATTAGGACACGAGCTTCTAATATTTCAGGATGTACTGAACAGCAATATAATTGATTATACGCCTTGCCAGTGGAGCGGTCTTGAAGTTATTATGTAAGGACACATAACTGCATTTAATCAAACATTGGCTAACGCCAGCTGCTGGGTGCCGAGGTTTTTTGGCACAAAGTAAGTAGCAATTTAACAATTACCGAGCGCTGCTGAAAATAGCCATGTAATAGAGTGGACTTTCTCCTGTGCGTGTTAAAGTGGGCAAGGCTTGCCTGCAAGGGACCCGCACACTCATGATGGGGTCTTGATTACGGAAGAGGGTTGCTTAATGAATCCATATATCCAAGTGATGCAATGGATTGTGTTCAGCTGGGGTTCTGCAAGTTCTCCAGCCTATTTTTAGTGCCACCATCAGCTGGGGAGGAAAAGAGGCTCAGTGGCACTGGGGGAAGGGTGAAGACCTTTGAGCAGATGAAGGTTCACCAGCAGCATAGCAGCAGTATGGAGCACCCAACCGATGTGCAACAAGTCCTGTAACTGCTTCTTCTTCTCACCTGCACCATGCTCGTGAGCCCACGCTCATACAGGTTGTCCATGTGCACCGATGTGCTATTCTTGCTCTCTTAAATGTTTCCAGAAAGCTGCGTTTGCATTTTGCTGTTGTTTGTTTAATTATTGTTATTTTTCTAAACAAATGCATTTCTGACAAGTTGCTTGTGCTGGAGAAAATTCAGAATTGCAGATGGGAGACATTTTGCTGTCATGCAGGTGCTCTGTAGGTTATGATAACCTTAGAGGGTGTTCCTTGCCTTGGAGAGGAGTGGGAATAAAACTGAACCTCTGCTAAGAGTTGACTATTGTTTGTTTGTGCTGACTTTGGATTAATTGCTGCAGAAATAAATAAGCTGTATTTGTTTCTTCCATCCCTAGATGGAGAAAAATGCTTCCTACAATGTAATCCTACAACAGCATTAAGAAAGGCAGCTGGCCTGAGGTTGGCCACAGGGCTTACAGCTTGGCCAGCCCAACACTTGTATCTCCCTAAACTGACATTACCCATAAATTATGTTTTAAGGGTCTGAAAGTGGCCTGTGTCAGCACATTGGCAGCACTGGAAGCCAGTTGGTGAAATGTCTCATCCCAGGGGAAGCCTGGGGCAGAGGTGCCAGTAGTTACACTGTCTTGGGCTGCCGCGCTGGTCGGTGCACTACAACTGCAAAACTATATGTTTTCGTAATCATTTAGTAGTATCTTCTTTACAAGCCTGGCAGGGTGTGCTGCATGGGGAAAGCCTCACTTCTATGGTCATGGTCATACCAGAATCACCAAGCAAGAAAAGGCTCTGGTGTGCTTTTCAGTGCAGAGTCATGGCTGAGACTCAGCTTGCTCAAGCATAACAATTCCAGAGGTAGGATGGTAATTCGGAAAACATCCAAAGGCCACAGAATTTGCATAGAAGCTTACAGACTCTTACATAAGCAAAGGATATAAGTATTCACAGGTATGTTTGCTTGAACTTGTACCTTCCTTCTTAGAAGGAGGGTTGCTGCATGTTTAATTCCTGGGTAATGAATGCCATTCCTGAAGAATTAAGCCACCCATTCTCCCTCACCTACGTGTCCCGTCTGAATCAATTGTGACCATGTCTTTCCACCACCTCCCCCTCCTGTGCACCTTTCTACATCAAATAGAGATCCTGACCTGATGCAAGACTCTGCCCCAGAGAGTTCCAAAGAACACTTTTGGAAACTAGATGATCTTCAAGGTCCCTTACAACCTAACTATTCTATGATTTGATGATTTGGCGTGGGCTCAGGAGTCTGCCTGTGGCAGCCTGCTTGGAGCTGAGGTTAATGCAATGTGCTCTGTAAGGTTAGCAGCTTTAATCTTCACAGCCGTGTGAGATATCGAGCAGTAAAGTATTCAGAACATGCTGGTTTTCCAACTGGGCATTAATCAGGAAGATGGGAGCATGTCTCTGAAGGTTCAGGATGCCTGTTGTTGCTGGGGACCTACAATGATTATCTCGTCTAAATGTGACTAAAGGTGAGCTGTTTGAGGTTGCAAGAGCAATGGCCTGTTTCAGGTGTTCACCTATATAAGCAGGTGGGCATTTGAAAACCATATCCTGGAGGGTATCTTGGGTGAGGAGCTGCTGTGGGGATGCTTCAACTGAGTGAAGATGAGCCCCAGCTAGAGTGCTTTGCAAGGAGCCCTTGGTTAGGCAGTGCTCGGTTCTTCTAGTGGTTACCACCACAATGTACTCAATAGGTTGCAGGCAGAAACTGTGAGCAGGCTGTTTTATAAGCATGCTTGGTTATCTTTACAATGCTGGTTAGTATTCGCAGTGGTGTTACATTGTGACTGACTGATTTCTTTTTTTTTTTGGAGGAAGAAATGTGGATGCCAAATTTCTACTGCCAATGTAATTGCAGTTTGATTACTAGGTATGAAAACCACCTTATCCACCTTTCCCATCCCTCTAATTTAGATCTGTGCTGTCATAAAGGTGCACAGGAGGGTGGGAGCTTCAGTTCTTGGTCTGAATGATGTTTCTTGCAGACAAACAAAATAGTACCTTGCTTGTAAACTAAAGTATTGATTTGAAAATGCTCCTCAAGAATCAGGGTCTAAGATGTGTTTTCCATGAACTGTGTTTGTGCAGAGGCTGGATGACAATTCTGTAGTCACTGTGAATTAGGGGTATCCCTCTACAGCCTTTTGATGCTGCAATTGCAGTTCTCTTGCACCTCACATTAGAAGAGACCCTGGAGACCCTGAAATGAAGTTTAATCTCTCTAGACTCAGATCTAAGTCCTGCTCATGCTGTCCATATCCCTGGGGTTTGCTGGGGCACCTGATGCTCTAAAACTGATTACATGGAGACCTACAGAAGGACTCCATAGAAATCCCAGAAAAAAAGTTTTGCTTCCAGATTTCTGCTGGAGCAGAAGATGCATCTATATAATCGTGTAATACTTCTGATTATAGGGCAAAAAGTCATAAGGTGAGATAGTAAAACCTCCGTTTCTTGGTATTATTCATTAGCTTTTAAGTCTTCCTTCCTCTCAGCTATGTCTCTCCCTCTCGGTGTTGCAGGAAGATAACATCTGTTGATAACCAGCTGTGGGTTTTGCTGTGCCCCTGCTCTGCCCTGCTCATCCATCCGACTCGCGATCCCTTTGTCCTCGCTAAGCACAGTCCAAGGGCGCTTTATCATCCCCTGGCATCCTGACACCCAACAGATAACTTGAACAGCCTGCTAATTGCACACTGAAAAGGCACTGCAGCTTCTTACCCCTGTCTGGATTAGCAAAAAGGATGTTATACAGTGACTTTACAGCCCAAAGTTTGCAGATCACACTTTTCCCTGTGCAAAGCTTAATGCTGTCGCTAATGCTTCACCCCTGTGCTGGGAAAAAAGTCAGAAGGGAAGGAGATGGAAAGGTCTTCCCTCGCCTCCTGCCCCAGCAATCCCTGCACAGCTCTACTATAGTTCTACTAATTGAGAAGATTTGAAGAATTAGATGGGAATGGAGGAGAGGTTTTTTTCTTAAAGGAGTGCTGTTGGGTAAAAATAGCTTGTTTGAAGTAGGCCACATGTGGACACTTGCAGTATTGGCTGCAGTGTGTAGTGCTGGGGTGTGACTGCGGGTCAGTGTGCTCTTTGCCAGATCCAGGGTTGTGGCAAAACACTTTATTTTTCCTTCTTTCTTTGAATGAGAAAATCAACTCCATTTTTGATCCAGCTGCTTGTGTGGCCAGGACCTGCTGGTGCCTTGCACACCAAGAGCTGGAAAAAGGTAATGCTAGAGAAGTGCCTTGATGGCTACCTTGCTGCTGAGCCCGAGTAGCCTCATGTGCCTCATGCCTGCTCCCAGGACCATGGTCAAGGTGTGCAGTGACATCATGACCTATTGGAGTAAGTCCAAAGGAGGCCACAAAGATGCTCCAAGGCTGGAACAGGTCTGCCATGGAGACAGGCTGAGAGAGCTGGGCTTGTTCAGCCTGGAGAAGAGAAAGCTCCAGAGAGACCTTAGAGCAGCTTCCAGTGCCTAAAAGGGCTGACAATAAACCTGGAGAGGGGCTTTTGACAAGGGCCCGTAGGGACAGGACAAGGGGGAATGGCTTTAACCTGACAGAGGGGAGATTGAGATGAGCTCTTAGGCAGAAGTTGTTCCCTGTGAGGGTGCTGAGTCCCTGGCACAGGGTGCCCAGAGAAGCTGTGGCTGCCCCATCCCTGGCAGTGTTCAAAGCCAGGTTGGATGGGGCTTGGAGCAAGCTGGTCTAGTGCAAGGTGTCCCTGCCTGTAGCAGGGGGTTGGAACTGGATGAGCTTTAAGGTTCCTTCCAACCCAAACCATTCTGTGATTCTGTGACACATCATCGTGATGTCATCACCCAGCTCTGGAAGCCCCCCCAACAGTGTTGTGCGTGCAGGTGAGGATGCTTTGGCTCACCAGTGGCTTGCAGGGGCAATACACCAGCACTGGGGAGCTGAGCCCATGTCTACTCTTCACCTGAAGCTTTTTCCTTATTTCCTCGAAACATGGGGAAAGAACTGATGTTTCCTCCTCAGCGCTGAGCTGGCACGAGCTGTGGTGTTGAAATAATAACACAGAGGGGAAATCATCTTCCGGGTTTGTAAATGTTGTGCAGGGAGTGGCTGTGTTTGCAGTAAAATAACTTCTGCTGGCATGGGTTGTATCTTAATCACAGCCTGGGCTGGTTCAGCCATGCTGGGAAGAGCCCTTTAAGAGCTCTGACCACTTTTCATACTATATTTTTAGGTAAGGGCTTGGATATGTAATGAAAATCTGAACTGCTTCTCTTGGTCACAGGAAGTGGGATGGTGAAGTGCTGTGCTGGCTGTCAGACAGGATACCTGCTTTTCCAAATATTAAGTGAAAATATACCTTGTGCCAGCTCATGTGTGAACCTTGGAGTCTCCCAATTCTTCACTTGCTTTTTTACTATGAGGCTGGTGAGGCCCTGGCACAGGTTGCCCAGAGAAGCTGTGGCTGCCCCATCCCTGGCAGTGTTCAAGGCCAGATTAGACGGAGCGTGGAGCAACTTGGTGTAGTGGAAGGTGTCCCTGCCTGTGGCAGGGGTTGGAATTGGATGAGCCTTGAGGTTCCCAAACCATTTTGTGATTCCTTAAAAGTTTGTCTGTGTTGGAAATGTCATTGGAGCAGTGTGTGATTGCTAAAATCTATCAACAGACCTGTTTGAAGGATCCAGTTTAAGCTAAAAACAGCCCCAATCTTATTAACTTGTAATACAAATGTACTTATATATTTATATATATATAAGTTACTATGATGTGGCTGGAAACAAACCCCAGCTAAGCTAAATTTAAGCAATTATGAGCCTGCTGTAATTCCATTGGTAGGATTTTTTCCCTGTCCTGGGCAGGGGAGGAATTGTGTTGATCTGGAAACCAAAGCTACGCAGTTTGTGACTGCTGTAGAAACTTATGTACACGTGTTAGAATGTAGAGGTTTTATAGTGCAGCGACTCCTTGGGAGCCATTAAAAATATTTTGGGAAAAGGCTTCATCCTTTTGTTTTTGTAGGACAGTAAGCACGTTGAAGTAGAGAAGCTCTTAAAAATACTTTTAAATTTGAGCATGGCTTTGCTTCCCAGCTCACTTTTGGTTTCAGTTTCAAAGCCTCGTGAGAAACCTGATATTTTGGACTTTAGCATTACAGCACTCCTTAGAAATGGGTTCGGTTCGTTTTTCTTCATGATGTTGGTCACGCTGCATTCCCACTTCTGTTGGCTTAATAAAGTTTTTAGAGATGAGCTAAATGCAGTTTATAAATGCGGTATAACTACATCGAGGAAGGAGATGGGCTGTACAACCTGGGGAGCGCACAGATGGCATTGGTCAGTGGGGAACCAGAGTTCATCAATGTCCAGCACCATGCAGTGGTGCCAGGAACCTGCAAGAAACTATCAGTGGGAATGATGGAATAGCTTCTCTCCAAAGAAAACATCTTTTTAATCCCTGGTAATTAATAGCTGATACATCCCTGAAGCAGGAGGGTTTGCTCTTCCTCTAAGTTGCTGGAATGAGGTAGGTTTGCTCCATATATGTGGTGTTGGAAGATGGGGGCTCCCAGGAGATACTTGGCCTTCAATAACTTTGTCCCAGGTGCTCTTTAGCTCCAGCTCTGGCCTGCCAGAACAGCTGGATCTCAGCTGGCTCTCCAGTACTGCTGGGTTGTCCTTGGAGAAGTCCCTGCCAGTGGCTCCATCACTCTGCATTTCCATGCATTTTGGGGTGGCGTTTGGTTCTTCAGGTGAACAAAAACACCCAATGAAAGGCACAGTTCTTTGTCACCACAGTAGGTGCATCTTCCTTGTCCGTACCATCCAAAGCTGTTTTCACTCGGAGTTGCTGGTTCCCAGCCTTCGCTGAGGAATCTGAGCCTTGTGTGACTCTGAGTATGTTTGTTCTTGCAGATACTGTGATTGTAACAATCTCCAACATGAAGCCCATGTTTTGGGAAAGCAGCTTTCAGTTTGTGATTGTTTTGACTGTGTGATTACAAAGGGCATTTCTAGGGAAATTTCTTTATCATCTGGGAAGCACATGTTGGCTGAGGAATGCTGTCAAGGTCGTCGTGGGGCTGCGAACAGTGCTGCTCCAATGTAACCATCCTGATGGCCAGTCCTTTCATACATAGGTTTGAAAACATAGCCTAAATCTTTGTTCTCCAAGCTCTGGAGACTGCTTGGAGCACAGGACCACCATGCCTACACCCCTTGTGCAATGTGCTGTTTCTTTGCCAGGAGACTTGGCCCCTGAGCAATCTTGCTCAGCCTGGGGAAAATGTTGCAGGACCTGCTCTGCAAGTGAATGTGGCTGAGCAGAGAGAATATCAAATTCTGAAGAGCTTAAGTTTAAAACAGACTTAAGTGTAATGCCCAGAGCATTGCACAGGCCCCCGAGAAGTGCTTCTCCAAGGGCTTCTCTCCATCATCAGAAAGACTTTTGGGGTTGTGCATGCTGTAGGAGATTCCAGGGCAAAGGATCCTGCTCTCACTCAGTTGTATTGTTCCAATATGTGCAGTTTGAACATGATGTGTTCATGGGCAGCATGGGGCAAATATAGGGCGCAATGACCTCGTTCTGGCAGGACTGATATACAAGAGTGGGGAGATACCTTCCCCACGGGGATTATCATCCCTCTGCTTCAGAAGCTGTTAAAGCATCATCTCCTGTACCTGGTGTTTAATCTATCTGTACCAAAATTGGCTAATCATGCAGTTCCATGAACAAAATATGCTTTTTCTCTCTAAACTCCCCAGGATTTTTGCTGAGTTAACTGAGCTGTGCTTGGTGATGCTGGACCCCTTTGTCATGCCCTGAGTGCCTGAGGTACCACTCTCACTAACATGCTGCCTTTTGTGCTTACTTTTGTTCAGAAGTGATGCTCATTTCTTCCTACACACGCTCATAGGCCTTTTCTGGTGTGACCCCTGTCTGGAATGGGCTGTGGTTTCCCCAGAAGTCGTATGTAGTCACATCACCTGCCTTTATTTTCTGTTACATCAGCTGGAAAGCGCCATGTTGCGTAGTCAGTAAATCAATGACCCATTTACACCCACGAGTTTCCTGAGACTGAGATGTGCCACATGCTTGATGACGTGGAGAACCCAGGGCAGGGACAAAAAAGAGGCACTGGTCTATCTTATTGTGGGGAGCAGGATCTGCACTGTGTTCTTCTCCAGCATGAGCAATATGTTCTACTTCTTAGCGATGGTGTTAGTTGTAAAATGGTAGTTGTCTTTTTTGTATTGGGCTTTAACTTTTGAATTTTGGTTTATCAACATGATCATACAGTCACAGGATGGTTTGGGTTGGAAGGGACCTTTGAAGGTTACCTAATCCCATCCCCCTGCCATGGGCAGGGCACCTTCCACAAGACCAGGTTGCTCCAAGCCCCATCCAACCTGGCCTTGAACACTGCCAGGGATGGGGCAGCCACAGCTTCTCTGGGCACCCTGTGCCAGGGCCTCAGCACCCTCACAGGGAACTTCTGCCTAAGAACTCATCTCAATCTCCCCTCTGTCAGGTTAAAGCCATTCCCCCTTGTCCTGTCCCTACAGGCCCTTTTCTCCAGCTTTCTTGTTGCCCCATTTATGCACTGGAAGCTGCTCTAAGGTCTCCCTGGAGCCTTCTCTTCCACTAGACCACGTTACTCAGAGCTTTCTCCAACCTGACCGTGAACACTCCCAGTTATGCCATCTGCAGCTTCTCTGCACAACAAGCCCCAACATCTCACCACCCTTCAGATGTGGAGGTGCTGCTGAAATGCTGTCTGGTCTAAATTTGGAGGTTGCCATGACTGCTTACATGAAAATTAAATTTTAGGCAGGAAGCAGGAGTGCATGGCTTTCATCTTCTCAGCTGCCTGGTCACCAGACAGGTTCATAGACCCAGTGTGAAGTGGGTGAGGGAGAACCAAAGCGTTTGGTTGTGGAGATCAGCTTTCCTGTGCGGTTTGGGCTGGCACAGCTCTGTTTTCCCTAGGGCTTTTGGCAAGACACTGAAATCTGTGGCTGGAGCTCCTGCTTATAAAATGGAGATGGCCATTTATTTTTCACTTTTCACATAGTCTAATCTGTTCAGGGTTTGACATCTGGGGCAGGGACAATCTAATTCTGTGTATTTGCGTGGTGCCAATCATAATAACACTTCGCTCTCAGATCCTCTGGGTCCTGTTGTAATACATGGCTCGAGTGGGTTTGGAGCAGAGGTCTTGCTGATCTGATATCCCTTCTCTGATGGCAGCAGCTTAAAGAAGATGCGAAAAAATCCCTGGGGTGGCAGCTACAGCTTATCCTGCCCTGGGAAAGTCTTTTCTCCTAATCTCTGGTGGTGGATGCACACACTGATGCTCTGAAGAGGAAAGATGAAGATGCCGACTTTTCTGGTCCATCACTGACTTCAGTGGGAAAGCTCTGCAAGAAAACTAAGCAGGGGTTGATTCTGAGGGATTATACTGAACTCAAAACATCACCTCGGCATAAAAAGGCAGCTGCCAGGCTACAGATAGCAGCTACATGTAGGGAACAAGTGGTCTTTCATCCTTTTGCTACCACATGTCAGGAAGAGGCAGTTGTCTATAGTTTTCCCACTTTGCAGCTTTTTAAACCATAGCAATTTGAGAATTAATATTTTTTGTTTGTTTGTTTGCTGAGAAACAATTCTTATAAATAGGGCAGCCTTGAGCTCTTTGGTGCTGGGTGTTTGGAGGTCATTCCAGTGCCCCATCTCCTGAGCAACCCCCTGTCACACTGGCCGGATCCTGCCTGTGAGAGGGTAGAGGATCAGGATCCTGCTGTGGTTTGGAAGTTGGGGGCAGCATGTTTCAGAGCAAAGGCTTTGCTGAGCAGCAGGATTGCTGTAAAAAAGAAGAGGTTCCTGGTTCCTGCTGTGTCCATCATTCAGTGAGAGCTGCTTGTCCCTGCTGCTTTTTTTTGTCTGGCCTCATTTTATGCTTTGCCTGGTGGAGCCTCAGTGCAGTGCCGAAAATGGTCAGGGCTTTTTCTTTCTATGCACAAATGAAAAGATGAAGCTTATGCACATTTGAATCTTTGGAACATAATGAGATTGGAATCCCTAAGGGTTAAGGATTTCAACATTTCCTGTGAGTTTTGTCCCTTTTTGCACGTGCCGCCTTCGGCAATCTCAGGGTACGCTCCTCTGTAATGCAGCTATTTTATCAAATTGCTTTGCTAGTAGTATATAATTTTGCTCTAACTGCTGCTGATGGCAGTGTGGAGATGATGATAGGCTCACAGATCTTCCTTTAAAAATAATTCATAATAGCCCAGGCTGGGTTCTTCACATCCTTATAGTAATGGATGGGTGGAGGCTGGCGCTGATTTCCTTGCACCTTCAGAGATGGCTGCACTGCTGGAGAAGAATTTTCTGCATGATGTTTGGCTCCATGGCTATTGATGAGATGTGTGGTAGGAACTGAGGCCACCATGTACCTTGTTGGAGACCAACTGGGATCTGTCCTGCATCCCCCTGTTGCAGACACTGTACATGCAATGAGTTTCTGAGCATGTTAGTAGTGAGACTGGGATTATTGTGATACTAATTTCCTTGTGCTGCCCCATGGTTCTGGTGGCACCATAGAAATGCCTTGTGTTTCCAGCTGAGGATCTGGAGAATAAGATCAGCATTGTAAGTTAGTTTCCCCTCTGTGGTTAGTTGGAGAATCATTTCTCCTGCTTTTCATGCTCGAAAGGGAAGAAGATTGGATGTTACCACATGAAAAGTGTCCCATCCCTGACAATCCATGGTTGATGATTCCTGATTCTGAGCCTTAACCCCAAACACATCTTTTCCCTAAGTTTTCTAGGTACAATCTCTGTTGAAGAAGAAGGAAGTGGCATTGCATTAAAACAATATCATCATCATTGGAGCTTTAATTCAAAAACATAATGAGCTTTTCTGGGGCTATGGCTGCCTCATCCCTGCAGTGTTGAAGGCCAGGTTAGACAGGGCTTGGAGCAACCTGGTCTAGTGGAAGGTGTCCCTTCCCATGGCAGGGGGGTTGGAACTGGATGATCTTTAAGGTTGCTTCCATTCCAAACCGTTCTGTGATTCTGTGTTTGTTCCCATTTGGGAATAGGTAGGATGCTCTGGATGATGCCGGCTCAGCAAAGCTGATTTTGTTGACAGGCATTGCTGGTACTGGGGCCACTGTGTGCACTACAGACGCAGCTGGCTCACAATTAAGGTTGGTTACCTAACCCATTACAATTAGGTAAGAATAACAAAGGCAAAATGTTTATAAAAGTGAGGCTGAACCCAGGGTGTCTCTTGATTGTTTTCTGTTGTCATGTAATTGAACCCTTAGGACCTCTCTGCTCCATGGGAGGTCAGCTATTTTCATAACTGGTTTATAATTACTCCTGTTATTGAACCTCTTATGAGGCATTAAAGCTACAGGAAGAAGAGTGAAGAGGCAAGGGGAGGGTCTGCATGTAGCACTCTGCTCCCAGCCATGGTGTTTATGAAGCATTTTGGGGCCAGAAAGTACCTCAGAGTGCAAAGAACTACATCTTTCTGGCATTAGAAAAGCAAAGGTTGAAGTGTTTCATTGATTCAGAAGGGATCATGCAGCAGGACAACCAGCTTGGGACCAATGCCGTTAGCACACTGGTGCACCCCTCAGGGGTGGCTTCTGCTCATACTGGGCTGCAGGTTAATTGTGGGGCGCCTTAATATGCTCCTTTCCTTTGGGGGTATGTCCTAAGATGCAGTTATATACATGCCATGTCCCCTTCCATAGCAGCTGATTTAAGTAAGCAGCTCATGCATTGTCCTGGAGATGGTCCATGCCTAGACCATTTGAGGACATCTGTGCTCTTTGTGAAGCCTCCACCCACCACGGTGGATGGAACAGAGACTTCCCCAAATGCCCCCACAGCAACAAGGCTATGGCAGCTATTGAAATCCTCATGTTCTGAAGCCTGTCAGTTACACAGGAGAGAGAACCAGTGCAGTGTGTATGGGGATCACCAGCGAGATAAGGATGATCCAAGTTCTGCACAGCTCTGAGTAGGTTGCTGGAGTTTTGGGGGCAAAACAGTGGGAGGTATGTCTGTATAAATTCCCAACAAGGCAGGGAATCATAGAGTCACTGAATGGTTTGGGTTGGAAGGGACCTTAAAGCTCATCCAGTCCCAACCCCATGCCACAGGCAGGGACACCTTCCGCTAGACACGATTGCTTTACGTTCCATCCAGCCTGGCCTTGAACACTGCCAGGGATGGGGCAGCCACAGCTTCTCTGGGCACCCTGTGCTGGGGCCTCAGCACCCTCACAGGGAACAACTTCTGCCTAAGAGCTCATCTCAGTCTCCCCTCTGTCAGGTTAAAGCCATTCCCCCTTGTCCTGTCCCTACAGGCCCTTGTCAAAAGCCCTTCCCCAGGTTTATTGTCAGCCCTTTTAGGCACTGGAAGCTGCTCTAAGGTCTCCCCTTCAGGAGCCTTCTCTTCTCCAGGCTGAACAAGCCCAGCTCTCTCAGCCTGTCTCCATAGCAGAGCTGCTCCAGCCCTTGGAGCATCTTTGTGGCCTCCTCTGGACTCACTCCAACAGCTCCATGTCCTCCTTCTCTATATTTTATATATATTTTGCTGTCAGAGCTTCAGTTGCCATGAATTTGCAACAGCCACACGCATGCATAGACACCCCCCTAAGCTTTGAAGCTGCTGATGCAGGGACAGAGCAACCTCAAAGCCTCTCTCAGATGAGCAAGGCTGGCCGAGTTGTGTTTTGTCACCAATTTCTTCCTCAATTATATCCAGCCTCTGGGCTGGAAGGGACTTCGGGCTTTTAAACATTGCACGGGTGTGTCAGAGGCTGAGGCTCAGAGGCTGGAAAAAGCGAAGGTTGAGGAAGTGTTTCATCGATTTAGAAGGGATCTTGCTCGCCATTGTAGCTGGTATGCCTGAAAGTACATGATATGCTTAATTACATTTTTATTTAAAGTTTGCTCTTTTGGACTGGAGTAAATAGAACCATTAAGTGCTGACAGTTGCTTAATCTAGGCGTTCACCATGAACTTCATTTCCTAGATGCAGAAGTCATAACCCATCCACTTTTCCAGTTTCCTATAGCTTGTTTTAAGGGATGGAAGAAGCTAGGCCTGGAAAGTGCTGATTTTGCTGGCTTTGGCAGCAAAAAAAGCTCGAACATGCAGTGTGGTTTTGTTGTTCTTTTAAACAAAACAAAGCTGTTTTGTTCCTGTTTTCCCACTTGTATATTTACCTCGGATGCTCCTCTTTTGCTGTTTGCTACCTGGAGAGAGTAAGAAGCCATTCTGGAGCTTGGCTGTCATAGAATGTTAATGCAATTGTGTCGATTTAATCATCTTGGCAAAGTGCTGAGCCTGCTGTGTTTGTGCTGTATTTGTTCTGCTCAGCTCCTGCACTGGTCCATGGGCATGTGCAGGTGGGCCAGACAGATGCTGTCAAAGAAAAGGAGGGCATCTATCTATGGGGAGAAGCTGCAGGTTACTGGAGAAATTCTTGGCTGCTAGAGCATCAAGGAAATCTCATGGTGGAATGTTTGTCTCTATAAATAATTAATAGATGATAAAGACTGGTATTGATAGGGTAAGATCCTTGTAGCTGGTCAATATAGGGTGATTTGTAGGGTTTGTAGGTAAAGCACAAGGCACAGAGTAGTGGAGGTATCTGATGGTATCTGATCTGCTCTTGTTGCCATGTTAGCTCTCTCGGTCAATAGAGACTTTTGCAGGCTTTTCCAAGAGAGTCCTTATGGGACGTAGGTGAGGCTGGGAGTTAATTTGAGCAGTTGTAAAACCTGAAGAACATTTTCCATTCCTTCACAGAATCCTAGAATCACGGATTGGAAAGGTCCTCAAGGATCATCTGGTCCAACCTTTCCAGGCAAAGCATGACATAGAGTAGATGGCCCAGCACTTTTTCCAGCCAAATCTTAAAATTGTCTAACACTCGGAGTCACCACTTCCCTGAGGAGATTATTCCAGTAGCTGATTGTTCTCATGGTGAAAAATGTTCCTCTCATTTCCAACCAGAATCCCCCCAGGAGCAGCTTGTGCCTATCACCCCTTGTCTTTTCAATGTGAATCCTTTTCAAAAGGGACTCTCCGTCTTCTTTGTAGCCACCCTTTAAATACTGGAACAATGTTTCATTCATCATGAAAATAATTTTCATTCCAAAGTTCTCCTCCTGGAGCGTCATCTGCTCGCTGCGAGGCAGCTGTGCCTCAGATAAACTAAACCTCATTTTCCCTCCCTAACCTGGAATGACATCCATTGAGATGCTGGCTTTTAAAGGTCACTGTCAGTTGCTCATTTTACCTGTGTTACAAATAGGCGCTTCTGGTGCTGTGCTAGGGCTTGTCTTACTCCGCATTCCTGTATACTACTTCTCCATCTCTTTGTACTCATTTAAGCCAGGAAACTCTGAATGGTGGGAGTAGAGAATACAAAATTTGTCAACATTTTATAACCCTGTTACATGCTGTTGCCCACAGCTGTATGAGATCAGGCTTGAGGTCTTTTGAAGGGACTCAAATTATGCAATCACAGAATGGTTTGGGTTGGAAGGGACCTTCAAGCTCATCCAGTTCCAACCCCCTGCCACAGGCAGGGACACCTTCCACTAGACCAGGTTGCTCCAAGCCCCATCCAACCTGGCCTTGAAAACTTCCAGTGATGAGGCATCCACAACTCTTTTGCCTGTCATCATGAAACCTCAGATGTGTCATTATGCCTGGAAATGCCAAGCAGCCAGACCATTGTGTCCCATCCCCATGTGGTTTGTGCTTCTTCATTGCGTTCTTGTAGTCAACGGTTTTTTTAAATTTCAATTTTGGAAGATACCCTGGGTGCCATTGCTGTTGTTATAAGATGGAAAGCCAGGAACTACGGTCTGTTTGGGGCTGCATGTGCCGCCTCTTCTTTTGAAGGCAAGCATAAAAGTCAATGTTAAAGAAAGGAAAATCTGGGCTCAGAGTGCCCTGTGTCAAGTATCACCACATAGGGATATTTGACAAGAACAGCCTTTATTTCTTTTTTCATTCCTTTCTGCAAACCTTGATCCTTGAGTTGGAGACTTAATAGCAAGGTGGTGCCTTGTGATGGGCTTGGCATGATTTAGGTTATGCCAGCTGGTTTAGAATGTAGAAGAACTTGGGAGGAAGGATCATTGACTTTAAAACTTGTTCTGAGCTGATTTTGCTTGAGATGAACCATTTGGAGCCTTTTAGCTCAAACCCCTAATTTAGGAGGAAACTTGAAAAGAACCAGTATTTGTATAATCATTTCAATGCAGAATTGAGACTGAGATGCTCAGTGTGGTGCGATCTGATGATGTCACTGAATTGTCACAAAGTTTGGTTTATTTTATTATTTTATTGATTTATTTTCACCTTTTCCTTGCCTTCTTTTCCATTCCTTTTCTTTTCTTTCCCCTCCCTTTTAATTTATTTTAATCTATGTAGAAAAGTTCACAGTTTCTGGTGTTCTATTAGCAAATATCTTGGAGAAAGAAAACCATCTTGAAGTAGTTGGTTCTGTGTGTGTTGGTTCTTGTCGATGGGAATGGCTGAAGGTCAGGCAGAGTTCCCAGCTCACTGGCAGGCTGTAGCAGGGTGTGTGGTTGGGTTGCGGGCAGCAGACGTGTCCCTTGGAGAAGGTTTGCCAGTGGTTCGGGTGATGGATGAGCCACGTGCAAGGCTGGGGCTCGGTGCTGCCGGCAGGGAATCGTCTCCCCTCTGCTCGCATGTTTTCTGCAACCTTCATAATTAATCACTGTGCCCAGGAGAATGGGCAAGAAAATGAAAGTTGGGCACCTTGCAGGAGCTCTGTAGCTTCTGTAGATTCTTTGTATTCCAAATTCTTTGTCTTATTTAACTCTGCACTGGAAAGTTGGGTTTACTGGTTTAATTTCCCTTTTTACAGTGATATTGCATCAGTTTCTGCCCCTCCAATTCTTTCAAATCTCCTTGAAAATGGAGTGAAAAATACACCAAAGGCAGAATTGGGGTGTTACACCCAGCTTAATGCTGATGTTCTCATGAAAGGCAGATGCAGCCAGGACAAAGGCATCTATTAATCACTCATTTAACACAGCAGCTGGAATCAAATCCATTGCTGGAGCCGGGCCATTCCAACAAGGGTGATTTTTTGCTGCTGAAGGCATAAAAATTTGAACAGCTGAAGGGGTGGAATTTGTTGGTGAACTCTTGAAACTTCCCATATTTGTAATTTTATTTTTAATTTATATTATGCACTTCCCAGTTCATAGAATCATAGAATGGTTTGGATTGGAAGGAACCTTAAAGCTCTACCATGGAAATGCCACTATCCCTGGACAAAAAGTCATAAAATTGTAGAATGGTTTGGCTTGGAAGGGACCTTAGGTCATCCTAGTCCACCCCCTGCAATGAGCAGGGAAGATGCTACCTGGATATTAGTCTTTAATTCAGTTATTCTGCAACTGTATCTATATAGGGTTTCAGTTCTCTGGGACTTCCTTCCATGTCTACCTCCAGCTCTTTTTTTCCTACCCTTTTTCCTCTTATATATATTTTTTAAAGTATTTAAGCTTTTTTTATTCCTTGATTATATTCCTTGATACTGATACAACATTGCTGCAATGGCCCCAGGTGTCTTCTCCTTTGCTAACTTTTTCTGGAGCATCATTTGTACATCTCTCCATCCTACCAGTTTTAAGTTTGTGGTCGAAGTTTCCTCCCTCCATGGCTTTTCAAGCACTTTCTCCTCCTGTTCTTTGATGTCTGTAGCTATGCTGTACAAATCCCATGATGGAAATGGTTTTGATGAAGAGAAGGAGAACTGAAGTTCCTCTGAGCAGGGCAGCGGAGGAAGGACCTTTTTCAGGGTTCTTAAAATCAGATGTTCAGATGCCACACTAATGGCAAAATCAAAAATATCTGGATCTGGATCAAAAGAGCCATTTTACAGCCCAAACACCCTAAGGTTCCTGTTTACTCTTATTTATGCTGTTTGAAAAAAGAATAACATCCAAACCTTGATGGTGCCTGTGATGTGACTCTTGGGATGAAGATACAATGAGTCCTCATGCTCCTGCCTGAGCACTGGGGTGACTGGGACCAAGCCCCCCCTTTGGAGACAGGTCCCATTGCTGGAAGGCAGAAAGGTGACTGGAATTTGGGGATTTTTGACCCTGGATCAGGTTCCCCTCCCCCAGCTCCACGGTTGGAAGGAGCTGATCTTTAAGGCCCCTTCCAACCCAAACCAATCTGTGATTCTGTGAAAATTTTAGCTGCATATACTGTCTGTGGTACACATCAGTGCTGGGGAGAAGACCAGGTCCTGATCACTGCCAGGATGATGCGCAGCCTGATCCTGGATTATCCCACAGTCACCAGTTTCTAAGTCCAAACTGACATTCAGAGCAGCCCCTTTCCCAAGCTGAAGAATAAAAAAGCTGCTGCTTTTAAATGCAAAAATGTCCCTTTTTATGAAGGCTGGGACATGGGAGATGCAAGAGGGCTGGTATGATTCAGGTAAAGGAATTTCTTTTGCTTAGCTTTTCCTCCTGTGCAATAATAACTATTCTATGGTGTAGTAGAGTGCTATGAGGTTAAGTTAAATAACATCTGTGGCACCTTCAGCAGGGATGGCACTTTATAGGGACACACGGATTAAAAACCTGTGTTGTGTCTGAATAACAACAAAAAAAACCCAAAATTGCTTTTGATTTCATGAGGTGTATTATTTACTTTTTCAATGCGAGAGTCCCTGGGATGGGACCGGTTCGGTTTACAGCCACAGCAAGCTGCAAGCATTGCTGCTCTCACTCACTCCCTTGCTGCCGGAGCTGCCTGGCAGGTGTCTTCAGCGCTCGCTCAGTGCCGGCACCGCGCATTGTATTTCATTAGCAACCAGCCAGAGTGGGAATCGAGTGGGAGAAGCCGGTGGCAAGTCCTTTCTCCCTGATGGCAGCGGCGCCGTGTGCCGGCAGGCACTGAAGGGATCGCCAACCCCACAGGGAGCACATGGGGGGAGCACGCGGGAGCGAGCAGGAGCCGGCGAGCTTCCCGGCAGCATGTTCGTCATCGGGGGGCTGCGCTGCCGGCGCCCAGACTGGCAGAGCTGGGGAGCTCTCAGGTAAGGGCCGATGGCTCCTTCCCCCTGGGGTTCGTAATGGTTTGGGGGGTGATTTTGGTGGTGGGTTTGGAAGTGAGCAGTGGGGCTCCTGCTGTGACCCGGCTGGGATGTGGGATGGTGTGTGTGTGTGGCGGGGTTGGACGGACCTTAGCTATCACTTTATTCAGCGTTTCTACAGCAGCGTTTACAAGCCAGCAGCGTCCGGGTAATGAATGGTATTTGCATTTTCCAAGGCTGCCTTCCCCCAGGCATTTTACTTCGTATTTCTTTTATGGATTGAACTTTGCTGAGGGTGTTTTCGGTGCTGTGCCCTTACGCGCAGCGTTCCCAGCGTTGAATACAGCCGCGCGCTTGGAGGAGAATGTGCTAAGTAGAAAATGACGTGTTTCAGCGGTGACCTTGAAAATCAATGTGTAAATGTTTAAGCAGGGTAGAGCTGGCAGGAATCCTCACGGCAACTTGCAGAAGTAAGGACATTAGTTTTCTAAAAAAAAGAAAAAAGTAAATGCTTATTGCTTAATGTTCGTTAATCATTGAGGAAAGAAGTAAAAGCAGCAGATGGAGTTAATGATTTCACATGTGTACGGGTTCCCTTTAGCAAAGCATTGCACAATTTGAAGGAGCTCTCCCCTTTTGAAGTTCATGTGGGGTTGCTGTGTCAGTGGGCTCCCACATGAGGTGTTATGCTTGAATTTCTCCTGCCCTTAACTTGCTCCTTAGGTGCGGGATGGTCCCTGCCTGCATGGCAGCTGCCTTGGAGTTGCTTGATTACACAGGGTGAATATAAATACAGGTGCTGCCTTGAGCCTGCTGCATGGGGGAAGGTGTTGTAGGGCTTCCCATGGTGAATCCAATATTGAAAGTGTCTTCATTGGGACGTGAATCACTGTAACAAGCTGGAGTGAAGGAGAAGATTGTTTAGGATTTATAGAAACCTTTAAAGCGCTGCATCAATTGTAGCTGGAGGCAGCACTGCACCTCTCTTGAGTGGCACGAGCAAATTCCCATTTCCAAACCTGCCTCTGTCTTTTTTTTTCTTCACTTTTTTTTTGTCACTGGTGACATCAGCACATCACTAAATAGCATGAGAAAAAGGTCCAAGCGTTGGGGTATCGTGATGCTGCTTTTGAGTCTTCTATCTCCATCTATATTATCAGAGCTCTATTGTTCACCCCTTTTAATTTTTTCATGTTACCAATATAGGTCTTCCATCAAAAAGGGGCACCGTGGCACTAAAAGAACCTCTTTTTAGTGAAAAACTTAAGACCCAGACTTAGGACCAGGCAAAGTAGCAGAAGGCATTGTGTGTCTTGAAGATGGGCAAATTGGTTGTAAAGATGGTATGGAGGGATGATGATTTGCCAAAAGGGTTGAGAAGAGCTGGGACCTGAAATCTCAGCCTGACATCTGTCACAAGTTTGTGGTTTCTCTGTGATATTTGCTTTTTAGTATTCTTCTCTGGGCTCCTCTTTCACCATTCTCTAGCAGTTTTATGGATGTGTTGACAATGGTGGTGACCAGGGTGAAATCTCAGTGAACAACATATTGTGGGAAATCATGCTTCATCATTGCATCAGCGATGAAGCAAGTCTTTATGCAAGACCTTAAAGCAGGGGAAGGTGATTTTACTTTGAAATAAATCCAATCCAAAATGGATTTCACAGATCTGTGCTTACATTCTCATATCCAGGGAGTTGTGGGACCAAGACATGTGGTGTTCACAAGCTGCTTATGTCCAGATGGGATGGAGATGGCAGCTCCAGTGCTCCTCTCATCTCCTGGCTTCTGAGGGTTTGCATGTACCTTCATACCTTGGAGGAGCAGACAATGGTCAGTCCATCCACCCTGTTCCATCCCAGGATTTACCTGCTGGTTTTTGTGTTCCCTTCTGGGTCTCTTGACATACTGCAGGTGGATGTGTGCTAAAATCTTGCTGATATCTTACCGTGGATACAATCAACATCTGCCATTTTTTAGTCCTTCTGCTCTTTCTTCCTTCTAGTGCTTCCATAGCCATCATTCCCATTCACCCAGTCAGACCAGTCTGAATACTTACTCCGTGGTTCCCTGGTTCTTACCCAGCTTTGATATGAGATGGAAGGACTTGACTGTCTTTGCTGTTGTTGTTGGTCCTATCTGGAAACACACAGGAAGGAAACTCTCGTTTTGTTCCTCCTGAGTGGACAAGACCAGATCAGCTCTGATATTTGGAGAGGTCACCCTGGACTTAGAGGGGTGAAGCAAGCAAATGGTTTAGTTCATGAGCATGTACTTTGCTTGGTGGCCAAGAGGACGCAGGATCTACATTGCTGCCAGATGAAGTGGAGCATCTGTCATGGCTTGGGCTTACCATGATGTTGCCAACCACAGTAGCAATGGTGGTGTTGCTTCAGCAGCACCAGCCCATTGATGCCAACACAAATACAGGACATCCACATGTGCTGGCTCCCAGTGCTCCAGGTTTTCTGTGCTTGATGTTGATATTGAGACACTGATTGACTTTTGATAACCCACATCAGCAGAGAAAAGAGGTAGTGGAGGACAAAAACCCTTCCTGCAGATTGGCAGAGCTCCAGCTGGGCAGTTTTGGGGTGGGGAGGGTCAGGAATCAAAAACATGGAGCCAACTCACTGGTAGGTACCAGCACACATAGGGTGTCCATGGTTTGGTGTCTGCTGGTTGTCTGGGACATCTTCCTGTGGCTGTTCAGGTAGCTGTGACAGCAGCATTGGGTTAATTCCAAGAAAAGCAGCTAGATGCCTGTTATCAAGGTGAGAGATGTTTTCAAAATTGATGGTTTCCACCATACCCTATTTTTGAGCTCTGATTTAATGCTTAAAATGAAGAAATTACATGTAATCAAATCAGCTTTTGCATCATGGTTGCTCCCAGAGTGACAGCAGGAAAGCAGAGCTGGGAGCTGAGCACTTCCTAACAACTTGCCAGCCTTTAAAATGTTCACACTTTGTACTGTGGGCATGTTCATTGCTTAATTAGTTTGACTTTTGTTATTCTTCCTGGCAAAAGCCATCAGGATCCAAAGGTTGTTCAAAGGGCACGATGTGATGCAATTATTTTTGCTCCTTTTATACTTTTTCTAGCAGGTTTGTGTCTCGAAGTTCGGACTTGGGGGAGTGTGATGTCGAAACATCTTCATGTACCTTGTTTTTGCTAGCAGTTGTTTTGGTGAAGTTTTAGTCTGGCTTGTCATGGAAATGTTGGTTATGATGTTGAACATGGTGAATTGGGATTTTTTTAAGCCTGCTGATCATCACCCACCTCTTTTACTGCCACTTGGTGTTACCAGTGCAGCTACATGAGTTTTAAAAAAATATGTCATTTCTAGTGATGCTGCTCCTTGCAGTGATCCCTGTCTGTGTACAAGGCTCAGCCCCATCCCAAAGTGCTGCTCCATCACCCCAGGCCTTAGTGAGTAGTGATGAATTCCCCCTGGTCTCCTTGCATGGACTGATTCAACCCGTCAAGGCACCGAGAAGCTCCAGCCCTATTTCTTCCTCTTTCCATCCCCAGGAATTGAAGATCTCTGTAGCCAGTGGGGCTGCAGAAGAGGGAATTGCTTGGAAACCTTAATTATCAAGACTGCGTTTAATTAAATGGGTAGCTTCAACCGTGAAAGTAAAATATTTGCGATTCAGGGTGTGGGGTATGGTGTTATCTCCCAGATCTGATGGTTGGAAGTGGAATGTGTAGCACTGCAGGGTTAGTCCTGGTTGCAGTCAAGGTCTGCGCTGGGTTCTCTGTAAGAGATGCTGCTGGGCTTTCCGTGGGCTCCCATGATGGTCCTTCATTTTGCAGGGCTCTGACTGCTCCTGTCCTCCTCTGGTCTTCACAGAGGAACCTGCTCTTCTCCAGGCTGTTTGCCAGCCAAGAAGCAGTTATCCAAGCTAGTCCTGAAAAGGTTGTCTTCTTAGAAATGGCTCTTGATGACAGATGTGCAGATGGATGGGTGAGAGAGCTCACTATAATCAATCTCAGCTCCTGTTTGTGGTGGTTTGCAGCCAGGGTGAGATCCAGCCTCGGACTGGAACAGGGCTGCATTTACATCAGGAATTTCCTCTTCTCAAATATGATCAGTGTGATGTGCAGCAACATCTTCTCACATGCCTTGCCTGAAGATTCCAAGTTACACAGGTAGCTGTCAGCAGCTTTTAGGATCCCTCCCTGTGCCGATTTTATCTATGTTGCTCTCCGGACCTGTCTGGGATTCACACACAAATGGGAGGGACATGACGTGTGCATCCATGTCTGAAATTAATAGGAATTATCTCCTATGGAATGCTGTTCATGGGCTTGGGTCTATAGTCAGAGGACTGTGGAGAGCACAGGGACACCAGTTTGCTGCTGGTCAGCCTTACCTCCTGCCATTGCACAGCCTGAAGGGAGGAGTGGACGTAGAAGCAGAACAGGGCTCACAACTGCTAGATACTTGTCATTGTGCAGCGTGATCTCCAGTAGCATTTTTTACCCATTGCATTTTCATCCATGTCTGCTGTCCTTCAACTTGTTGATATTTGCCTCCATTACTGCAAAGCAAGTGCCTTTCTGTCTGCTCAGGCAGCTCCTGAAGTAGTTCCCTGCGGGCTGAGTTTTGAGGGGCTGTTTTTTTGTGGGACCATAGAACCATGGAATGATTTGGGTTGGAAGGCACCTTAAAGTTCATCCAGTTCCAATGCCCTGACATGGGCAGGGACACCTTCCACTGGACAAGGTTGCTCAAAACCTCATTCAACCTGGCCTTGAACACATTTCCAGAAGGGCAGTAAGGTTTGTGGTTTTGTCCTCCTCTCATAAGCTGTTTGATTTTTAAGACCTGGAAAGTATCTTTTCAAAGTACTACTTAGTGCTGCACTGGCAAAAGCTATGGTCGTGGAGGGTGATGTGGAAACAGGGAGAGTATCTAAAGTCATGTCATGACTTCAGAACATGAACAGAAAGGATGTCCAAGGAGGACAAGAGACATCAAGCAGGTGTAGGGATGCTACTTTGCTGCTCTTTGTGCCATTCTGAGCTATGCTGCCTGCTTCTTGCCCTGTTAAATCCTCCATGGAGTGATTGTCTGAGAGAAAAGGGATGCTGCCTGTAATAGAGGGGATGGAGACAAGCTGGAGAGAAACAGGATGCCTGTGGGGTATTTGGGCAGTGCTGAAAGAGCCAGGGTACAATCCTGCTTGGCAGCATCGTTAAGTAGGAAAGTGGTGGGTGAATGAGACTGGTGCTGGTGGTTTTCAGAGGTTAAAACACCAGATGGCTTCCCAAAAAAGAGCCCAATGGTTTGTGGGCACAACACAAATAATGTAAAATAGGAGTAACCTCTGCAAAGCTGCTGAAGTTAATTGTGCCTTTCTCCTCCCTCCTGCTCCCAGTACATTCCCCACTGCCTTATTTACCTCTTAATTATATCGCATCTAACTGGCTCTGTAAATACCTCAGGGCAGGGATCCTCTTGTTTTGGAGATGTCTGCTGCAGCTGTGAGTGATGGTAATAAGGGATTAATAATGATGCAACAAGCTACAACTTTGCCTCTGTTTCGCGCTACCGTTGCTGGGTGGGTTGGTTTTAGTTTTTTACCTCTTCCTCCATGTGGCTAGTCTAAAACATCAGCTGAGAAGAGAGGGAGGTGTTTTGAAATCTAACCCTGACACAAATTAAGATAATTGAAAATCAGAGAAAAAACTAATCTGCATTTTTGAAGTGGCATTCCCTGAAGTTTGCTCAGTTCCTCTCTAAGAGGAGTCTCTTCAGCCTTGTGTTTCATCCCTCCTCAGTCTGCTTGTCCCCCTTGTGCCTTTTCCTCCTGCTTCGCCTTAACACGTCATCATGTGTTGGGATAACTGTGATCTCTGCAACTTGAAGGCAGAGAAAGAAAAACCTCAAGCAGGACTCTGAAGAGCAAGGTAAGCCTCTGCCACCAGACAGAGGATGGTACCACCACAGGCTGGCAGCCTGGTGATGTGGTACCCTCAAGGATGCAAAAGTCCTGATCTGATTTGGTCAGGTTTAGACCACGGAGTTTAATTTTTTAGTATGACTTGAATATTGGTTGGTGTCTCAGAGGCAGGTCCTGGCTTGCTGTGTGATCTCAAACTTACCATCTCACAATCCCTGGGCAATTTCACTGTATAATGTGTTTTCCTTTGGAAATACTTCCAGGTAACAGCATCCTCCCCATAGAGCCTCCAGTAACGGGTCCCTGCTCTTGATCAGAATCTCTAGGTGTTACTATAATGCAAATAAATGGTAAGAAATCCAACCCATCTCCTACAGTATTACCTGTCATTCATTGTTTCATCTGTAGCTTTCTAGGAACCCCTCTTTTTTCTTGTACTTTACTTCTGAATGCCTGGGTATTTGTCATAAGCAGGAGCAAACGGCAGCTTCTTGGAACCTTGCTCAGGTATAGAATCATAGAATCACAGACTGGTTTGGGTTGGAAGGGACCTTAAAGCTCATCCAGTTCCAACTCCCCTGCCATGGGCAGGGACACCTTCCACTAGACCAGGTTGCTCCAAGCCCCATCCAACCTGGCTTTGAACACTGCCAGGGATGGGGCAGCCACAGCTTCTCTGGGCACCCTGTGCCAGGGCCTCACCACCCTCACAGGGAACAACTTCTTCCTAAGAGCTCATCTCAATCTCCCCTCTGTCAGGTTAAAGCCATTCCCCCTTGTCCTGTCCCTACAGGCCCTTGTCAAAAGCCCCTCTCCAGCTTTCTTGTTGGCCCCTTTAGGTATGCAAAGCTGCTCTAAGGTCTCCCTGGAGCCTTCTCCAGGTTGAACAAGCCCAGCTCTCTCAGCCTGTCTCCATAGCAGAGGTGCTCCAGCCCTCTCCTACATCAGTGGCAGCTCTTGGGTCCCCTCACTTCAGAGTGGCAGGAGGTAACGCAGCTTGAGTTTGAAGGTAATGAAACCATACTTTATGGGATTTGGTGTTGGCTGAAGTGATCCATGCTGTGATGCTGGTGGCATCTGAGGGGGCTGGTCCTGATTCCAGCTGGGTCACAGCAGGGGGCTGCAGGTCAGGATGTTGTGGAGGTCTTTTGGGGCTTCTGCTGTAACACTAGCTGACATTGCCAATGGTGGTGAAGTGGTTGATTTCTGAAGCAAACTATTCTGTGTTTGCATTCATGAAAGTAAAAATACACCTTTTGCTACCTATTATGTTCCTCTTCCCAAAGCAGCTCTGTTCCTTTTCCTGAAGGATCCTGCTGTAATTAGTCTAAATAATTCCTGTACCTCTCTTGCCATCCTTCTTGGGAAGCTCCTTGGTGATCTTGCTCTTCCAAATCAAGACTCATCCCAGGTTATTTCAGTTTGAAAATCCCCCTGCTTTGCATTCACTGTATGGATCACATGGGGACCACACAGACAGGGGGATACTGTATGCAGTCCAGACCTGCTGTGTTCAAGCAGCTTCTCCTTTTCACTAGGGTTTGGTCATACTACACCCACTTTGTTGTTTTAATCTTGTATTTCATATAATCTTATGTTTTAATCTTATAATTCCCTTTAATTACTTTGTCATTCATGCTGTTCTTTTAGGACCAATTGTAGCTATCTGTCTGCCGAGAAGGTGATCTCAGCTGTGTATAATCCTCTGTTTGCTCAGCTAATTATGTACAGATAGCTACCAATGCTTTCTAAAACCCCAAACTCTTCATTCTCCATGCTCTGCTGACCGTGTCCAAATATCCACGAGCACTTCTATATCATTGCTGCATTCTGCAAACCTGCCATCCAGTATCTTGCTCAGTATTACCTGACTACTGTTAAAAGGAAAAGAAAAACCCCTGTAACACCACCCCAACCCAGTAAATGACAGCAGGAGCCACTTCTCCCTGCGGCTGAGATTATTTCCCTCTGTGGTTATTGATTAAAGTTGTGTTTGACCGAGTTTCATTTCATTTCTTGCCTGTATTTTTCAACTCCCTGGGATGCTTCATTATCTGTTTTTGTTCTCAGCAATGGTTACATCTCTTCAAAGTCTGGTATGCAGATTTCAATAGCTGCCTGATCCCTAATTAAGTTAATAAATAGGGGAAGGCTTAGCAGATATCCTCTGAGCACCATCAGCTACCTCTCCCCCACACCGCTGAGTGGTTTAGGAGGTCCTTAGTGATGCTCTGCAAACCTTCTCTGGCTGTAGAAGAAGAGCTCATGCTGCTACCACTCTCTTTATATCTCAGTTATCATCTGCTTGAGAGCAAGATGTGGTGTGATACACTGCTTAGTTTTTATCCTTTCTGAAAACAGGTGCTCAGGAAACATCAAGGATGTGGCCGTGTTTCTGTAAAGCAGTGTCATCGGTAGGTGACAACAATCTTCATCTCTTTTGGCAGCAAAATCCTGTAGGATGTCCTCCAGAGACTGGAGGCTTTTCTTCACCCTTCAAGGAGGAGGATGGTGCACCCTGTGCCACCTTCTGCAAGAGAGAAGGTGGTCTCTGCCCTGACTCAGCTGTGATGCAGAAGCTGGTGGAGATTCTTGGCTCACAAATGGTCTATGTAGCTCTGAAACCTGCACAGGTGAAAAAAGCATACATGTGGCTGCGGCCATGCATCACCTCAACTTGAGTAGAGGACAAGGCAGCTTGAGGATGTTTCTTTAACACCAGTAATCCAATTACTCTCTGCTTAGATCTTCATTTGGTTTTATAAAGGTTTGGCTTCATTTGGAAGAGGCTGTTAATGCTTTATATTTTAAGCTGCATTTTTCTTTCTGTGTGGTTTTATTTTTTTTTATATCCCCCTATACAGCCTTTCAAAAGATTTACTTTTGGCAGAAAAGAAGCCCAATTCTGTGTTTTGGGTTTTTTTCATTCTGTCTTACTAATGGCTTTCCTTCTCTATTTAAAAAGCTGCAGCACAGCACTTAGCTTGTCTTGCTGATATGGTTGGTTACCTGAGGGTAGGACATTAATTGTGAAGGTGAAGCACTCGCTTGCTTTGATGGATTGTTTGCTTTGGTCAGGAGTAAATTAATGGTCCTGGTGAGCAAAACCTTCTGCTTGTGACACCACATTCCCCATCGCTGTGAGCGATGGTAGGACCTTTTGAAATAGCAAAATAGAGGTTCATGTCTTCTCAAGTCTTTGAAATGTACTGAGAAAAAAATGCCTCTCAGAAGAGCAATTAGTAACTTATTTAAATAGCTGAGGTGTGTAGCTTGGAGAAGAGTTGGGTTGCGTTTTGGAGCTGGGCTGAAACCCCAAGCTCTCAGTGGTCACTGAAGCATGGCCAGGATGAATGTTTTGCACCAATGATGTGTCCATGCAGAATACCACATGGTGGAGGCCTGTAAAATTAAGGGACTGTTTTTAACAAGAGAACAGTTTCCAGTTAAACAGTCCCCTTGTGGCATCCCAGTGGAAATGATGCTCTGCTCCCAGTACTCTGGAAGGATCCTCTGGGTTGGAAGGTGTGGGGAGCTCTGGTTGACACCTCTGTCCCTGGTCTACACCCAGTCCAGTGTATTGTGCATCTCCACACCTCTTTTGTCCTCTTTGTTGGGTTCCTGGGTGTCTGTGTGGTTTTGAGGGAGAATTGGGCCCAGAACGTTTTGGGATTGTTGTGGTTTAAGTCCAGTCAGTAACTCAGAACCACGCAGCTGCTTGCTCACTCCCCCCTTTCTCTCCCCAGTTCTCAGAGGGATGGGGAGGAGAATTGAAAGGAAATAACTCCCATGGGTTGAGATAAGAGCACTCCAGTAACTAAGGTATAGCACAAACCACTGCTGCTACCACCAATAATAATAATGATAAGGGAAGAGAATACAACCACTCACTGCCCGCTGACCAATACCCAGCCTGACCAAGCAGTGATCTAACCCTTCTGGGTAACTGCCCCCAGTTTATATAGTGGGCATGATGTGCTGTGGTATGGAATACCTCTTTGATTAGTTTGGGTCAGGTGTCCTGTCTCTGCTTCCTCCCAGCTTCCCCTCCTCCCTGGCAGAGCATGAGACTCACAAAGTCCTTGGTCAGAGTAAACATTACTGAACAGCAACTAAAAACATTGGTGTTGTCAGTGCTGTTCCCAGGCTGAAAGTCAAAACCACAGCACTGCACCAGCTACTAAGGAGGAGAAAAATGACTGCTACTGCTGAACCCAGGACAGGGATATACCTAAAATGTGGGTAGCTGGTAAAAGACTTTCAGAAAGCAGATGGATACTGTAAATCCAGATTGAGGCATGCAAGGTGCTAATGTAGGTGTTTTATGTTAGGTTTTTCTGAAGCTTTTTGTCTTCAGCAATCAGGTATTTTTAGTTCTATGAAAAAATGTGTATGCGTTTAACCTTTAACAAAATCCTAGTGATAGCCAACACTTTACCATGGATGGTTAAACCCATGATAACCCTGCCCTGTTTGTTGATCCTCAGATAGTTAGATACCAGCAATCTAACTAGAATTTTATAATGAGATGGTAATCAAGGGGTTAAAACCCTCACTCTATTATATTTTTATTTTTGGTGTGCTCAGACTTCTTCCACGGCAGCCAGCCGGCAGCTTGCATCCTCAGCACTGGAGCCATCAGTCAGGAATTTAGCATCAAGTCTAATAAAATTGATTAATTTATTCACAGAGAAACCATGGCAATCTTTTCAAACAAGCTCTCTAATGCTGTGCTTTGCTAAGTGAAGAATTCTCTTCAGCAGATAAAATGTCATTTGGGGACAATGCCAGAACGGCTTTCCTCTGACTCTTGCTTTTCATGAGAGCTCAGAGATGTTTGGGTTCCTGCAACCCAAGATGTTACTGTACCCATGAACAAACCTGAAGGGTCTCCTGCTGTTTTTCAGCCTCATGTTGCACCTGCCTCTGTGGTTTGACCTTGTCCCTGTGTGAGATGGCAGCAAACGGCACCAGCAGACAGTAGACTGTCTTCAGGAGGCTTGTCCAGTTGGAGAGGGTATTGCAGCTTTGGCTTTTCCTCACCCTAGCAAGCACCCATGGCTGATGAGGTCAGTAGGGGAGTGAGAGCTTCTTCAGACCATTATTCTTCTCTGAGATGTGCTGTTAGTGGAAAATTTTGATGTCCCGTCCCTGGAAGTGTTCAAGGCCAGGTTGGACAAGGATTGGAGCAACCTGGTCTAGTGGAAGGTGTCCTTGCCCATAGCAGGGGATTGGACTAGGTGGTCTTCAAAGGTTCCCTTCCAACCCAAACCTTTCTATGATGGTATGAGAAACTCACATCCCACTAAGATGAAAGGGTGTCACTCCTCTCAGTCCCACCCTGGCTTGTTTGACCTTGCAGCCTTGCCTTTTTCTTTCCCAGGGAAGACTGTTATTGAGGGTTTCTTCTGTCATCTCTCTTTTTCCACCCACTTAAGTCTTTTCACATTTTCACAGCTCCCATTTGTGATCCTCAACATTTTGGCTTTCCTCTCACAAACAAATTGAAGGTGGAGAGTCTGAGGGAAGAAAATAAACCTACACAGCAGTGTGAGCACCAGAAGTCTTATGGAGAGCTTAGGAGAAGCAGGCCAGAGATGGACAGTGGAAACCAGAGGTCCCGGGTAGTGGTGAGACAAGCAGAGGGGCATCTGTCCTGCCACTTGCAGTGACTTTTGTTGTACCTGCAGATATTACTGGTGGTGGAACCATGCAGGAGAAAGCAGAAGTATTCCAAAACATTTGACTAAAAGGAGGACAGATGTGAGTAAACAAAATAAAGCAAGAAATAGCAAAAGAAAAATGGGAAGATTTAAAACTGGTTGATGCAATAGCCCTCTTTTAGGTATCTTCAAAGCATGTTTAGTCATTAGATCTGAGGTCTCAGACCTCCCACCAATTCACCTTCATGGCATTTTTGGGTTTCTTAATGGGTATATTTGATATTGAGTCAGCGTAAGGTGTCTTCTGTCTGATCCATCACAACACCTGAGTTTGCTCAAGCTCCTCAAACAAAAAGGTACAGCTTAATCCAAGAGTTTCCCCTCCCTGCAGTTCCTCCGCAACCTGGAATATCAGTGAGTCTTGCTGGGCTTATGATTGAAGTTGAACAGAAATGCAGACAGGCATGATGGTCATCAATTGCTGGATTTTAAGGAGGAATCTTAGTTTGTCTCACTACATCGTAGATGCTAATTAAGTACGCTTTGTGCTCAAAAAGTGGAGAACTGGTATGGCTGTCTGGGAGCTGTTAGGTCTGCCTTTTCACACCATGCCTTCCCTGAGGCATGTTATTTGGATGCATGTCTGGAAGACGGGATTGCTGGTTGTCCATTATTGGCATTACTGAGGCTGGAGAATTTGTGGTTGCAGGCCAGCACTCCAGGTTTTTTCTTTAATCCATGTATTTGAGGTATCCAAGATATAATGCAAGTACATAAGAACATAACATAAGAAGGAAGTGGAGCTGTTGGAGTGTGTCCAGATGAGGCCACGAAGATGTTCTGAGGGCTGGAGCACCTCTGCTATGGAGACAGGCTGAGAGAGCTGGGCTTGTTCAGCCTGGGGAAGAGAAGGCTCCTGAAGGGGAGACCTTAGAGCAGCTTCCAGTGCCTAAAGAAGCCGACAAGAAAGCTGGAGAGGAGCTTTAGACAAGGGCCTGTAGGGACAGGACAAGGGGGAATGGCTTTAACCTGACAGAGGGGAGACTGAGATGAGATCTTAGGCAGAATTTGTTCCCTGTGAGGGTGGTGAGGCCCTGGCACAGGGTGCCCAGAGAAGCTGTGGCTGCCACATCCCTGGCAGTGTTCAAGGCCAGGTTGGAAGGGCTTGGAGCAACCTGGTCTAGTAGAATTTGTCTGCCTGTGGCATGGGTGCTGGAACTAGATCATCTTTAAGGTCCCTTCCATCCCAAACCGTCCTGTAATTCATATGATTCTATGAAATGTGTTAGGGTTGTGTCTGTATATATAGATAAGTGGGTCCTGCAAATTTGTGAGAGAAGGACTTGTAGCCCAGCATCCCCCTTATAGCAGGTCCATAACCAAAGACAACACACCAGGTTTACAGGGTACAGACCCTGATGCCAGTCCTGAAAAGTCTTTTTTCCCCACTCCATCCTGCTCCCTGCCTTCTGGTCAAAGGTGTTGGGGGTGACTTTGCCAGGGAAGGCTGGAGCTTGCCAAGTACCATCTCTACTGATGGGGTTTTGATGGTATGGTCCAATGTAGGATGCACTGATGCCTTTGCTGCTTGTGAGTTACAGTGATTTTTATGAAGCCACATGTGCTTGTGCTGCAGTTTAATTTGTGCTACATGAGAACCTGATGTATTTGTACGTTGTGCCAAATACTTTCTTCTCCCCATGGAGAAAATGGTGTAATTGCAACGTGTAATTCACAAGCGTAATATGAAACTAAGTGTGTAATGTTCTGTGACTGCGAGGGAATTAGCCTTATTTTTCCCTCTCAGAAGCTGTATAAATTAACCCACTTTTCCTATCAGTTACTGGGAGAAAAGGTTATGCTTCTTGCAATTCTATTTTGTATCTTATCTCTGCTGTAAACATTGCCAAGTGATCCTTGTTGGTGTTGAGATATGACCAGCTCCATGAGGAAGACTGCTCAAGGATGGCAGCTAAATTACATATCCATTTCTGGGTTCACCCCAGTTTGTGTTTGTAACATATTCCCATTATTAGTGGAAAGTGATTGGAAAATAAAAGGAGTAATACATTTTTGCATTGAAAGAACAAGGTTCCTGCTTGCAGTGTGATGAAAAGCATCTTCTCCCAGAGATGGGACAGAGCTGTTGTAGTGGGCAAGGGTTGACCCCCATGCAGAGACCGCCATGAGCTCTTGCTCTCGTGTAAGCAGAGGATGGCCATTTTTACCCTCCTCTAGCTAAATTTCCCTCCCTGTCACTGGTCAGAGTGTGCTTGGTGGCCCTAAAAGGAGGTGGGCAACAAGAAAAACAATAATTTCTTATTAAAATTATGCATACTGAGTCTTGAATTGTCTTTTCAGCACATTTGCTGAAAGAGCACATCACTGCTCTTTGTTTTCTTTCTAACACTGTATGTTCATTTATGTCACCTTGCTACCAGCCTTGCTGCCTCCAAATATATTAACCATGTATGAAAGTGGGGAGACTGAGATGAGATCTTAGGCAGAAGTTGTTCCCTGTGAGGGTGGTGAGGCCCTGTCACAGGGTGCCCAGAGAAGCTGTGGCTGCCCCATCCCTGGCAGTGTTCAGGGACAGGTTGGATGGGGCTTGGAGCAACCTGGTCTAGTGGAAGGTGTCCCTGCCTGTGGCAGGGGTTGGAACTGGATGAGCTTTAAGGTCCCTTCCAACACAAACCTTTCTGTGATTCAATGAAATCTAAGCAGGGTGGCACTTAAGCCCAGATCTTAAAATGAGATTTAAACCTCACTGAATCCACCACTATAGAAACAACTGCAACCAGCCCATCACCTGGCTGCTGGTTCTTGTTCAACCCAGATGGGTTTGGTTTTCCCCTCTCATGGACAGCTCTGTAGTTGAATGCCTTTATTCTGGTTGTTGGATATGCAGAAATACATGGATGCAAACGCTTGCAGAGTGCTTGCTGACATTCGTGAGCAACCCTATAATAAGGCAGTTGGCGTGCTTTGGGAAAACAGCTGGTGTAAGAAGAAATTTGAATTTCTATTGGGCTTTTAATGAGGATAAAAACCAAAGTGGTTTTAATGCTCTGAGATCTTTACGTGGTCTTAAAATACCTGATCAGAGTAATTTTCAAGGGAAAATGTGTCGTCATCCTTTTAAGAGGAGTTTTCCCATGGGTATAGCAAGTGGTGGTGATAGAATAACTCAGCTGAAATGAAGTCATGACCCATACAAACTGAAAATATGTGGTGGATTCCCACTTCACCTGTCACCAAGGTATCTGTCTCTTAAATGTCTCTCATTGGCTTGTTGTGCTGATGGAATGAATTGAGGCTTAATTTTGTCTAGGATCTTGGGGAAAGGGTGGAAATGGAGAGAGGAAGGAGCCACAGCTGAGAGAGGGTGGCACCTATATTGACCCAAATCTTGGAAGGGAGCCTGGCTTCTCATGAAGAGGAACCTTCACCCCCTGCTAGCTCGTAGCTCAGTCTGCTGAACTCTGGTGAGGATCAGGGCCTCCTCATCCTGTGCACTTGAAGGTGGAGCTCAGTTCAAATAGTGAGGACATTGGGTGCTGGAAACACTGATAGTGCCATGGCAGCAGCATGATCCTACCCTAGAGTCTGCAACCTGGTAGCAAATGTAGACACAGATCAGGGCAGGAACAACCTCAGGAGAAGGGGATGAGTGAGTATCAAAGCAACATACAGATGAGATTTGCCAGCAGTGCTGATCTCTTGAGCCAGGAACTATCTCATGAGTGGGCACCTTCTGGGGAAGGCTTAGAAGAATCTATAGGACAGTGTGTTTTAGCTGGAAGAGCTAATGCTTGAAGTTGCTAATAATTAATCAAAAGCATTTCAGTGCTCCAGAAATTAATGTGGAGCGATGAGGTGCAATATGGCACCTTCTGGAGGCTTTGCTGGGGAGCTGGTGGGCTCTATTCCCCCCATGCTGGGGCAGCAACATCAGGAACGGTGACGTGAGGCAACTCATCCTTTTTAGTTTTCCTATATTTTTTCTACTCAAGTAGGAGAAGTTAGTTTCCCTGTTTTCATCTTTCCTTCATGACTGGTTTGGATTTGGCGTGGTGCCCTGATGTTCTTCCAGACAACCTCAGAGTAGCTCAGAAGGTGAATCCTAGAAAGTTAGGACAGGTTGCAGAAGCCGTGGGTGACCATTTACTCCTGAAAACCCTCCACGGTTCAAGTGTGACTCATAAGCTTGTTTGCTTTACTTTTGGGGTGGGTTTGGGATCTTTTTTGGCTTCCTACTTTCTAGCTGTCATCTCTGCATTTGGAGTGGTGTCACTTGGCCATGCAAGTGCCATGGGGTAGGGTGGAGATGTTTGGATGGAAGTGGGGTGCTAGGGGCTTAGAAAATCATGTGCTGCGATAGTCCCTGCCCCTCTGAGCCCACAGTCTAATTAAGACAGACAACAGATGGCTACAACAAACAGATGTGGGTGAGCACCAGGTAACCAGGGGATGATTGCAATTAGTGTAATAAGCAGCACATCAGTTATCTCCTGTCTGTTGTATTTTAGCTGAGGTGAGTTTTAAAGAGAGCTTGGGAAAACAACAGAGTGGTGTGGTGGATTTTCAGAGGTCTCCTTAGGCATCAAATATTGATTTCCCACAGCTGGATTATTCATTTTCATCATACTAAGGCAAAACCCTTTCCCGTATTTTCCCATTCATTTGTAAAACAAATTGGCTGCTGGAATTATCCCTGGGCTAAAGGGTAATGACTGCTGTGGATCTGAGAGTTGCAAGTATGATAGAGATGATGGCTGTATTAAAATTCACACCTTCTCTTTGGATCATCACCTCACTAAGGAGGATACATAGTCCTCAGGACATTGATTTAGGTACCCCTTTCCCTTCTTTTTTGTGTTTCATAGGGATCATGTAGAGAACACAAACTTCCAGTGCTTTCATCCTTAAGGAATTCACTTGGATGCATGTCTTTTTATTATCGCGCGCAAAATTCCCTTAAAAAGGTTTGATTTTGTGGGTTGTACAACCTGTGTAACCTTTCCAAAGCAACTGATTCCTTGTGGGCGCAAGGTGATGGAGAAGCCCAGATTTGGAGAGCAAAGCTTATCTTCTCTGTTGTGCAGTATGGAGCAGTCTCTGGTGCTTAGAATTAAACTTATAGGAATAATGGGGCCCCGGATAGTGGGATTAGCATCCTGTTTCTCTACCATGACACATTAGTAGGAATTTACTCCTTCCCATGGCTGCTCTGCAGAGGACATGGATCTATAGGACATCTAGGTGAAAGAGTTGATTTTTGGTGCTGGTTGACCCATCATGGCCAAACACCATGGGTGGTTGTGAAGCCAAGGGCTGCTCTCACTTCCCACAGACACACCAGCCCACACAAGATGGGAATAGACCAGCTCTGTCACTATCTCCTTTGGTCCTGAAGAGGGAAGAGCCCCTGGGAGGTTTAGTGCCAGGTCATGGACCACTGCTGGGTGTTCCATAGCTGGATGCTAGCTGCATGGTGGAGCTTGGCACTTCCAGGGTGCCCTTTGCAAGAAGGTTCAGAGTGGTTTTTACGTAATAAGCCAATTAATTCCTGGGGTTTGCCAGCACCCAGAGAGCTGCTTGTTCGATAGTCAGTTTTCCATCCTTGTGTATAAAAGAGGAAGCTGTGTGTTGTTGGAGTCTGACCCAGTAAACAGCTTGGAAGGAATGAAATTGAACTTTGACTTGTTCCCTCCATCACATCCACAAAATCCACAGCTTGAGCATGTCCCTTTGCCAGGAGCACTGGTGCTGGGCTCCCCAGGCTGCAGCTGTTTTCCCTGCCATGAGAGGGTCTGGATCTGCGAGACTGTGGTTTGTGCCTCTGCTTATCTCTGGAACCTGGGATGAGTCCCCCATCCCCCTGCTGCAACCCCCTGAGGGGTGGGATTAATGAGGCAGAGAAGTGAAATTCATCTTCAGAAACATTTTTAGCTGTCAAAATGTTAAATCTTTCATAACATTAATCTCTTGCAGATCAGTTGAGTTCTTGATCAGTGGTTTTTAACCCGCATTGCATCAGCAATGTTTTAACTTCTCTCCCTTGCAACACAGCAAAAGTGGGGTATAGGAATGACTTGCCCGGGGCCACCTGACCTACCGAGGTCCTGTCTGCTCCATGCTGGTGACAGTGGAAAGCCTGTTCTGAAGGGTGTAGGCATCGCATACGTCCTCCCTGTCACCTGCCCTGCAGGAGCGGTAGGTGGGTGCAGATGCAGAGAATTGAGATGGCAGGCTTTCGCTCCACCGCATCCCTGAGCTGACAGCTTTTATTAGCCTGCTGCCTCCACAGAGCCAGTGATAATTAAGATTTCTGCATGTCCCACTCATCTCTTAAGGAAAGCAAACACCTTCCATCCAGGCTGGATGGACATGGGGACATCTACTTTCCCCCCTTCCCAAAGTAAATCTTTATTCATCATCTCCCTCCTCTTAAAGCACTAATGACTGCAGAGATGTGGGCTCAAGACAGGTTGCTGCAAGCCCTCCTGCTGACCTTGAGTGTGTCCTATCCAGCCTTGACTCAAGGATCAGTGTTACTACCATAGCGATGGATGCATCGCTTAATGTCAAAATGGAATGTTCAGGCCAAGGCAAGTAATGGAAACCAAGAGAAACCCAGTTGTCCTTGCTTCCTGGGCTGTGCAACGCTTGTCCCAGAGGGTCAGCCTGACAGCATCTGCACAAGGCTCAGGCAGAAGATGACTGTTGATCCACGATCATTAGCTATGATTTTATAGGGGTTAGTACTTTGCATTATGATTCTAAGACAGAGGTCTCTCAGGTTAGGTGAGAGGCAGAAGAAAACAAAGCAGGGAAATTGGGGTAAGGTACTAAGAAAAGAGGAAGGCAGACATCTCTGCAGGCTGGAGCAATGGCTTATGGATACAGGGATATCCCCTCCACACCCAAGGAGTGTGGCACAAAACATGTGATGTGGTTTTGGCAACTTCAGCCACAAAAAACCCCAACCTTTAACCAGGACTTTACATCTTCCTCCTTTTTTTTGTTGGGGATGCCATCAGAAAAAGCAGGTCTTTTTAAATAAATCCACCCCCAAATTAACACCACCAACAGTAGGTTAACAAGTGACTCACTCTTTGTCACCCATTGCCTCTTCTCTATCCACATCACAGCTTCAGTGTTTCTTCTGTAGTCTGTGGAAGTTTAAAAAGAATTCCGACCCTGGTGATGAGAGGAGCAGCTGATGATGCACTTGTGAGGAGAACAATATAGACGTGTCCTTGCGACACTCTAAGTATGCTCTTAATTACCTCTAATTGAGACTGCGTGAGCACAGATGGGTTATATTTTGATAATAAATAGCTGTAATATGAGGGACTTTTCCAACATTGTTTTCTTAAAAACAGCCAACTAATTGTGTTTGTCTCCGATAGATGTTATTTTGTAAGTGTTTTTTGGGGTCACATTCCTCCAAAATGTGGGAAATACATTTTTGAAATGGGCAGTTCTGTTAGAAGTAAGTATTTGGTGGCCAGCTCCATCTTCCACACTGTCAAGTTGAATCACTCCAGCTATTTGTATCTGCTAGAGGTAGTGATGGCTATCTTTGGGAAGCTATTGGAAATCTGCTGGCATTTTTAAGAGAGCAGAAGCATTAAGCCACAACAATTCACATCCTTTTTCTGTTTTTTGTTATTTTTTATTAATGTGGAAATTGCATTCATATCATAGAATCATAGAATCATAGAATAGTTAGGGTTGGAAAGGACCTTAAGATCATCTAGTTCCAACCCCCCTGCCATGGGCAGGGACACCTCACATTCATTGTGTTAAAATACTAATGGTGAGTGGCACTTCATCCTCCATGTCAAGGCTCTGGTCTCTGCTAGGATATTCATTAGCATCCCAAAAAGCAGCGTCTTCTTCAGGCAGACACTCCAGTATGGCACATTGCATGACTGATGGTAAAGGAGAGAGCATAGGGTTGGAAATCAGAGGTAGTTTCATCTGCCTGGCCATGGGCAGGTCACTTCAGCTGCTTATCTATTCCCCCTTTCCTTTATTTTTTACTTCTGATTAATCTCTTTGAGACTAATTAGTCTCTGGTGAGCAGATGCAGTGGTGCATCAGGATGGTAGTAACAGCAGGGGCCAGGAACTAGTGCTGTGAAGTAAGAACCTGCTGAGCAACAACGATGTAGATATGGAAAACCACCTTTGAGAAGCTCCAGACCTGGGGTCTGGGGGTATTGGTCAACAGACAGCTGAACATGAGCCAGCTTGTGGCAAGTAAAGCCAACAACACATTGGCTTGTATCAGCAATGTGTGGCCAGCAGGATGAGGGCAGTGATTGTTCCCTTGTACTGGGCACCTGTGAGGCTGCACCTTGAATTCTATGTTCAGTTCTGGGCCCCTCACTAAAAGAGAGACATTGAGGTGCTGGAGCAGGTCCAGAAAATGGCAGTGAAGCTGATGAAGGGCCTGGAGCAGAAGTGTGATGGGGAACAGCTGAGGGACCTGGAGGTGTTTAGTCTGGAGAAAATGAGGCTCAGGGAAGACCTTATTGCTCTCCATAACTAGCTAAAAGGAGGCTGTACCGAGCTGGAGGTTGGTCTCTCCTCCCAAGTAACAAGCAATAGGACAAGAAGAAGCAGCCTCAGGTTGCATCAGGGAGGTTTAGATTGGATATTAGGAAAAATTTCTTCTCCAAAAGGGCTGTCAAGCACTGGAACAGGCTGCCCAGGGCTGTGATGGAGTCACCATCCCTGGAGGGATTTAAAAGAAGTGTAGAGGTGATGCTTGGGGACATAGGTTAGTGTTGGACTTGGCAGTGCTGGGTTAATGTTTGGACTAGATGATTTAAAGGTCTTTTCCAACCTGAATGATTCCATGATTGCCATCCACCATCCTTTAACTGCTTCTGTTTGCTTTCTTAAGCCAACAGAATATTAATGTTTCTACAAGAAGCCAGTGTTTAGAAATCAGGTTTCCGGTGAAATGGCCCTGAGCATAGGCAGCAGCAGGCAGGGCTGCCTTTCACCGGCAGCCCAACCCTTGCCCTCCACAGGGGACATCAACCCCTGGTCTTGCCCTGACTCAACAGGGCTTTTGAACTGAGTCATTCCCTTTATTTTTAGACTAAATGACATTTTTTGGCTTGTCAGCTGTGCCAAGTTTTGCCATAAAATAAACTACTTTTACAATAAAAAGAAACACTGGATGTATTACATCAAGGGCTTAACTCAAGCCAAGGATTTCAGCTAAGGCTGCAGTGTTGTCCTTAGTTCACCTCTCTAGGGCATATGGTCACTGTTGCCAAGCCACAGTCCCGCAGTGGAGCATCTCAGTGGGACAGTTGACTTTACCTGCTGTATCCCTGCTCATTTTCTCTTTTAATTCAGTTGCTGAGTTGAAAGATCAAGACCTGTAAGAGCAACACCACTTATGGAGACTCAGTGTTTTGGTGATCCAATGTTTTTGTTTCAAGAAGAAGGTTTTAAACCCCGGGAAGCTTGTCTGAACCCTCAGCAAGCCCTTCTCACCCAGAGCAGATGATGCACTGCTTTTAGTTTCCCAATCCCCAATTTTTTTCAAGAGTTTGCTTTTTTTTCCCCTTCCTTATATTCGCTTTGGCATCATTCCCACTTGCAAACATGCCAAAGACGTGGGGGATGAACTCGAATCCCTGGTCATGGTTAGCTTGCTGGCATCTGCTCAGAGTTTCTGACTTTGGTGGACAAGCCCTCATGCCCGCAGCATCAATCAGCTGTGCTAACATTGCTAAAATGATTTCAGAAACCTTGTTGGCCTTAGCACTTGTGACAGAAGTGTTAGCAGAAATGCCTGTGAGCTGCTGAAAGACAGACTCTTTCCCTGTAGCACTGTGTGCAGTGCAGATATATCACTTCTTTTGCAGTAGAGGTTTTCAAAGCTGAGCATAGAGGTGGATCACTGGGGAGGTGGTGAGCTGAAATGTGTAACATCCCCCTAGTCACAGGGGATAATAAAGCTGATAACACTGTTTTTTATAGAATTATAAAATCACAAAATGGTTTGGGATGGAAGGGACCTTAAAGCTCATCCAGTTCCAACCCCTGCCATAGGCAGGGACACCTTCCACTAGACCAGGTTGCTCCAAGCCCCATCCAACCTGGCCTTGAACACTGCCAGGGATGGGACAGCCACAGCTTCTCTGGGCAACCTGTGTCAGGGCCTCAGCACCCTCACAGGGAATAACTTTTTCATCATATGTCAATATTCCCTCTGTCAGGTTAAAGCCATTCCCCCTTCCCTGTCCTTACAGGCCTTTGTCAAAACCCCTTCTTCAGGTTTATTGTCAGCCCTTTTAGGCACTGGAAGCTGCTCTAAGGTCTCCCTGGAGCCTTCTCTTTTCCAGGCTGAACAAGCCCAGCTCTCTCAGCCTGTCTCCACAGCATGGGTGCTCCAGCCCTTGGAGCATCTTCCAGGCCTCCTCTGGACTCGTTCCAACAGATCCACGTCCTTTTTGTGGTGGGGACCTCAGAGTTGGGTGCAGGACTGCAGGGGGGCTCACATGAGAGCAGAGCAGAGAAGGAGAATCCTCTCCCTCAGTGTGCTGTTCACACTGCTAGTGATGCACCCCAGCGTGCAGTTGGGTTTCTGGGTTTTAAGACAAGCACTTGGGTCTTCAAGCAACCAGGGAGTGGAGGTGATGCTCACAGCTGTGCCTGTTCCTCTGCACTGAGGTTAGATGAAGCTTCTCTGTAGATGTGGTTTGAGATTCAGAGGACTTTCAAAAGGTGGTGAGGATTTAATCGTCACCTCTCTGAGCACAAAAATTAGTCAGTGCTGATGGCTTTTGATAAGTGTCTGCCTTGTGCCAGGCTGGGCAGTGGGTGGGAGATGCTGGACCACTGAAGGCATCCCACCATGCTTTCAGGCAGGCTGAATAAAACATGAGGGTGAGGAGATCTGGCTGTGGGAACTGTGGACATGTCTTCTAGGGTTCATTTTATCACAATCCGTCAGCAGTTTAATGCTCATTAACATACCAGTTTTTAGAAAGTAATAGAAGAAATGGTTCTGCCCTCTAAACTACCAAGTTCTTGCCCAGGGTCCTGTTACTTTATTTCTCAGGAGTTCTATCTTCTCACAGTCATAAACAGTTCTAAAAATTAAAGGAAGGATTTGGAGGGTGGCATTATCCAGTGTTGAACTGTTGTGGTTATCGGAAAAAATCACTGAATGGCTCTTGCAAAGCAAGGGAAGTGACATGCACAGCTGGATTATTTTCTGGAGAAGCTCTGTCCCTTGTTTTAACATGTTGTATAAGGTTATGCCTATGCCCTGTAGATGTATGTAGTGCCATTTAGGTTGTTGGAGTGGACTGCCCAAGTTCTCAGGTCTAAGAGTATCATGGTCTATGGCTAAAACCTTTTAACATACTTCAAGGTGAAGTTTCCAGCAAGAAGCCTTAACTGGCTTTCTTGCCCGTGTTGGGCTTACACAGTGTTTTATTCAGTTAAATGTAAACAATAAAATTCCTTACTAAGGAGCATTAGCAATGTTACAATCCTCATGACTTCCGGACCTCGCTTGGTTGCTCAGGCCTCTCATTTGCCGTAACATGGACTGGTTCACCCAACATTTGTTAAAATTACACTCAAGAAATAATGGTGAAATGTCCATGTGTTGGAGAGAACTGGGGCCCCAGAGGTGCCTGTTGCTGGGACCAGCCAAGGACTGGCTATGGTGGGAAGCTCTCTGCCAGGAGAAGGTTGGGGCTGGGAGGACCATGGGTGGGAAGCAGCCTCAGCGAGAGGTGGGGAAGGGGTTTGTGGGAGGGTGTCACATCCCATTAAGAGATGAGTCAGTTTGCAGCTCTAATTAAAGCCCAGGCCATGTGTTGAGGGGAAAGGAGGTGGTGGGGGAGCAGGAATGAAAACACAATGCAAGGGGTGGAGCATCCTCTGCCAGCCATGAGTCAGAGGAATTGGGGAGAGATGGCATGGGAGCCGAAGACGGGCTGAAGGAGAGGGCTTGCAGGAGAAGGGGGTTAACCAAAAGCAATCACACATAAACAAAGCATTGAAACAGGCTGTGTTTAGGTAGCTGTTAAAATGGTGAAAGGCCAGGAAGTCAAAATCTGTAGGGATACATGGAAGAGCTCAGTCTGTGGTATAAGGATGGTTGTGCTGATGGTAAGGGCTTGGCCAAATGGTCACCAGGGGACACCAAAAGGAGGGTAACATGATCGCATGTTGTCATCCTTTTGCACCGTTTCCTTCACAAAGAAGGTGTTGATTCAGCCAGAAAGACTTGCATTGGGTCAGTTACCTTTTCAGAGGTCACCTGGTCCATGTTTTCTGGCTCCACCGTGTAGGAACCGCTCCTCCTGCAGTTGCGAAAAGCTTTAACCTGTCTCTCTCCTGTTCTAGGTGCAAAGTAGGTTAACCAACATGAGTGGCCTTGGGGACAGTTCAACGGACCCTGCCAACCCTGACTCTCGAAAGAGGAAAGGCTCGCCCTGCGACACAGCCCAGAGGTATGTGCACCACTCCCAATCCATCCCCTGCCATGGCTACTTTGTCATTCCCACTGCGTCGCTCCGTCCCGTCTGCTCGAGCAGATGGAGCCAGGTTTCAGCCACTCGGAAACGTTCACACTTCCCACCAGAACTTCGCTTTGCTTTTAGCGGTGGCTGCGGTGGAAGATGGAGCATGATGGAAATGCAGCTCCCCATCTGCTCTGCTTGTTGTTAGGTGGCAAATGATGATTAGAGGCTTGTTATCAAAGTTAATGTATTGATTTTGCAAATTGAGAGCACTCAGAGCATCAGGAAAGCTTTCTCAGGGTAAATTTGGGGCAGATACTTCTGCAAGGTCTGCAGGTCATCCCAAGCCTTCTGCCTCTTCACGCCGGATTCCTAAGAAATCCATGTTTTTGTAATATTCAGAAACTCCAGTGGAGACCCTCATGCTCCATGATGCAATCATGAAACAGAAAATATTTCTGTCTGAAATATCTTCACTTCTGTGGCTGCTTCGAAGTTCAGCTCACTGCGAAAGGCACCTCTAGCTTATGACTGAGCCTTCCCATCCCAGCTACTTTGCCATCTGATTTAGGCTATGAAGTCCTGGAGAGAGGCAGTTGTAATCTTCCACGAGCTTTTCTAGGCTCCCTGTGAATCCTGGGCATCTCTTTTCATGGTGATACATTCTGTTGGTAAGGATGAACGTATGGTGCTGACTCCATGTCCCTGCTGCCTGGGATGCTGTTTCGATCATCATCGCAGAATATTAATGCACTGAACAAAGCCCAAGTGTATTTTCTAGCACTTACAGCTCATACATGATATTCTAGACAATAAATGTAAAGGCTACAGTGTTTCAGTAGAGAGATGTGAAGTGTTTGTTCAAGGATTTCTGTTTATTCTGTTCAGTTCTTGGTTGCAGCATCTCCCTTCTGTAGTGTTCCCACACCTTCTTACAAAGTGGTTCATAGCTTAGCTGTGCCATTGAATTGCAGAAGACATTTTGATAGCACTTCTTGCTGTCTTATTCCTACCAGATACTCTGTAATCATGTGAAATGTTTCCCCTTTCTGGCTGAGTCATTTGAGTCAGAGCCCTTGAAGCCTTTGCTACTGTCTAGTGGCTGATCTCATGGTTGGTCCTTGCCCAGGAGGTGAGTTTGGGGTGAGGCCATGGATCCTTGAGTCCCCATGGACAGAGCCCTGGGTTGCAAGGTGGGCTTGGACACCTCTTCTTGAGGGAACTCCTCTCCAGCTGAATGAGTACACAACTAGCTTTGCTTCATCTGGTCTGCCTTTGGAAAGCAAATCTCTTGTGGTTTGTTTCCCAACCCCTCAGCACCCCAAGAAAGCCTTCTACAGCTGACACCAAGGGTCTTTCAAAATATATAGGACAAGAAATGAACAGATTGATACACTGGAGGGAAGGAATGCCATCCAGGGGGACCTTGACACGCTTGAGAGGTGGACCAATGCCAACCTCATGAAGTTCAACAAAATGAAGTGCAAGGTCCTACACCTGGGTCAGAGCAATCCCAGGCACAGCTACAGGTTGGGCAGAGAAGAGATTCAGAGCAGCCCTGCGGAGAAGGACTTGGGGGTGTTGGTTGATGATAGAATGAACATGAGCCAGCTTCAGTGTATGCTTGCAGCCCAGAAACCAACCGTGTGCTGGGCTGCATCAAAAGAAGATTGACCAGCAGGTTGAGAGATGTGATCCTGCCCCTGGTTCCTCTCTGGTGAGACCCCCATGCAGTCCTGTATCCAGCTCTGGGGCCCCAGCATAAGAAGGACATGGAGCTGTTGGAGCAAGTCCAGAGGAGGTCACGAGATTGATCAGGGGGCTCAAGCACCTCCTGTATGAAGACAGGCTGAGAAAGGTGGGGAGAAGCCTGGAGAAGAGAAGGCTGCGTGGAAACCTCATAACAGCCTTCCAGTATGGGAAGGTGGCCTACAGGGGTGCAGAAGAAGGACTCTTCATTAGGGATTGTAGTGACAGGACAAGAGGTAATTGGCTCAGATTTAAACAGGGAAAGTTCAGGTTGGCTATAAGGAGGAAGTTCTTTACTGTGAGGGTGGCGAGGCACTGGCACAGGTTGCCCAAAGAAGTGGTGAGTGCTTCATCCCTAGCAGTGTTCGAGGCCGGCCTGGACAGAGTCTTGGGCAACATGGTTTTTGTGTGAGGTGCTCCTGCACATGGCAGGGGGGTTGGAACTGGATGATCTTAAGATGCTTTCCAACTCAAACCATTCTATGATTGTGGAGAAGCAGAAACTTCCGGATGAAGGATTCTCCTTTGTCCAAGAATGAGTTTTTACATCTACAAAGCACCTACAAGCAGTTTTTAAATGGTTGACTCAAATACTTGTCATTGGGTTGGCCATCCAACCCCAAACGCTGGAGCTAAAATGTGTTACCAAGATCCAGAAGAGAACTCCTCACCAGTGCTGCATCTTCTTTCTTTCAGACCGTCTCCCAGCTGTCAGCTGCAGTGGGGAGGGACCTTGCCCTCCTTCCTGGGCTGGCCAGAACCCTCCATGATGTACTCCACAGCAAAGTGAACTTCAAAACTCCTTTGTTAAAACCTAGAAGGTTTAACTATTGCTTTTGATGATACTCAGGAGTCATAAAGAACAGCCCACTGCCGTAATATTCTCATGATGCTTTTATGTAAGGAAAATTGGCCAATTCTCCCTCCTACAATTTGAAAGTTGCCACAGCAACAGCAACATTAAGAGTTTTCATGAAATGAGCTCACCCACAACAGAGGGATTTTTTTTTCCTCTCCCCTCTGCTATTGCTTTCTGCTTCACAGGGAGAGATAGGAATTAATTTAACCTTAACTTAAATACTCACTCAGCTCCTTTGACAAGCATTTGCCTGCCCATTGCTGGGGAGTGCGCCAGTGCTGGCATCACCAATACCTATGCAAAAGGAGGCTGAGGTCCATGGCTAGACCCTGCACTTCTGCAGCAGATGGACATTCAACCTACCTCTGTGAAGCTGTTTTTGCTGCATGTGACCCCTTAGTTCTCATTGGCAGATGCCTGCTGGGGAAGTGAGGGCTCTTAGACTCACCCAAACCCATTGCAGAGGCGTTTCTAGGTCACACCATATGTGTCCCATGGAAGGTCTCACTCATGGACTTCACTGTGGCCCAAGCAGAAACACAGCTTATGTTCTTCACACCCACAAATGGGTTTGTCTATAGTTTTTAACTTTCCTTTTTGATTCTAACTGTTCTATGATTCTGCTGCTCTGCAAAGTCATCCCTGTCACTTGTCTGGGCAGTCATGACATCTGGAGAGACATGAGCAGGAGGAAAAGTAAGGTCATGGAGAGTGAGCTTGGGAGGCAAGGGGAGGTTCATCATGGAGTAGTCATGATGAGAGCAAGTCTGAGCAGCAGAAAAATGCCCAAGAGACAATATCAACCTGGATATTGAGCTAATAAAATGGAATTAGGAAAAAAATCAGGAAACATCCTGTGCAGCCTACCTGAGGAACTGTTTGGAGGAGAGGGCTGGTGGTGTCTCATCTCCCAGTGGACAGATATGGTTTCTGAGAGTACCTCTGTAACCTTGCTGTTATCAAAGTACAGTCATGCTTTGGTTAGCTTGCACTCTCAGCAGAGAAAATAAACCAAACCTTGTCTCAAAGACTTCAGCTGTTAGCAGAGCTTGTTTTACCACATAGCACAATGCAACAGCATCTACGGGGGGACACAAATCGCCTACTGAGCCAGACTTCAGCTTTTGTAACCAGTGTTTTCCCAGCCCCTGTGTGAGTGGTCGGCCTCTTTGAGGACAGGAGCATCCCACCATGCCTACAGGCATCTCAGCAACTTCTTGGTATCTAGTAATTGTTGGGGATTTTCAGGCAGTAATTCTTAAATAGAGCGCTGGGCATCCTGTGGAGGTTCCAACAAAAAATTAGGTGGCCTATTGAAAACCAGCCTGGTAAAAGGCATCACAGGTAATGCAGAGCCATGTTGGGCATTTTGTGGTGTTCTCATTTCATCCTGCGGTTGATGTAAAAGAAGGTTTTCAGGGAAAGTGTGTCTCTGTGTCTCTCACAAATGCACCTTTCATTTTGGTGGTTCTGATGCTTGCAACGTCTTTGGTAAAGGAATATGTCACAGTGTGGCTTCAATGGTGGCTGTGCCATAGCACATAAATAATATGTTCTCAATTCCCCAAATTTACAAAGAGTTGATGGGAGAGCATTGGGCTTCTGCAGCTAAAAGGAAAGCTGCTTTTGCTGGGATGAAAAGGTTGATATCATGAATATTTTTCATTTTCCTCTTGTCACTGTTGATTCCAATTTTCTCTTTCGTGAACCCTGGTGGATGCTGTTAGCTTTTATGTATGAATTTAGAATTAAACTTGGCAACAGCTGGAATAGTGGCTGTAGAAGAATGGGAGACTATATGTAACTCTTTTATATTGATATATATATATAATTAATAACTATATTTGAGAGGAAGACACGAGTCCTGAATGTTAGAGGTCTGGTTTTGTTAGGAGTGTCTGGCTAGCCCTATGAATTAATTTTGAATATATGCATAAAAACAGACAAAGGCCAGTATTTTGAGATATTTGGATTATAGTGTGGTCATTGCTCCAGCCAGTGCTTGTATTCTGGGGTTCTTATCCAGTGCCCAGGTGTGACCAGATTGGGAAGTGGGAAAAAGTCATTAATGTGACTTTGAATTTTTTCCCCTTCTCTAACAGCAATGAAAAGCGGCGACGAGAACAGGAGAACAAATATTTAGAGGAGCTGGCGGAGCTGCTGTCTGCAAACATTGGGGACATCGACACTCTGAGTGTCAAACCTGACAAATGCAAGATCCTAAAGAAGACGGTTGATCAGATCCAGCAGATGAAGAGGTTGGAGCAAGGTAAGGCGGCAGTTCCTGCCTTGGCTTGTCAGAAACCTTCGGAGTAAGAGCATTCTCCTGGTACCCTTCAGACACTGAACTGCAGCGAATAATCATGACTTAATTGATGAAGAATCATGACATAATCAGTCTATTGGCAGTAATACGGAAGCAGTAATATGGAAGGGTGTGCTTTGCCTCCATTGCTTGGCTTGTTCGAGATGCCACCTTTGTTTCTGGGTCAAGGTGGCATTTTACTCTGTGTTTATGATTCATCCTGAAATTACTCCATAGATTAAAATAATCAGAAGTGCTTGTTAAGCTTTCAGAATCAGGCCCATTAAGGGCTTATCAGTAATACTGCTGTTAACTGTGTGCCAAAACCCCATTTTATGGCTGGGTAAGTTGAAGTACTGATAGCTTGGCCACATGATATGCAAGAATTGATGAAGAACCATGTCCCCTGTTCTCCTGCCAACCAGATTAGAGGGCACATTAAGCCACTTCCAGTCTGTGAGTAGAGGAGAGGTGCTTGAGAAACTGTATAAAGGTTAAAATTCACCCCAAGTATCAACTCATAGACTGAAATGCAGAAGTCCAAAGGGCTCAAGCAATGCACAGAAAAAGGGGTGAGGTGCAATGAGGAGGGAGTGGGATTTGTTCAGGTCCTTGCAATCCCAGCATCTGTCGTGGATCTGCTGCAGATGGGCACGAGCTTGCTGTGCATCATGCCTGCTAAGGGCTGACCATCCTGTGCACTCAAATACTTTGTCCTTTGTGCAAATACTTTTTCCTTTGTGCAAAACATTGTTCTTCATGAACAAGAAGAATCCCACTCAGTATTAGTGCTGAGAGCATGTCATCCATCAAGTGTTGCCTTTGCCAAAGCTCCGAGCAGAACAATGTTGCCTGATAAAAGATGTTAATTTTTTACCCAAGCCTGTGGCTAGGACATGGGTGCACAAGTACAGGCACTCCACAGGATCACAGCATGGTTTGGTCTGGAAGGGACCAAAAAGCTCATGCAGTCCCATCCCCCTTGTCATGGGCAGGGACACCTTCCACTGGATCAGTTTGCTCCAAGCCCCATTCAACCTGGTCTTGAACACTGCCAGGGATGGGGCAGCCACAGCTTCTCTGGGCACCCTGTGCCAGGGCCTCAGCACCCTCACAGGAAAAACCCTCTTAGGAAGAAGTCCCTCTTAAGATCTCATTCAAAATCTCCCCTCTGTCCCTTTAATCTGTTTAAAGCCATTCTCCCTTGTCCTATCACAAGCCACACAGTGCCACAGGGCCTCCCAGCTCTCTGTTACTTTAGACACCAAATTCTGGGGGCAAAACATTTGGTTCACATTGGATGGGCAGCCCAGGCTTCCCGATGAACCAGGACAACCACTTTTAGATTTCATTCACGTTGTGCCTGGGCTCTGAAAGGAGTTTGGTAGCGGGTGAGTACACCCAGGTTCCTGCTCACTGCCACTTCACTGTTCATTAGTTTTCTTGACATTGCACAGCAGGGCTGAACATTAACTAGGACAAGCACTACTTAAAAATATTATGCCTTGAGCTTTGCTCTGTATCACCAGCTTATCTAGTGCAGTGTCAAATCACCAAAGAAAGGAAAACTTCATCTGTATTTGTTCTTAGCAGTTTACCATGAGAACATTTCACGTGAGGAGGCAGAAAAAACTATGGCAAAAAGTCAGAATATTCATGGCCAGAGACAATTTTCTGTCCTTGTAGTTATATCAAGTACTAGATGTTGTGTTTCCCTGCCCATGTCCTTCCTCCTCCTCATCTCTATTTCGCAGCCATAAAGCTGATTAATATTTGCTAACTGCTGAGGATGTAGTTTTGTTGCTACAGCATTGTGAATGGCAACATAATCCTGCAGCGCGTGGCTGTGCTTCTTCTAATGCTCTATAGGAAAACCACCTGGAGATGGGATTTCATGTAACATAGAGGAGCCGGGGAGTTTGGACTTTGCAGTGATGTGTTTCAGTGGGCTCAGGGCATCCCAACAAATCACAGAATCATAGAAATTCCAGCAAATGATGCTGTTCAGCCCAGTGATAATGGAAAAAAAATATGATAAACCTCCCAGAGCAGACTGCAATGAAAAAAAACAAAGTCCTGTTATTAATGTAATTTATGATGTGCCTGACATGCAGCCAGGGGGCTTTGGAAGGGGCAGGTGCAGGTGGCAGTGCCAGAGGAGAGGGGACATCGTGGGAGCGTCCTCCCTGCTGCCAACCCTGAAGGGTTTAGAGGTTACATCCCACTGGCTCTCTCCACTTGCCTGCCCCTCCTGCACGGATCGTCCTCGGTTTTAACCCGCAAAGGGGTGGAGGAGCCAGCAGAAGCTTGCAGATGGATCGCACGCAGGGGCCGAGCCCTCCTTCCCATCCCCCTGCCTGCTGGGCTGCTATTTAAAGTATGAAGCAAATGCGTTTAGAAAAGATTCCTAGGTCTGGACACCTTCCAATGTTAGCAATGTACAGTTGGCAGAACAAGCGGTTGCGGCTGTGGCAGCAACCTGAAATTCATCTGCCAAGACAGCAATAAACGCAGTGGAGGAAGAGGCCAGACAGTTAATTTTTCAGCCTTTGACCGTCCCACAAAAGTTCTTTTTGATTTTTGAGTCAGTTGGTGTTAGTGTTGGAGACCTGGGCTGTGCCGGCACACGGTCACTTGCTGTGGAAGAAGAGAAAAGGCCCTTAAGGTCTCCTGGTGTGGAGATCAGCAAGGAGATCTCTCTGAGCATCCTGCCTGTGCTCTGCAGGGCAACAGTCCATCCGTGTGGACCTCGCTCCCCTTTGCATTCAGATTGGCATCATTCCCAGCACATGGATGCTGGAGGTCCTCTCCTGGGGTTGGTCCTCTGCTGAGGAGCCATGTTGTGAGACTGAGCTGATGTCCATCCATCATGTGGAGGTGAGGTCATCCAAGGTTGCTCTAATTCAGAGGAGTGCTGCTGCGATCAAAACCCAATGGGTGGAGGGAAGCTGGACAGCTTCGCTGCTTGACTTACGTCACTCTGTGGCTTATAGCGTAAGCAGAGGTGATGTAAAGGCTGGTAGAAGAAGCCATCAGGGCAGCATGGTGGAGCTGGGATGGAGTCAGGAGGCTGCAGGACAGGGAAGGAAGCTCAGTTGCCACTGGGAAGGTGGATAATGTGTGGTTGCAAACAAAAAAAAAGGCATCTTGGTCATATGAGAGTGCAGAAATGAGCAGAGATACTGGAAAAGCTTCACTGATGCACAGATCACACTTGTTTTGTTCCTTTTCTGTAAAATGATGTCATAGAATGAATTATAGACTGGTTTGGGTTGGAAGGGACCTTAAAGCTCAACCAGTTCCAACCCCTGCCACAGGCAGGGACACCTTCCACTAGATCAGGTTGCTCCAAGCCCCTGTGTCCAACCTGGCCTTGAACACTGCCAGGGCTGGGGCAGCCACAGCTTCTCTGGGCACCCTGTGCCAGGGCCTCAGCACCCTCACAGGGATCAACTTCTGCCTAAGAGCTCATCTCAGTCTCCCCTCTGTCAGGTTAAAGCCATTCCCCCTTGTCCTGTCCCTACAGGCCCTTGTCAAAAGCCCCTCTCCAGCTTTCTTGTCAGCCCCTTTAGGCACTGGAAGCTGCTCTGAGGTCTCCCCTTAAGGAGCCTTCTCCAGGCTGAACCAGCCCAGCTCTCTCAGCCTGTCTCCATAGCAGAGGTGCTCCAGCCGCTGGAACATCTTCCTGATCTCCTCTGGACTCACTCCAGCAGGTCCATGTCCTTTTTTTTTTTTTTTTTTTCAATTGAATGCCCCAGTTTGGGGAGGGTAAAAACCTTCGGTTTATGGAGGCGATGCAGGTATCTGACAGGTGGGAGATGGCGTACGAATCATCTCATCTCCCTTGTAGAGCTCCCAACCTTGTTCTGTGTCCTTTTTAAGATGAAGCCACCAAGTCTTTTCCCAAAAGCCCTCTCCATTGATAGGCTGCTTAATTTCTTTGCTGAGCAGGAGTATAAATGCAGCACCTTAATAGAATAAATCAAATAGTATTGAGCTTTTCATTACGCCACCTACAAACTCAAGCAGCTGCTGAGAGTTGCCCTTGAAACACCTCGTAAGGCATCGCAAGTGACTCTACCACTGCTGGCATCCAAGGGACTTCCTTCCCCCATCCTTCCTGCATTTGCTCATCGCCGCTCGTTGGCAGTCACTCCCGCTGTGCCGCCGTATGTTTGGCTTCTGCAGGAATCAGTGCACAGAGCCGGCAGCTACCTGGTCCAGGAGCAGCCACAGCACGGCTCCCAGCCCCTCCAGGACACATAGGGTGATGCTCATGAATTTCTGGTCCTGCGAGGTCCAAAAGCCCCAGCAGATTTACTCTGCAGTTGCCAAAATAAAAGATTTATTCTGTATTTGCTTGGATTTGTTCAACTTAGCTCATCTCGTGAAGGACCCTGAGTCACTGCTTGTCTTTGTAGTGCAATGGATGGTCAAATGATCCCATCAATGACAACTTCAGCCCCGCTCCAGCCTGGCTTTTCAGTGTTGGAGCTGCTGAATTTATTCTTACAGATGTGTAAGGAAAAGGAAATTTAGATCTTTATTAATGCAGTTTTATTCTGTAGTTGTGCAAGAGAATAATGACCTGATTTGGGGGTATTTTAAAAGGCCACTGGGCAAACAATTAGCTTTCTTTCCTGAATGTTACTGTATTAACCTGCAAAGATGACCCTCAGTTTTTAAGCTGAGTTATTTTGGGCAGGGAGGGGGAGAAGGCTATTCCTTGAAACTTTAACTTTAATAATTTTCTGGGGTTTTAGGGATAAGAGTATTTCTGTCTGTTTTTGGACTACACAACAATTCCACAACTTGATGGAGGTGTTCTCTTTTGAGTCCAACAAACCCATGGAGTAGCTGTGTCCTCCTGACATCTCATTATTTCTTTGTGGGCTTTTTCCTGAAGTGTGGCCATAATAAGACAGCTGCTTCAGGGAAGTTTGTGCATCCTTGTCACTAGGGCACACCCAAAAAGAAGAGGATCCTTCACTTAAGACCACCTTCCATTTGAAAGTTAACCTACTTGGTGAATTAATTTTCCTTTTGGGTAGAAACAGTAGGTTAATTAAGTGAAGTATATGAAATAGTTATTGATTTTGGCTGCTCTGTTGCATATGATCAGTGGGCTGTCAGTGGCTTTCTTTTAATTAAGTTCCCCTGCTGTCTTGTCATATGTATAGGTTCAGCCCTAAATTTATTCTGTAATATACATGTACAGCTTCTAGTGAGGGGATGTCCTGAATCTTCAGTGGGATGTATGGAAGCTTCTTCAGGATGAATGCTGAGTTTCTTCTTGGGTTTGGGAATGCTAACATGTGGTGAGCTTTAAAAAGGAAACAAAAAAGCTTTGGCTTTGTATTTAGTGGTGGTCAAAAAATGGTGAAGTGGTGGCCTGGGAAGAGGCTTCTCCCACAGCCTGCAACAGCAGCATGAGGTTTTGGGAGGAGAGAAGGCCTTGTCCTTGGGCACTCAGTCAAGAACTCCTTCCTGTCCCAGCAGCTGAGTGATGTGGTACATCATTAAAGATCATAAAATTACTCCCATAAAACCACAAAGTGAGTAATGGAGTGCAATGTGTGGAAGCAAGTTGCAGAGATGAGGTCCCTTGACGAGTTTACCCCAAGGCGGAAGAACCCAGTGCAGAACAATTAGGGGCTTTCAGCTGGTTTCTTCTGCCCAGGTCCAGGCTCCCATGTTAACATCAGTCCACATGGGTTTGTGTCCGCAGCCCCTGGGGATGGAGCTCTACATAGGCTTTCATTTGCTTTGAGGAAATAGCTAGCCCATGTCCATGTTACTGAGTCTGCAAAGGAGCTGGACATACCCAGTGCAGGAGCAGAAGGAGCTTTTGGGAATTTCTCCCTTGCTTGGCTTTGTTTTACCAGGATAATGTAGTTAAAGCCTTAAGGCATTTTTTTTTCTGTTTTAAATCCTCTTAAATTGTCTGCATATACTTCTTTCACAAGCTCCAATTTGAATGCATCTTTCTAGACATGCATTGAAGCACAAGCAGTATTTCCAGTTTCTGATTAAACTTCCCAGGTCCTTGGAGCTGCTGCTTCCATGCCGCCAAGGGAAAGTACCTTCTGCATAATGTGCTCTGCCTTGTTTATATTTGCATTATTTCTTGCATTTTATATTTTGAATACTCTCTCACTTCAGCTCTTCCCTCTCCCCATACTGTAATCCAGTATCCTCTTGGAGAAGTCTCACATTTTACCTGGCAATCTCTCTGTCCAGCTGGAACCATCTCATTTCCATTTCTGGTAATGGTGGTGTTTGACAAATAGCTTCAAAGCAGGGGCAGCTCTGGGATCAGCCCAGGTTGCTGATGGTTTTACCCAGTTGAGCTTTGGAAGCCCCTAAGGATGGAGAAGCATAAATGCTGTGGGCAGCTTGCTCCAGCACTTGGCTGGCCTTGTGGTGAACAAGATATTTTTCCTTCCCACCTGAACATCTCTTGCTTCATTTGTACTCATTGCTTCCCATCTTCTCACCATCCATCCCTGTGAAGAGCCTGGCTCCATCACCTCTGTAAATTCTGGTAGACAGGGGCAGGCTGCTGTCAGCTGCCCCAGAGCCATCTCTGCTCCAGGCTGAGCAACCCCTTCCCTTGGTCTCTGGTCACAGGATCAGTGCTTCAGCCCTGACCATGTTGGTGGCCTCTGCTGATCTTACTCCAGTTTGTCTTACACTAGGTGTAGCCAGAACTGGGTGCAGTATGTGGTAGTCACCTAGATGTGGTACCCAAACTGGCCATGCAGGTGGAACAGGTTGAAGAAATGAGCTAGTAGCCACTCTACCAAGTACAAGTAGCCATCAGGAGAGCCAACAGAGAGAGAGATCCCAAGGACTCTGGATGTTGGGGGTATTCTACTGCATTCTCACATCGCATCCGAGCTCTTTCCTTGGTGGCTTGGAGAGCTGCCCAAGGTGAGTGTTGCTGCCAGGAGGGCAGGTGACAGCATGCTTGACTTGGCTTGGTAGCCAAGAGGACATAGAATCTGCACTGATGCCAGCTAAAGGTGGAGTGTCCATCATGGCTTTGGCTTCCTATGATGTTGCTAATCACAGTAGCAATGGTGATGTTGCCTTGCATGCACGAATCTAGATAAACTTAAAACTGTTAGGATTCAGAAAATTCACATGTAATTTTTGGTAGCTTTTATGTGTTGGGTCAACACAGAGGTCCTTCAGTGGACCCAAAAGAGGCCACTTTCATGTAGTGGAAGAAAAACTTGCACAGTTTTTGCCTAGTCAGAGAAGAGATGGAAATCCCATTATTTGGAAAGCCATTAAAGTGAAGGCTCGAGAAATAGCCTAAACTCAAAGCAGCCCAGCTTTCAAGGCCAGGGATGTATTATAAACAGAAGTTTAGGTCTAATATTTGAGGTTTGACTGAAGAACAAAAGCAAGCAGCAGAATAGCATCTGAGGGAGCAATGTAACTGGAAATGTCTCCTGGAAATGGAGTAAATGAAAACTGCTTTAAGGGGTTTACATTAATTAAAGGATTTTTTTTAATTAATTAATTAAAACCACATTAAGGTTTGTGTCAAATCTAAAATTAGATTGGAATCTCTTCAGGCTACAACTGTCAGCCTGGTGCTGTAGTCTCTTTAAATGCATTGACTTTATTGGAGTTATCCTGATTTTGTTTGCTTCAAGGGAGGTCAGAAAAGGGCTTTTGCCTTAGAGCAGTGTTTTGCAGACTCTGAGTTCCTCCACCTTCATTCCTGTGGTCAGGAATGACCTTCTTGGCCAGGTGCTTGAGAAGAAGGCTCTTTCTTCATCCCAGATCTGGTGTTTGGGTTAACCCTGATGGAGCTGCTCCATTACTAGAGGGAGGGATGCACACTGCTTTCATCCCATCCCTGTGGCCAATTTATTGTCATATCTTAGAGAAAGAAAACCAACCAAACCTTGGAGGCCAGATCAGACATCAGTGAGGAGGGGGAATTCCTCCTTGGCTTCATAGGTGCCTGCTGAAAGCCCGCAAGTGTGAGGCTGATCCAAGGTAAACAGAGTACAAACAGATCCAGTCCTTTTAACTGTTTAACTTCATCCTTCCAGGAATCTTTATGATATCCTGAAGACGATGAAACCACCTCCTCATTTTTGGTGGAAATGAGTTTCAGATCATTCCTGTGCCAATATTGCCTTTTAGTTTGGTTTGTTCTTCCTTCTGTTTGGCAATTCCACCCTTTCCTAGTGTATTTTTATGAAGCTGTTGCTCTTGTTCTCTGCCTTCACTTGACTTGTCCAACAAATGAAGCTCTCCTGGGATCTTGGTGTCTGATAGCTATGTTTTTCCTTTAATCAACACAATAGCTCCTCTCTGTACTTCTTCCAACTGAACTTCATTTTTCCTGAATGAATTGGTTCAAACTGTCATGATTTTTTCTTTCCAGATCTTACCAGTAGTATTTGGTTGTTGCCAGTACCACTCCTGGTGTGCTGCAGGGAACGGTTTTTGCCTCCTCTTGTCACCTCCATTAAACCATGCCCAACTTGTAGCCAAAGCTCATGTTCTTGGATAGTGAGTGCATGACCTGACAGTAGTAGAAGCTGGAAAAAAACCCAGCAGTTTAGCAGAGCAATTGAGTAGGTTTTGTACCATTTGGTCCTCTTCCACGTGAATGGGTCAACCCACCCTCTGGTTTATATTTTCTCCCTGCATGAGTACCTTATCTCGGGTGCTAGAGGAAGCACCACTGGTTACCTCTCCTTATCCTGATGAAACACCTGTATTCTCCAAATTGAGTTTCTTCCATGGTATGATCCTTCTGGACAGATTGTATAGAAGGATCTTGATCCCACCATAGAAGGACATACGCTTTCATACAGAAGATCTGAAAGGCTCTTCATAGAAGGATCTTGGGAGTCTCTGCTAGATCTCAGTACTATTCTGCATCTTGGGTGATGTGTGTGCGTGGAGTTGGTAGGACAAAACTGGAGCTCAGGCATGGTATCCATGCTGGAAGGAGACTGCAAAATCCAGAGAAGCAGAGAGGAAAGCCACAGAAATGAGCCAGGGGCTGGAGAAAATGTCTTGCAGCTTGGAAGGCTGAAGAGCTCAGTTGAGCGTATCCAAGGGTTGGAAAAAAAAGGGAGTGGGTACATGGTGATGACACTATAAACACTAACAAGAATGGAAAATGCTGGCTACTAAAGAGGTTTTTAAATCAGCATAACAGCGAATGACTCAAAGCTGAAGCCAGACAAAAACAAATTAGGACTCGGGCCCAGAGTTACAACTGGGAGGGTGATTGCTTTGGGGACCAGCTGCCAAGGAAGCAGTGGGTTGCATCAGGTTTTAGCCACACAAGACTTGTGATGGTGGAATTGGGTGAACTTTGATGGCTCTGTGATATTCAAGAGGTCAGACTGGAGAATCTACTCTCCTGGCCTTCATCTCTGTAAATCTAAATATCTTGAGCAATGCCTCGAGAGCTGGGTCCCTTGTCTGCAGCAACTTCTGCCAGTGCAAAGCTGGGGTGTGAGTCTTCACTTTGCCTCCTGAGCATCCTTGTGGGTCCCCTGCCCCACACTGCATCCTGGGATTAAAACCTCCCCGTTATCAAAGTAATTAATTACACCTCACACACAAGAGGTGAAGAGTTTGTTGGAGCGGGTTTGGGGAATTTCACACCCTCTCCTTCTCTGCAGTTTGGTTTCAACATGAAATGTTAAACGGATTGCATCCCTGCCCACACTCCCTGCAGACATTTGTGAAGTCTGTCTCTCCGTATCCTCTGGAATCTGTTTTATATCAGGGATTGATTTCAGATACAAACTCCCCCAGGTCAGTACTATAAAAATCTCTGCCTGTGCAGCCACACAAGGGAGCATCCTCTGTATGTTTATTTTATGGAGCCATACCACCTAAAGAGCATGTCAATAAAATTCTCATCCCTGCTCTGACAGGTTTAATCTAGCTGGCAACTTAAATATAGACCAAGGGGAAGGGGAGGCTGCTAAGAATTGCACAGACCTCTCCAAACGGTGCCTTGATTTTAACAAGTGAACATTTGGTTATTACATCCTCAAGCTTTTAAACATCTCACACTGTCAAGAACTAATAAATCCTTTAGCACCTCACTGTAAGAGGATTTGATAGGAAGTAATAGGCGTGTGGATCATGCAGAGAGTCATAAACCACCTGTAGAAATCGCTCCTCATCACTCCTCCTCTTGCCTTCTGCTGTGCTGGATTAGCTTTTTTTTCCTTTTTTTTTTTTACCTTCTTGATTCAATCTCATTTTTAAGAGAGGCAGGAAAGGAGGAGGGAGAAAATATCCACTTTCTTTAAAGCCCTTAACCTGGCCTTCTTTATCCTTCATAGAGATGGACAAAACCTGTTTTAAGATTCTTCCTCCCCCATGATGGCATCCCATCAGGATTTTGCTTGTCCTCCCTCTGCTCTGGACCCTGGCTCATTTGGTGGTTGATCAGAAAGGTTCATCTGTGCCTAACACCCCTTTGAGTGCAGAAGCAGGATGGCAAGGGTCCATCCCACCGCTCTTCCAGCAGCTGCGAGTCATCTGAGCTAGTCATCAAGTGTCCGCAAGACACTGGGTTCAAAGGGAAGCTCATCCCAACACATCTCTGCAAGTGCCCATCTGAGTTATTAACCCATCAGAGTACCCAACAGTGCAAGCATTTCCATGCCTAAAAAAGCAAGAAGTAATACAATAAACCTCTTTCTTAGGATAAAAAAAAAACAACCAACAAACCAAACTTGGAGCCAGGCATGTGAGTCCTTCCATTTTGATTTCAGATTTTCCCCTGAACAGACGTTTATAGACCTTAATCCTCCTAACGCTCCTGCAAGCATAGGAAATAAAAGGAGATTTGTGCAATGAGATAATAGCTTTTATTATGCCAAGCTGTATGGTTGGGCAAAGCAAACAAACTTGCTGGGACATGAACATGAGAGATGCAGGAGTGGTTTTGCTCCCTCTGGGACTACATTATTGCCTGGTGCCTAGCTGCTGAGCTCCTCATCTGGCTTCTTCTGCTTCCCCCAAGCCCCAGGATTTCACCGTGGGGTGTTTGGTGTCACTTAAAGCCTCACCAGAGCCTTGGGTAGAGAGCAAATGACACTGTTTAACTGGTTTTAAATGATATTTCTCACTGTTCCTTCTGCCCTTGCTGTTTAGAAAGTCCACTCTCCAAGACAGGTTTTCATTAATTAAACCTCCAGTCTCAGCTAACTACCCTTTAAATCATTACGTCCATATTGTGATGAAGGGAGTAGATGAACACTGGAATGGTGGAACAGGTTCCCCAGGCTAATGTTTGTCCTAGGTTTAGTTCAGGGGCTTTGCTGAGACAGTGAATTACATGCGTGAATGGTTTCTTATAGGAGCAGGGAATAGTTTGGACCACCCCAAATTTCTGAAACAATGGGTATGGTTCTTACAAAAGTAGTTGCACCTTTTGTGCCTTCGTGTACCCACTATGAGCATCCAGCATGTGGTGCTGCTCCCACAGTTCTGCAGGTAGTGATTGCACTGGAAGAGTTAAAGTTCATTTTGGAGGCGAGGTCCTCCTGAGCAGGCTCTGTGCAGATCAACAAGAAAGCAGCCTTCACCTGCATGTTTTGGTATGTCTTCTCTGTGTGGAGCCCTATGGCATGAGGCTCCATATTCTCTGATGACTTCCTACACCACATGGCTCCACCTTCTCTGGGTAGATTCCCATACCAGGAGGCTCCATCTTCTTTGGGTGCCTTCCCAAACCATACTGCTCCTGCTTCTCTAGTTAGCTTTGCATACCACATGGCTTGCTCCTGCCAATGCCTGTCCCTGCAGGGGCACCTCATGACCCGGGGCTGCACTTGCACCTACTGACCACGCTCAGATGCACGTGTTACAGTGCCCCTCAATTCATTCACACTGCCCCATGAAGTCTGCCTGTACCTCCAACAGATCCCTTTGGCGTAGCAGAAAAAGCAAGTCGATCCCCTCAAGAGCTGTGATTGACAGCTCTCCCTTTGCAGCCGAGGAGAGACAGATGGGAGGCGCGAGAAAGCCGGGTTTGGAGGAGCGGGGCTGGGAGGGGAGTGCTGCTCTGTGCATGGGAAGCGTCAGCTCCCCCCTCGCCGCGCTCGAGCTTTGCATTGTCTGCACGCTTTGGCAGGTGTCTTCCTGCCGGTGCAGTTCACATATTTGACGTGCCTGTGCAACTTGAGCATAAAGCTGGTTTAACGGTTGACACGAGTGAATTTTTAATAGTAACTTCTCATGGACTTCAGCATGCCGAGGACCAGGGTTTCGAGATGCTAACCCTTGAGAAAAGACACTCTCGTTCTTTGCAAAATTAATTAAGTTCGATTGTTAAAATGGTGTTGCAATGTGTTTTATGCCTGCAGGAGGAGAATGAAGGCTGTGCCAGGGCTGAATTAAAGTCTGGGGCGGACACTACATGGAGCCCTTTCTCATCTCTGCAGATTTGGCCATGCAGAGTTGACACAGTTTTTGAAAGAATTAAATTCTTCAGATTCGAGATGAAAGTTTTTTTTCTCCCTTTATTCCTTCCCCCAGCAAGATGGAGATGTTCTACCTGCTTGATCTCAGCATCGACTATAAAAAAGTCTCTGCTCCTTATGCCTGTTCTCTCCTGTCAGCATTCAGTGCTCATTAATTTTGCATTCACTCAGCACCGTATAATTTTTCCTGACATTGTTCAGACAACCAGCCTTTTTTACTTAAGACATCTCGACACCATTAATGTTTAACTCTAAAAGGTGTGAAGACAGAAAGAAATACCCTTTTCTTTCTGTTCTAGCGGCAGCATGCTTTGCTCTGTGCTCTTTGCCATTGCACAAGGATTTTATCAGAAGCAGAATAATAGAGTTTTCCATATAAACTTCGCTAAAGAAAGTGGTGTTTATTGGTCAGAGCAGGGACTGGTGTCTTGGATCTTCATCTGTACGCCAGGTGCTGTTGTACACTGACAGTGCATGATGCTCTTTGCCTTGGGGCATGGACAGATGTGCTCTCACAGATCCATCTGGAGTCCTTCAAGAAAGAACCCCCAGCTGGTGAACTACTATAGTGTGTGAAAGCAGCAGTGGTTAAAGCTAGCCCCAGTGGCTTTTGGGTTGTGATCACTTATATGGCATGTAACAGTATCTTAGTTCAGAAGATGTCAATTAACTTAATCCACTCCAGCAAGAGCTGCAGAACAGTGTGTCATTGTGCATGAGGTTTCTTCAGGTGGAAAATGGGAGTGTTAATGGGGAGTACTGTTTTAAGCTCATTAAAGGAACGCATGTGACTTGTCCGTCATCCCTCACTTGGAAGGATGTCACAGGTTGCCATTCAGTTAGTTATGTAGCAGTTGGTTAGGACTTTGCCATTTATAGTAAGGGCCAAATGGGTTAAAGCAAGACTGTTAATTTAGTTGCACTGTATAGTCCTGAGAAGCTTGGTTGTGGGTTTAAAAGGTAAGAAAGAAAGTTCTAAGAAACCCCAACCCAGAATTGATGTCCTCAAAATCCTTATCCTTTAAGTTGGAAAAGAGGGGAAATACCAGTTGGAGGAGCAGCCAAAACTGGGGAGCAGCCCATAGACACGTGCAGAATTAATGTTGCTTGATCTTTGGTTCACTAGTCTGAAGACCTGGTACAGAGATGGGTTGTTGCCTATACTGAATGCAGAAGTGTCTGTTTCCTGGGGTTGGTTGTAGACATGGTGCAGGTGGCTGTAGCCCTCAGGTCTCCTGCTGACAGAGCCTGCCACAGTTCCATATGCCAGATTGCATTGGAGCATTGTGGGATCTTGTGCTTGTTTTGCAATATCCATTTTGAAAGGTTTTTTAGGCAGGTGGAAGGAGAAGTTAAGCTGCTGTATTAATCTAGACTCTGGCCAGTGGTAGCTTTTCCTCATACGATTTAAAAGGTACCTTGAAATCACTAACCTTGACATAAATCCTATGTTCCACCAGCAAATCTGTGCTGCTATGTGAACAACTCTGCATGGTTTCATCCTTTTATGATTTGATTTTTTATGCAGTCATTGGAGATGTTTGTATCTGCTGGGACTGGCCTTGGGCTTTAGTGTAAATTCCCAGTGTTGCTGCGGGCTGTTGAGGATAGGTTCTTGGGCTGCAGGTAGTATGAAAAATAGCTGTAAGAGCCTTAGATAGAGCCATTATCATTCCCAGTACAGCAGCAATGTAAAACTGTTTTCTGACTGCTTTTCTAGCCAGGTCACGAAGGAAGAAGCTCAGGTGAGACATGGAGAACAGCAGGACATCCCCTGTCCTGCTCTCCACACATCTGTCTCCACTATTGGCACTACTGATGCAACTGGAATGGCCACCAGCTTCAGTCTTCAGTCCTCACCAACAGGCACTAGAGTCGGTTCTATACACCCCACGGGCTTAGTTTCCTTCTTTGGCTGTCTGCCTGGTGATATGTGTCCTCCTGACATGTACCTGTGCATGGGCATTGATGAAAAATAAGGGTTGAAGGTGTGTCTGAAGAACCACTTGGTGCTGTGTTGGTGAGGACATTCTCTGGGACGGCATAGAAATACTCAGAGCTGGAGCAAGAGATGTGTTGACAACTCTGGAGGTGCATGGGCTGTATTTTTTAGGGCCAGCAATGGAGTTTGATGATGAAGTCAGGCATTAAACTCTCACCGAAAAAAAGAGAGAGCACAACCTGTTTGACTGCTGGTTATGAAAGAGAGCTAATAGATAACAACACCCACTCCCCCCCCCCCCAAAAAACCCCTGAATTAGAATCTATCTTAAAATAAGATTATAAAATGGGTCTGGTGAATCTCCTCTAAAAATGCCTTTTTCTCTGCTTTGGCTGTAAAGCAAGCATGAGACAAAGTAGCTCAGGTGGAAACATCTCCATCCAATGGTCCATCAGAGGGATCTCAGCATCCTGGCACTCCCACCTGGCATTAGAGCAGATGGTTGGGGAGCACCCTGGGGCTTGTCACTGATAGATCATTGTGATGGGTGGTGTAAAGCAGGCGAGTACAGGGTTCTGAAGGAGCTGTGCTGATTTCTGAAAGCCAAGATCTGCTCTGCTATTTCTTGCACTGGTATTTTCAAGCTCTGAATCTCACAGATTGTATTTTTCCACAGTTTTTAAATTCATAGATCAGATAATTTCCTTCCTCCTACTAGAATAAAAAGTTATACAACCTAAGAGCTGCTGATTTCCATACAGTGTTTGAGAGGAATCTGGTATTTGTGGAAGTGAAGAAGAGAGGACTCTGGGCTGGGTTTTCAGCATCTGCCTCTGTGTGAATATGCTGACGTTGAACAGGGGGGCGTTGGGCAAATCTCAGCTTCCACAGCTTGAATTTTGATTTAGAGTTCCTCCAAAGAAGCCATCGTTGCTGTAGTCCACGTGTGTGCCCTGGTGGCTATGTAGGACGGTCTTCCTTGGAAATTGGCTTCATCCCCCAGTTGAGGTTGGATCTTTCTCCACTTGTTGATCCATAGGGATGGGGAGGAAAGTGCTTGGTCTTGCTGAGACTCAAGGGGAGGCTGGAAGTGAACTCAGGACCTCAAGTCTCCCTGGATAGCTGGGACACCACCACTAGCAGCAGCCAGTGGTCCTCAGAGGCTTTCCCCTAACATGTCCCTATAGCCCTAGACATGTCTTCCTGCTAGAGACTTGTTTAAAAAGACAAAAGTGTTCTCATTTCTGTGATCTAGATCCTCTCACCTGCTGCTTTCCTATATCAACACTGTTGTCTTTTTCACCTCTCCTGACTTGTTTAAGGCATTTTTTCCCTGCCCCACTAGAAGGTGCACTCAGTGCACAGCTTCTGCCAAGGAGTTTATTTTATGGTAGGGTTTTTTTCATGTTGGTTTTACTGGACTGATGAACCTCATAGAAGACACTAATTAATGACACAGTTTTCTGTCACGCTCTCAATCCATGAGTGCACCAAGTCTGTTCCATCTGATTTTAATTAACGAAAAATCAAAGTTCCTCATTTGGGAAATTACAGATGTGGATCTGTTTTTTCTTTTTCTCATTCATCTTTTAAGAAGCAGATAGAGCAGATCCTGTCTGAGATCTGGGGGGTTCAGCCAGCATGGTCCTCAGGGAGCCTGCGGATCTGCGCTGTATGGGAGAGGGATGGGGAGCTGTTATGCTTGGTGTTCCCTTGTGTTCTCTGGGGATTGCATCACCTTCTTCACCTTATCACAGACTGGTTTGGGTTAAAGCTCATCCAATTCCAACCCCCTGCCAATGGCATAGACACCTTCCACTAGACCAGGCTGCTCCAAGCCCTGTCCAGCATGGCCTTGAACAGGGATGGGGCAGCCACAGCTTCTCTGGGCACCCTGTGCCAGGGCCTCAGCACCCTCACAGAGAAGAGCTTCTGCCTAAGAGCTCATGTAAAGGTTGGCCAATGTGACACCTCTCTACAAAAAGGCACGAAAGAAGACCCCGGACACTACAGGCCTGTCAGCCTGACCTCAGTGCCAGGGAAGGTCATGGAGCAGATGATCCTGAGTGAGATCATAAAGGACATGTGGGAAATGGAGGGTTCAGGTCCAGTCAGTGTGGGTTCATGAAGGGCAGATCCTGCTTGACCAAACTTATCTCCTTCTAAAATAAGCTGAGCCACCTGGTTGAAGAGGGAAAGGCTGCGGATGTTGTCTACCAGCCAGCAGGACTGGGGCAGTGATCATCCACTTGTACTGGGCACTGGTGAGGCTGCACCTTGAATCCTGCATTTCATTCTGGGCCCCTCTCCTTAAGCAGGACACTGAGTTGCTGGAGGGAGTTCAGAGAATGGCAATGGAGCTGGTGAAGGGTCTGGAGCACAAGTGTGATGAGGAACGGCTGAGGAACCTGGGGGTGTTCAGTCTGGAGAAGGCTCAAGGGGACCTTATCGCTCTCTACAACTGCCTGACAGGGGGTAGTTGGGAAGAATATAGGAATTTTTTGCCCCAGAAAAATTAGGGAAATTTTCTTCACCAAGATGGTGCTCAGGCACAGGCTGCCCAGGGAAGTGGTGGAATCACCATCCCTGGAAGTGTCCAAAAACTGTGCAGGTGAGGCCCTGAGTGACATGGTTTGGTGGTGGTCTTGGCAGTGCTGGGGTAATGGTTGAACTTGGTGATCTTAAAGGTCTTTTCCAACCTGGTTGATTCTATGAATCTAAATCTCAGCTCTCAGCCCGTCTCTATAGCAAAGATGCTCCAGCCCTTGGAGGATCTTCACAGGCTCCTCTGGAGTCACTCCAGCAGCTCCACGTCCTTCTTGTGGTGTTGTCCTAGAGCTGGATGCAGGACTGCAGGGGGTTCTCACCAGAGCAGAGCAGAGGGGCAGAATCCCCTCCCTCAACCTGCTGGTCACGCTGCTGGTGATGGAGCCCAGGACACAGTTGGTTTCTGGGCTCAAGCACACACTGCTGGGTCATGGGGAGCTTCTCACTGACCAACACCCCCAAGTCCTTCTCCTCAGTGCTGCTCTCAGTCCAGTCTCAGCCCAGCCTGTGTTTGTGCTTGGGACTGCCCCAACCCAGATGCAAGACCTTTCCCTGCTTTCTCATCCTTGTACCCGCAGGGGTACCCAACACACTCTGGGAAAGACTGCAAGTCCTCCTCAGTTGGGCTTTTTGCCTTTAAGCTGTTGAATTTTTAATACAAAAGTCGAAACCCGAAGACTTTTCATGTTTCTATCATAAGAAATGAGAAACGAATGTTGACCATAGAAATCTTGGGTTGAAAAGGAGTCTTGGCGAGCATGGAGCAGTGTTTGGGTCCTGGCCATCATGCCTGCAACCATGGGGGCCTCTCCATGAGGCTTCCTTGGGGAGCAGCAGCAAGCTTCTCACAACTCAAAATGCAATATATTGCAAAGTTTTGTGCTGGGCAAGTGGAAACAATTGTTCTGGTCTTCTGTGTTCATGATGTTTCTCAACAAAATCCTGGTTTGAATTTTTTATTTCCTGGTTTAGGAGCCCCACATGCAACATATTATTTTTCAGATATTCTTTTCTCCTTTATGGGGCAAAAATAAAGCCATTTTAGCTGCAAAATTTGAAATGAAGAGCAGAATCAGGTAGCTTGTATTATTTAATAGTGCACATTTAAGGGATGGGGAGGCAGGAGTGCTTGCCCCAAACGCTATGGATGGAGCTCTATGCGATGGTGCCTGCAGGGTCAGTGCTGACTTCCCAAGACACTGCAAATGGACATCAGTGGTGGACATCTTCCCACCTCCACCCCCTGCACCCCCATTTTGAGTTACTCTGAGAGGTGTCCTCTAAACTCCCTTCCCTGTGGTCCTGGCATTGCTCTGGTGCCACATCCTTGCTTCTTTGACCCCTTGGGGTGTGGGTGCTGTCCTGGATGTGGGACTTTGTTGTGTTTTCATTAAAAAGTGATGAGTTAAGCCCTTTGAGGGGACTTTTCCTATTGTTTGGATCTAGCTCTCATCCTCAAGGCCTCAGCATTCCTCCAGATAAGGTCTCCAGCTGTGGCTGAGGTCACAGCTCCTCTACGACACTTGTCTTTTCCCTCCTTTGGATGCCTGATCTTCTCCAGGTACAGTTTTTCAGGTACAGAGGGAAGGAAGGAAGGAGGGAAGTGCAGGATCCTGGTGCCTTATGTTACCAAAAATGGTGGTAGAGAAACAGCAGAAGACCTGCCAAAGGGATGGCGGCAGCCAAGGTGCACTAGGGAGGTTGGAAAATTAAACAATAATAATGCAAAGAGAGAAAAGAGGCAAAAGGGCAAAGAAAGGGGAAACCTCCAGTGACCCTGTACCGGTGTGGGCACAGGGGTGGTGGTACCCACTTGCTGAAGCCACGTCCTTCAACTTTGCTCCATGCAATGCAGTTTTGAGACAGAGGATCTGAGCCAGTTTTTAGAGGAGGGTTACATACTGCAATGTCGCTTTGGGGGGGGGGAGAAATAGGACCCTGGATGAGCCAGTTGCCTTTCCTGTGTGTGCTCTTGGCTTTGGGCTTTTATCAACAAAAGATTGGGACTTCCTATGTTGATGTCTTCTAAAATCAGGGGGCAAAATGCTCTGAACGGGTGAGCTACCCATCTGCATGTCTGAAATTGCTGGCATCTCCCCATTTCAGCAGCTTGCCAGGGGTGTTAACTCTTTACTCTGCTCAGCTCCCACCTCTTTCCCCCCCCTGCCCCCCAGCATTGCTCCATGTCTCCGTGCCTCCCTTTCATCATGCTGAGCCTGGAAGGAGCTGCACAGTGAGAGCAGCCTGGCCAGCAGCCCCATCCATGGCTGGGTACCACCAGGCTGAGGGACCAAGAAAGCAGATCAGTGATGCAGAATCTGTACCCACCACCTCGTGCTGCTGGCCATCATGTCCAGCATCAGGCCATCTGAGCATTTCATTAATTTTCCAGTCCTGGCGTGCTTTAGCAGCGTTCTCCATCTCTTACCAGCCTTGTGCCGTCCCCATCCCTTCTAATCCTGCAAAGAATCAGTGGCTTCTAGCCAGGAGGTTCGTGTGGCTGTGAAATAGCAGGGCTGAGTTGGGACTGTCACCTCTGCCAGTGCCAAGCTTGGCTGCATGGGGCTGGCACAGGACAAGACTGTTTTCAAAGTGACCACGGTGCTCCCAGGCATCGCAGTGGAGGCTGGGTCCTGTGCCCGCTGCGGTTATCAGTGGTGTTGGGTGACCTGTTTGTAACACACTTATCTTGCTGTTAAAGCCCACTGACCTAATATTTTTTGGGTGCCAAGTATCTTGCAGCTCCTACAGACTCTGGAGGCACCCAGACATCTCCCTGGATGTCAGAAAATTGGGGCATAATTTGAGGAATGCCTTTTAAAAAGCTTCTCTCTATGCTGCAAGAAAAAAAAAGCAAAACCTGCTTTAATTATGTTAGCAGCAATTAGATTCCAATCGGGGCTGTTGGCGTGCTGGGCTTTTATTGTCTGATGGGGATTTATGATGCCCAAGGCTGCCAAAGCCCCCGCAGCTGGATCCCGACAGCCTCAAACAGCAGCGGCGCTGGGGTTCATGTTGCTCCTGATGGTTTATTTTCATGTGAAACTGTCTGTCCAGCTTTATAATGAGATTATGAGCTTGGAGAACCAGGAATTTGCTCTGTCCTTGGTTGTGTTGAACACAGTGGATGCCTGGCCCATGTTTGGTGCTCTCCGAGAGCATCGTCCTGTCACCAGCACAGCAGAGCCACCACTGCAGTTAATGCTGGAAATAAATGAAATGGAAATTAATGGGTTAATGTATTCCTCACATGCTCAGGATGGAGAAGCTGAAGAGCTGTGTTTAAGCACATTAACTGAAGTGCTTAGCAGGGATCACTGACACATTGAAGGAGTTTTGCATCGCTGGGATGTGCCACCACAGAGAATGTGAGCAGGAGCTTTAAGGGATTTGATGCAGCATAATAAACCTTGCATCCCATGTGCTGCAAAACAGAAAATGCAGTTTAGCTTCTGCTTCCAGACAAGTCAGGGCACCGCTTCCTTGACTCTGCAATGACCAGAAACAAAGACCAGTGTCAAGAGAGTAAGAAGTAAAACTTCAGCAGTCCTAGAAACCTTCAGCAGTCCTAGAAACCTTTAGCAGTGCTAGAAACCTCTTGTCTTGCTCCTTTGGCATGCACGCCACTGGGCTTAGTGGATGTTTATTGTGGCAAAACGTCTCCTGCCCTCTGGGTTGGACCAACATAGGCTGAACAGAGCTCTTTGATCAACCTGGTGTGTTGATACGTGTATATACATGTTGATACATGTCAATGCATTTGATAAACATGTATTTATTGATGCATCTAGGTGTTCAGGTCATAACACAAGACACTGTGGGTTAAGGAGCATTTTCCCTTGTCCTGCTGTCATCCCTCTTAGAACCAGTTTGGACCATTTTCTGCCTCCAGCTCCCAGCACTGCACGTGTGTTTGGTCCTCGGGATTTTTCTGAGCATCCCTTTGGTTTTCTGGCAAATCCCAGGATTTTTCTCCTGCCATGCGGGAAAGTACAGTCCACAGGGATGTGTCTACATCCCCTGAACTGTCCCCTGGATCACCACTGTATCCCAGCCCCAGCATCTTTGTACCAACAACTAAGAGACAGAAAGAGCACATCTTAGTTTTCAGTTGTAAAGCCGAATCTGTGATCCTGGTACCTGGGAAAATCTTGTAAATGGCGTAAAATTAATAGAGGACCATGTTTGAAGTAATTTTTCGTCTAGCCACAGACAGTCTTTTTAATTTTTAACCAAAACCTGCACTGAAGCTGCCCTGTGAGCCTGGACCAAAGATGCTTCCAGACTCCTGGCCTCTTCTGCATCCTGCACAACTGCTAATTTGCTTTGCTAGTGGTAATGGGCACTGAAATGCAGTGAGTAATACCCTGCCCCTCTGGCTGTCCCCACAGGAGCTTGTATTTTCACATATCAGAGCAAAACATCACTGAGGCAAAAAGCATCTGCAACCAGAGACATCCCTGCTTTTCCCTTGCTAGCTGATGCCTGATCAACGACGCAGGTGTCCTCTCCATCAAGTTTTAGCTCCCATTTGCCTCTTTCTGCACTTATTTCACCCAAACCATGTGATAAAACAGTAATTAAACACCTTTTTGCAAATACATCCATAGCCCCAGAAGTGCCCAGCCCAGGCTTGTGCTGCCAGTTTCCCAAGTCACTCCTACCCATCAGGGTTTATTCTAAACTGCCTCCTGTGAAGACAGGGATGCTGTTCTCCCCATCCTTCCTGGATCATATCCAGAGAGACTAAGGGACTCTCCCAGCTTTCCCAGTGGAAAACAGTCATGGATATGAAGGAGCAAAAAGAAACAGCCCTGGAGCGCCAGTGACATCATGGCTTACTGGCCCGTGATCTCTGGCTTCCTCACATCCCACTTGCCACCCGCATTTCACTACTGGATTTATCCTGAATTCCTTGGCACAGCTGCGCAACATGGCTAGCACCTTTTGGGGGAGTGCGAGGTAAATAACAGGGCCTTCTCTCTGCGTTTTTTGAGTTGTTTTTTTTCCTAAAGGGATTATTCAGCAACACATTATGAGAGTTTCTGGCAGGACTGGGGCTGGGCTCCTCCAGCATCCTCACCCGCTCCATGTCAGATGCTCAGATGCTCTCCTCCTATCCCATTCCCACTGGCTCCCAGCTGACCGGCATCTGGGATGCTCCCTGGACATCAGTGGTAGGAGCTTTTTTTCTCCAGCAGGTTTCCTTTGGCACAGCCCATTCTCTGTGAATTCTTCCCAGCAGTTATTTCTTAAAGCATTGTCTGAGAAATTCCAGATTAAATGCTGTAGCTCACACTAAACTGGATACACTGTTTCCTTCTAAAAATGTTGATTTTGGATGCCTCTCTGCAGGCTTCTCCTTAAGATGGGATTTCCTTCTTGCTAGCAGTAGGTTGTGATCAATAAGTGCCTTTCTTTTTTAATAATTAATAAATAATTAGAAATTACATTATACCTACACGGGACTGAGGGATGAAATGAAAATGCTGGAGTCTTTTGGTGCACCTCCTGTATTGCCTGGATGACAAGCAGTCAATCTTCTGTTTATTATTGGTAATAATTCAGTAGTACACTGACAATTCTTTAGGCTAAAACATCCCTTTTCCTTTGCTACAGAGAAGGCAGCTGATGATGAAGTCCAGAAGTCTGATATCTCATCCAGTAGCCAAGGGGTGATTGAGAAAGAGTCTTTGGGACCTCTTCTTCTGGAGGTAGGTGCTATGATGTTGTTACTGATGCTGCTGGGCTTCTGCTACTGCCCTAAACAAAGCAGCACATCAAGAAAGTGAAATACAGAGGAGGAAGGCAGTGGGGCCGCAGCTGGGATGCTCTAAGCCCAAGCACATCCCTGGCATGAGCTTCAGGTAAACTGATGTTAGATGTTTGCTTCAGCAGGTGGTTTGGAAAGCGAATCTTAACCAGAACCACAGAATCACAGAATGGTTAGAGTTTGATGGGACCTTAAAGACCACCTAGTTCCAAACCCCCTCCCACGGGCAGGGGCATCTTCCACTAGTCCAGGTTGTTCCAAACCCCTTCCAACCTGGCCTTGAACACTGCCAGGGATGGGGCAGCCACAGCTGCTCTGGGCACCCTGTGCCAGGGCCTCAGCACCCTCACAGAGAAGAACTTCTGGCCTAAGAGCTCATCTCAATCTCCCTTCTGTCAGGTTAAAGCCATTCCCCCTTGTCCTGTCCCTACAGGCCCTTGTCAAAAGCCCCTTTCCAGCTTTCTCGTTGGCCCCTGGAAGCTGCTCTAAGGTCTGCCTGGAGCCTTCTCCAGGCTGAACAAGCCCAGCTCTCTCAGCCTGTCTCCATAGCAGAGGTGCTTCAGTCCTCGGAGCATCTTCTTGGCCTTCTCTGTACTCACTCTGGATGGAAGCCCCTACCACCCTTAGTTTATTTTCCATGCAGGTTGATCCCAAGAAGCCATTAAGTGGTTTCACTGGTTCCCAAGCAATCTTCAACCTCCCATCCCTAAAAACATTCCCCAAATGCCTTCCAGCTTCTTCCGGATACCCTGGGCTCAGGTGTGATTTTCAAACCCAGAAGGTGAAGGTAAAAAGAGCTATTAAAATGCACCTCATTGATTTTAGGAAGGATTTCTGCCTCTTGACCTGTTATTTGGGCTTGACTTCTATAAGAAATTCAGCTGATAAGGTGATTTAATATTTAAGCCATGGATAAATGTCTGGTGTTTTTGCTGGAGGAATGGGGGCTCAATGGGAGGTGCAAGCTGGGTCCCCACCGGCTGCTCTGCCTGTGAGCTCCCCTGCACCTTCCTGCTCCCTCAGCCCCCCAAAACCAGCATTCCCTGGGGAGAAAGGTCCAGGTAGGGTTTGCTATCCAGTCTGGGTCTGTTTTTTTGGGAATCTGAAGTGCAAAGGCTGGTTGTCTTGGCAACAGCTGGGAATAAGGAAAATTGCAGTCAATCTGCCAGAACCATTTTGACAAAAGATTTCTTTCTTATCTGTTTTTTTTTTTTTATTTTCTAAATGCTTCCTGTTTCTTGCACTTAATGTTGCTCTACAGCAAATCTTGATTTTTAGACACTGCATTGAATAAGGCCTGGATGCTCTCCATCAGAGAAACTTTTCTGGCATGGGCAAGTTGGAGGATGGGAGGAGGAGAAAGGGATGCAGCAGGTACCACTTTTGGGGTATCATGAGTTTCTCCTGTACCTGCATCACCCCCTACTCCAGGATAAGCTACTCATGATCTAGCAGCATGTGCTCACAGCCCAGAAAGCCAACCATGTCCTGAGCAGCATCGCCAACAGCATGACCAGCAGGTCAAGGGAGCAACTTAAGATATATGTATCTGAAACAATATAAAAAGGATGTGGAGTTGTGGAGTGAGTCCAGAGGAGGCCACGAAGATGCTCTGAGGGCTGGAGCACCTCTGCTATGGAGACAGACTGAGAGAGCTGGGCTTGTTCAGCCTGGAGAAGAGATTCTATGATTCTGTGGTTATATGATTCTGTGATATGGATAGATCTGCTTGCAGGATCACGGTCCATCAGAGCTTACTGTTGATGAGCAAACTAAATAGGAATTACACTCCAGGAAAACCACATCCTGCCTGGATGAAATATTTTAGGTAGTGTGTGCCTGGAAGAGTATAAATCAACAATCAGCCTTCTCAATAGCTTCTCACACAAGCACTGGGCTCTGCAGCTCACCAGAAAGCATTACCTCTCCTGTTCCCACAGCCATGAATTAAAAACCTTGATGGTGTCCTCATTAAAATCAGCAAAAGATCTCCCTGTGTTGTATGATTGGGTCTGGGTCATGCTTGTCCTCCTTCAGTTAATTGCAGGCCTGAATTTGCCACTTGCATCCTAAATACGTGAAAAAAACTGTTATTCTGCACAATGCAAAGGCTCTCTCAATTAAGCAAATCGGGCATGTGCTCAATTTCAGTGACTTGCCAAATTAGCCTTTCTGACTGCTCTAACCCTTGGAAGAGGTTTTTTTCTCCTCAGTTGGCACCATCCTTAGTGGTCCTGAGCAGAGGAGGTTACAGACCTGATTAAGTGTTTAAACAAGTGTGCTGTATTTGATCACTGCTGTAATATAGAGCAGGGATGAAGCCAAGGTGTGAGAGGCAGAAGAATGTTGCCCATGGTCAAGAAGTATCCTGACCTGCTCCAGGACCTTCTGCCCACACACTAACTGAGTTTATTCCCATTGCAGGCATTGGATGGCTTCTTCTTCGTTGTGAACCGTGAAGGGAGGATCGTCTTTGTCTCTGAGAATGTGACCAGCTACCTGGGTTATAACCAGGAAGAGCTGATGAACACCAGTGTCTACAGCATCCTGCACGTGGGAGATCACGCTGAGTTCGTCAAGAACTTGTTGCCAAAGTCTCTAGGTAAGAAAACCCTTGAGGTAGGTTTTTTTATTAGCTGGTGCTTGGAGGGCACTATCAAAAATGCTGTTGTGCTGGCCTTATAATGTTTTTTATATAAATCGTTTTTATATATTACTAATTTCTATACTGTTTACTGTTAGATTCAGAGGTATATTCAAGCCAGGTAATAATCGCTAAACCTTTGCCTAGTGAATGCATCCTAGCAGTGAGAATTTGCCACTTAATTTTAGAGTTTTAAATGTTAGATTAATTAGTATTGGATTTTTCAATAAATACCTGGTGGATGACAATATTCAAGTCATCTCCCCTCTGGCTTTCTATACTACAAAAACTTTTGCCTTCAACTTTGGCTTGTGTGTGGGACGAAGCAACTCAGCTGCCCAAAGTGAGGACCATTATAGAAGCTTTAGGGAAATGAGGAGGAAGATTCTGAGGTCTTGATGTGGGGCACCTGAGCTTGTTGGCTTATCCCAGTGCATTTAGGATGTCCTCCTAGCTGAAGGGTGGTTGTTCCCAGCTGGTTTCAGAGCCTGTCAGTATTTTGCCAAGCATATGGCATGGGGATCTGCTGCACCCTGGGGTGTGAGAAGAGGTCACAGTGCAAACATTGAACTCTCAGTGGTTCCCTACACCAGGAAATGAACAGTTGTGAGGGTGGGAGGAAGCGTCGTGTGGTGAAGGCACGGGGGGGTGTTGGAAGCAAGCAAAGCAGAAGGTTTTATTTGTTGACTGGAGGCGAGCATTCTCTTGGTGGCTGACATGGGTGAGAAATCACTTATCCCTCATCCACTCACACCTTTGAAGGGGTACAAAAGGAAAACGAGGCTTTTCCAAGTAGCTTGGGGTAATATGGTTGGGTATTTTTAATTCACGCTTGACTTCTGTCTGGGTAAATACAGCAATGTCTTAAACCACCTATATCTGTGGGCACTCATCACATTGAGCCTATTGAGGTTCAGGCATCCTTTCCCTGTGATTACCCATTTTAAGGCTGGGCATTTTGTCTTTTCTTGGATGTTACAAGCCCCTCAGCACTTCTTGTAGATCTGTTTGCATGGAAGCTTCATAATCTGCTGGTGGCAAAATCGCTTGGGCTGCACATGGATATCCATGAAGATGTTGTAGAGGGTTAGAAAAATCCAACTGGTGTCAACAGGTTTCTAAAAAAAGCCAGGTCATAGGAAAAAAAATCAAAGGGGAAGGTTTTTGCTGCTGCAGTACCAGAAGAACTTGCTGCCGAGTTACCCCAAAAATGAGAAGGAAGCAAAGGAAAACTTCATTTCTAGGGAGATTCTCAGCTGGACTTGCTGGAGAGGTCCCAGGATCATCACTTCAGAGGGATTTCAAGTAGAACAGCAAGAGGCAGCAGTCTTCCCAAGCTCTGGAAGTGACTCAGAGCCCCACTGCCTCTTTTTCCTGCCAGTAAGATGGAGATGGTAGCACTAACCAGAGATGTAAGGAGCAATGAATAAATGTCAGCTTGATGAGTCTCACAACAATGTGCTGATCTCCTTTGGGGTTGTAGGTGCTCTTAGAGCCCATCTGGGAGTGTGGGCCTGGGCATGGGGTCTTCAGCAGGTCTGAAGGAGCCCCCAGGAGATGGCAAGGAGGGCTGTGCCCCAGCTCTGCTCTTGGCTCACCCCTGCCCTGGGCAATGAACTGCTTTCTTTCCCCATGCCATCACTTTTCCTTCTATCCTGTTATCCAAGGGGTCCTTGGGAAGTCAAGGAGATGTGTGCACGATGCAGCTCCTAACAACCCCTTTTCTCTCTCCTTTCTTCATCCCTCAGTAAATGGAGTTCCTTGGCCTCAAGAAACAACCAGGCGCAGCAGCCATACCTTCAGCTGCAGGATGCTGGTCCGGCCACCCGACGACACAGGCGTGGAGAACCAGGAGGCTCGTCAGCGCTACGAGGTGATGCAGTGCTTCACTGTCTCCCAGCCCAAGTCCTTCAAGGAGGAAGGAGAAGGTAAGGGAGAGCATCCTTTGCTCCTGACCCTGTGGTCAGGATGGGGATGGCAGTGCAGGAGGAGGAGCATGATGGGGACAGTAGTGCAAACAGGAGGAGAGCCAGCCAGCATCCCACAGGGTTGCCTGGTGGGGCTGGTTATTCCTATCCCAGCGTGGTGGTGATACTAGCAGAGATGTCTGAAGTTCACTATTGGCTTCTCACTCCCCCTTCTCCTCCAAGTAGACGTCCTAAAGCCATTCTGGCTTCTCTGCTGCTCCAGAACCACCTCTGGGGCTTCTTGCAGTTGGTATTCCTTAAGGAAGGAACAGTATTTTATTACCCACAAAGCCAGTGGGCTGAAGGACCTTCTCAGCAAGTCACTTGGGTGCCTGACGCCTCACTTTGTGCCTTCACCACTGCTGGACCACAGTTTTGGGGTTGAATCGACTGCCTGCAGGCAGAATTCCCTGGGGACTCAGGACATACAGGGTTCCCTCAGCACTGTGGGGGCCATTGTTTTCCTGCAAGTGCCTTAACTCTCCTTTCAGTGTCCTGGCTATTCTTCTCCAGTGCATTAGCTGGATTAATCCATTGCGGTTTACACAGGAGATCATGACTGGAAGGAATAAATTATGGTATTTTATGACCAAATGCTTTGCCTGAAGCCGACAGTTGCTGGCTTTTAGTGCTGACTTTTATTGTACGATACTGCCAGATCCAAGAAGCCTTTACAATTAATTTCTCCAAGCACTGGGAGCCTCTTTTCCAGCAGATTTTGTAGAGTTTAAACAGAGCCTATTTGCTTTGAAGGGCCAGAGGATTGCTCAGGGTAAACACTTCCAGGGCAGGACACAGCAGTCGAGCCCAGCAGTGGTATTTTAATTAAAACCTTAAATTGCAGGTGATGTTTATAGTGTCTGATGTTCATGTTGTTGGTCCCTTCTCCCACTTTGGCAGATTTCCAGTCATGTCTGATATGCATCGCAAGACGATTACCTCGACCGGCAGCTGTCGCCCCTTCCGAATCCTTTGTGACCAAGCAGGACACCACAGGTAACATCCTGGTGATGCTGGAGAATCCTGGTTCTGGAGGAGCTGTTCACTGGGGATAAGAGGCCAGTGGCTCAGTGCAGGACCCCATAGCATGAGCACGGTCCTGTCCTTTCCAAATGGCAGTGCTGCCTGCTAGGACCGATGTGGTTGACACCTCAACTGGAGGCAGCACAACTGAGTTTACATCTCAACTGATACAATACATACAGCCCCTCTCTGCTCCCTTGAATTTCAGGGGATGTTAAGGTTGCTGATTGATGGGAATGAAACAGTCATCACCTTTTGGAGTTTTCTAACCATTCTGGTGACCTTCTTTCTGGTAATCATCACTGTGGACTTGCCTGCAGCCTTAAAACCCTTAATGAATGTTTTCTCTGCTCACTGCTCCCTGCCTGTGGCTGTAGCCAGCCAACAAAACTGCCTACTATTTCATGTTGAAGGAGAAAACAAGTAGTAGGTCCTGTTTAGTGACTCCGTAGGTGAGGGCAGGGTGGCTGGCAAGGTGTGCTGCCACTTGGGAACACATCAAATCTGGGGACCCGAGCCCCAGGGTGGCAAGAATCCTATTGCACCAAAGCACTTCTTGTTAGGTTTTATGTCCACTTCAGCTGACCAAGGTGTGCGTAGAGGTCAGTGCATGCTCGAGAGCAAACTTCTTGAATCTCCACTTCCTCTTGTTTTCCTGCCACTGCTGCCTGATGTCAAACAGAATGTGGCTTCATTTTCCACATTTATGGACCTGTTTGCACTGAGGGACTTCTCACGTGGTCCTTGGGTAACATGGCTTCTCTCTCTCTGCCCAGGTAAAATCATCTCCATTGACACCAGCTCCCTGAGGGCTGCTGGCAGGACAGGCTGGGAAGATTTGGTGCGGAAATGCATCTACGCTTTCTTCCAGCCACAGGGCAGGGAGCCATCGTACGCCAAACAGCTCTTTCAAGAAGGTAAGGAGCTTCTCTTCCCGGCTGGTATGTTCTGCCAAGCAGCAGGATCTGCAAGGAGAAGCTGGGGCACGATCCTCCTTGCTGGATAAGTGCTTTCTGGAAAAACAAATGCTGCAATAATAATTACAAAGTGCCACAGAGAGAGGGGAAAGGGCTGAATAGTGCTGGAGGAGCTCCACCAGCCAGGAGGTTCCCCCTCACCTTTCAGGAAATACAGAATTGAGATGAACAGGAGCTAAATATGATTTATTTTTTCCTTTGCCATCTTCAAACACCACCCCCAGTGTCTAAACAGGAGAAGTTGAAGCTCTTTCATGAGCATCTTTGCTGTGTCAGTGAGGATGCTCACAACAGGGGTGTGGGGAAAGCAGGAATGTAGGAGCAGGAGGTCACTCGGCCCCTGTAACCTTCCCAGCCTGCTGGACTTCACCAGCTTGTGTGTTATAGGCTGGTGGTTGAGTTTCTAAGGGGACTGATGTGTTTCTGGTTGCCTCCTTCAGTGATAACACGTGGCACAGCCTTCAGCCCCTCATACCGATTCACCCTGAGCGATGGGACAGTGCTTAGTGCCCACACCAAGTGTAAGCTCTGCTATCCCTCCAGCCCAGAGATGCAACCCTTCATCATGGGCATCCACGTCATTGACAGGTACGTTCCCAACATGCTGCTACTGAGCTCTGCTTGGGTGGACGATACAGGAATCCAAGTTCCTGTTCCACACAGTGGAAGAAGGATCCACTGGTGGTCTGTGGTCCTGGTTTGGAGATGTGATCCCCATGGGAAACCTGAGTCTGAAAACCAGGATGAAGGCAGCTCTGCTGCTCTTGTTTATTCTTGTTTTGCAAAGAGGTGGCCCCAGGAGTTCAGGTGGAGGTTTATAGACATGCTTGACATTTCTGCCTTGCCCTGGAGAACTTAAAATATCTGGGGAGGGAGAGGCCCTGACAAACTGGCAGGACAGGAGAGGTGAGGCTGTGGACCTGGGTGGTGCTGCAGAAACATGAGGGGGCTGGGGCAGAAGGAAGTGCTGTTGTAGCATGGTTATCCTCTAGCCATGTGGGAATGTAAGAGCCAGGGAAGGTGATGCCTTTGGGGTTTAGCCAGTGAGTGGCTGCAGTTCTGAGCAGCATCATGTTTCTGGAGAGATGTTAAAGCTGCTGCACTCTGTCCATGCTACTGAAATAGATCCAGAGGTGCTGGTGGGGTGGAAAAAGCTAAGACAACCAGAGCTCCTGTTTTCCAAGCTTCAGAGCTCTGCAGCATGGATGAATGGCAGGAGCTGCCTGAGTGACACTGAAGGCTTGGGCAAAGCCTCTTGTGACTTTTCCTCTCCCTTTTGTCTTCTGCAGGGATCATGGCATGCTCTCACCCCAGGAGAACACTAACTCGGCAATGTCTCTTCCCCGGGTCAGTCCCTCGCTGAACCCCAGCATCTCCCCAGGGCAAGGCATGGCCCTGCCGCCTCCCATCCCTCCCTCCAACGGCAGCATGTTGGCCACCAATGTGAACCAGCAGCAAGGCGCCGGCCTCCACAACAGCAACTCCAGCACCAGCCAAACCAGCTTTGGATGCTCACCTGGGAACCAGATAGGAGCCAACGTTGCCTTAAGCCAGGGACAAGCCGGTCCCCAGAACAGTAATCACACATTGAACCTCAATAGCTCCCCCATGAATAGTCCAGGGATTACCCCACCACAATTCATGTCTCCGAGGCATCGGGTCAGCCCAGGGCTGGTGCCCAGGCCCAGAGTGCCCAGCAATCCCTTCTCACCCACCATGCCCACCATGCACTCTCCCGTGGGCATGGCCAACAGTGGCAGTGGGGGCAGCTGTGGGACCGGTGGCAACAGAGCCTTTCCCAGTGCCCCCATAAACTCTATGCAGGGGCTGACCGAAGGTCCCAGCACACCGGTTGGCTACTCCACACCACCCCCCGTGCTGAGACAGCTAGGCTCCCAGAGCTCACCCGGCCGCCTTGCCATGCAATCTATGAAAGCAGAGTCAAAGGACAGCAAGGAGATTGCCTCCATCCTGAGTGAGATGATCCAGTCGGATGGTGCTTCAGGGGATGGCAAACCCCTGGACTCAGGCATGCTGCACACAGGTGACAGGCTCTCGGAGGGGGACAACAAGTGCTCCCAAGCCACCAGCCATAAGCTGGTCCAGCTCCTGGCCACCACGGCGGAGCAGCAGCTTCGACATGCTGATGCGGACACGAGCTGCAAGGATTCGTTAGTGTGCGCAGGCACTGGGGCCACCTTGGCCTCCAGCAACCCTCCCAGCAGCACCTGCCCTTCCTCACACAGCTCACTGACAGAGCGGCACAAGATTTTGCATAGACTCCTTCAGGAGGGCAGCCCTTCCGATCTTACCAGCCTGGCCATGGAGCACGAGAAGAAGGAGAACACCTCAAACCCCACCACCACCCCCACGGCTCATAATCAGCTGCCAGGCAATCAGGACATCAAACTGGAGCCAGACACGCTGAAGAAAAAAGATGTCAAGGATCACCAGCTCCTGCGCTATCTGCTGGACAAGGATGAGAAGGAGCTTGCTGCAGCCCCGGCACTGAGCCTGGATGATGTAAAGGTGAAGGTGGAGAAGACAGAGCAGATGGAGCCCTGTAACACGGCCCCGGTGCCACTCGCAAAACCTCCCGCTGCAGAGGAGGTCAAGCTGGAGACACAGGGCCAGGTGAGTTGACCCATCTGCATCTACATCTGGGCTGGTGGGATGCTCTTGACAAGTTGTGTTTTGCGAGCAGTTTCCCCCAGACCTGCTAGCATGCTCCCTCCACAGCAAGGCAGTGAGGCTGGAGAAGTGTGGGGAAATGTCCTGCAACCTTCTGTGCTGATGCCACCTACTCCAGCACCGGTGCTATCCCTTTTGTACAGATGTTTCATGTTTTGGCTGCACAGTTCTGCAAGGCAGTGGTGGGAAGGGAAGGAAAAAACTTCACTAAAGTGTATAAAAATGAGAAAGAAACACAGTTCATTGCTGCAGGTGGTGAGCTTGAGTGAGGAGAAGACCACATGCATGTTGCCGTGCGAAAAGGTTCTTAATTCTGAAGCTCTGGGCACATTCAGGCTTCGTGTCCCAGGGAATTTTCAAGCCATTGCCCTCTTGTTGCCTGAGATAAGCAATTATATGGGCCTTTTAGTTATCCTAAAAGTATTATTAAATTGAATAATCCAGTGACAAATCTCTGCAATAGAGATTCGGGTGCATAAATATTCATTACCCACAACTATGAATAGAAGAGATTTCTTATTTTTGAAAGCCAGGGGAGATGGTAACATGGATAAAGCTGCTTAATCCTTTTTAAGCAAAGAGAAGAGAGCAGCTGACATGAAGAGCAGGGCTGATCACCTGCTTACAGACTGCAGCAAATGAGGCTGCCGGCTTTTGGAGACCCGGGGCGAGGAACAGAGTGCTCAGAGTGCCTCAGACAACAAAAGCACAATAAGTTTCTTAATAAGGTTAAGGGCTTGGGCTGGCTTGAGAGTCACGGTCAGTTATCCTACAGGCAAGTGAAAATCACGCTCCTCATCTCTGTCTGTAACGTACTTTCCCGGTGTCATCTGCTTGCTCGGTAGTATGTCCTCCCTGGACATAGTAGTATTCTCCTGGAGAAAAGAAGGGTCCAGGGAGACCTTAGAGCAGCTTCCAGTGCCTAAAGGGGTGACAAGAAATCTGGAGAGGGGCTTTTGACAAGGGCCTGTAGGGACAGGACAAGGGGGAATGGCTTTAACCTGACAGAGGGGAGATTGAGATGAGATCTGAGGCAGAAGTTGTTCCCTGTGAGGGTGCTGAGGCCCTGGCACAGGGTGCCCAGAGAAGCTGTGGCTGCCCCATCCCTGGCAGTGTTCAAGGCCAGGTTGGATGGGGCTTGGAGCAACCAGGTGTCCCTGCCTGGGGCAGGGGGCTGGAATTGGATGAGCTTTAACGTCCCTTCCAACCCAAACCCTTCTGTGATTCTGTTATCTCCCATTTGAGATCCATCATAAAAATTGATGTGCCTTTATGTGAGGAAGACCCAAAGCATGAAAAGCATGATGTGCTTATTATGGGAGATGGCAGGGGGCCAGTGAAGCAGGTACCCACAGGTACTCACCAGTGAGTTGGGTCCCCACTGCAGTGCTCCTGCAGAAGGCACAGCATCCTCCTGGGAAATGCATCAGCTCTTGGACAGAGCCACCCCAACTTGCATTCACAGAGCTGGGAGCACATCAAGGAACACGGTTATAGCTGAAATCAGGCAAAATGCTGGGACATGGGAAGAGCTTCCTTGTCTGGTCTCCCAGATATCCATGTGCGTGATTCAGTTGCAGGCAGGCTCTTTGCTGACCACCAGTGATGGTTCCAGGTAGTCCATCCCTTGGAGAGGGCAGAAAGCCCTATCAATTAATTGAGCTTGTGCTAGCTAATCGTGCTCAGCTCTTGAACAAGCACACACAGCTTGGCTGACTCGAGCCTGGATGTGTTTATAAGCCCCTCTCCTGCACTGTTAGAAGCAGCCAAACATTTTTAGGCTCCTTTGTGTCTTTTCAGTTCCAAGTTTCCCTCCCCAGGCAGCTGGAGAGCATCAGGATTACATGTTGGACCGTACCAAATGCTTCCAAAGAGTTAATGAAAGAGGCTGGAGAGGAGTCTTAAAATGCATTTTCTGAGGAGTGAACAACTCTTCACTGCTCAGAAGCTAAGGACAGGCTTCCATTTCCACGTGTTTTCTGTTACAGGCTGCTTTGGTGCAGTGTGGGGAGGAGGAGCTGCCGTTCCAAATAAAATCTAGCAGTTGCTAGATTTTTGTTTTCATGTGTGATTATTTGAAGAATCAAAATGTCAATGAGGAGCAAAATAATTGTGGGGCAGGCTCTGCAGCTTTCCTTCAGTGTCAAAGGGATTATTTCCTTTCCAGATTTATGCTATGGAGATACCCCTGGGCTTGCTCAAAACCCCTGATTGTAGGGTGACAAAAAAAGATATTCGGGTAGGGTTTGGAAAAGAGCTAATAGGAATTAAAAGTGTTAAAAAAAATGGAAGGAAAAGAATAAAGAAGGTTTTGGGAGGGCTTCTCATCCTTGTGCTTCAAGACATGAGCTGAACTTCAGCTCTGGGAAAAGGAAACTTCTCCTTGTTCAGATTGTCTTATATCTGCCTTTGAGCATGATGCTGAGGAGCTTGGGCCTGGTAGTGCTCCATCACGAGTGGACAGTGGAGTCCAGAGAGAAGCTGTGGCTGCCCCATCCCTGGCAGTGTTCAAGGCCAGGTTGGATGGGGCTTGGAGCAACCTGGTCTAGTGGAAGGTGTCCCAGGTTTGCCGGGTGGGTACCACCTGGATGCATCTCTGTTCTCCTCACCAAGCTGATTTCCTGCATGGGCATCCTAGGAGCCAGCTGGGTGAAGGGTGAAGGGCAGAAGTGAGATGCTTTCCCTTGGTTTGCCTTTTGGACGGCTCTGGTTTGGAACCTTGTTTCTGCTTGGAGGTAGGGTTTTGGGGAAGAAGAAGCTGTTCAGAAATATTCATCCACCTTGAGCCTCCCTCCCTCACACTAAGGTTTTTCTTGTCCATCTAGTGACAGAAGTAGATCGTGGAGATCCAAGTCTTCTCTGAGCAATTCTGAATGGCCTGAGCTGCCTCAGCACTGTGTGTTTTCTAGATGTGGAGGAGAAATAGAATATCCATTAAAGTGGGCACAGATTCCAAGTGCAAGTTCAGGTGCTCCAGAAAACAACTAAAGAGCACTCTGTTCCCACCACATGTCCTTCATTCCCAGCTCTCCATCCTCCACCCTCTTCATGATACCCAGTGAGCAATGCAAGAACATCACTGCTTCTGTTTTATCTCCACTTAGCATCTGTTTTGGATGCCCACAGCTGCCTCTGTGCCTTTATTCTCCCCCTGCTTCCACAACTACCTCCCTGCAGGAGGAGGTGGAGTTGAGATGTATTTCTGCTGTGTTGTGGATGTCTCTGACTTGTTTCAGTTCTCTTTGTTTTGCAGACTTGAGCTTTAAAGAAATCTTGCTTGGTCAAGAAATTACATTACTTGGAAGAGCTGAGACATGCAAACTTCCACTGCAGGACTTGAATTTGCTGCGTTTAATTCTCTCTGTGAGACTGGGTTTAGGAGGGTATTCTGCTTGTCAGGGCTCTGGGGATAGGTTTTGATAGAAAGGATATGGGGGGAAAAGAAAAAGACTGGTTAGTTCATTGTAAGTTGTAATATTGACGTCTGCTGCTCACACTACACTTTTCATCATCAGTGTCATCTAAACATCATTTAATTCACAAAATGCTACTGTAAAGGGAAAACAAGCCTGTGCCCTGTCATGTATATTAGAAATACCAATTAATCTACCCAGGTGCTACCATGAGGCTGTAGGAGAGGGGAGAAAAGAGCAGTGAAGCTCAAAAAGGAAATCTCTGCCGTGGTGGGAAGCATGAGCAGGGTCTTTCAGATCTTGGGTGCTGGTCTGGGCTTATGGTTTCAATGGAGCCACCATTATTAGAGGGCCCGTCCCAGGGTGGAGACACCAGATCTGAAATATTCAGACACCAGATCTGAAATGTTAAATATTTCCAGCTAGGATTTAGGCAAAAACTTCCCTTGATTTCTTCTGGCAAGGGGCAAATCCGTTGCCTTGGTGAGAGATCTTTAATGTTGCTCTGTCAGCCAGGGACGTGTATAGGTATCCCTGGGATGCTCAAAGCCAGTGGCCTCTCAGCTGTTTATCCCAGGAAGAGGCTGGTGCCTGCAGCCTCGTGTCTTGGCTCATGTCAGAGCCACTTGTTGAGCCAGCATCCCAATTCCTGCCAGATTTCTCCATCCTCTCCAGACCAGAGCATCGTCAATGGTCAAGGGAGGTGATTCTCCCCTTCTGCTCTGCTCTCTTGAGAACTCTCCCTGCAGCTCTGGGGGCCCAAAATAAGAAGGATGTGGAGCTGTTGGAGAAAGTCCAGAGAAGGTCACGAAGATGCTCCAAGGGCTGCAGCAACTCTGCTGTGGAGACAGATTGAGAGAGCTGGGCTTGTTCAGCCTGGAGAAGAGAAGGCTCCAGGGAGACCTTAGAGCAGCTTCTAGCACCTAATGGGGCTGACAAGAAATCTGGAGAGGGGCTTTTGACAAGGGCCTGTAGGGACAGGACAAGGGGGAATGGCTTTAACCTGACAGAGGGGAGATTGAGATGAGCTCTTAGGCAGAAGTTGTTCCCTGTGAGGGTGCTGAGGCCCTGGCACAGGGTGCCCAGAGAAGCTGTGGCTGCCCCATCCCTGGCAGTGTTCACGGCCAGGTTGGATGGGGCTTGGTGCAACCTGGTCTGGTGGAAGGGGGTTGGAACTGGATGGGCTTTAAGGTCCTTTCCAACCAAAACCATTCTGTGATTCTGTCAAATGCAAAGATTTTCCGTAGTACTATCAAGTTTTCTATTAATGACCCTGTGCTAATGGCCAGGGTTTCCATAGTGCCAAGGGGTAGCTCTTCTGGAAGCAGTGTGCATCCTTGGATTTTGAAGCATTTAGGTTCCCTTGAGATATTTTTCTTTTTAGCCGAAACTCATTTATCTCAACCTCTTTAATCCCAACCTGCTGCTTTACAGCACCACTATTATAGCCACTGGTGCAAATTTCTTGCACAGTAACTTTCCCATTTATTTCAGTCCCCGAGCTAAACTTTTCCACTCTTAGGCATGAAGAAGGCTGGAAAAGCTGAATGATATTTTACTACCCCATTGAGGGTAATTACGTGCCCAAGGCCAGTGTCAGTTTTGGACACTTGTTCCAAAAAAGTCCCTTCTGTTTCTTAAAAAAGACCATTTTTAATTATTATAATTTCAGCCTAAGCATATGTATATTAACAAAGCAAATTATCTCCTGTTTTAAATAGCTGGAGGTTAAATATACCCTTAATAATTATGCTAATTGCAGTGTGCGAGCATCTCAAAGCTGCTGCCAAGGACCAGGCTCTGTGGTGAGGACCTGTGTGTGGGTTGGGAACAGTCCTTGTCCCCCCTGGCTCTGCCAGGCAGAGGGATGTGGGGCTGGTTCTCTATGCATTCAAGATGCTTGGCATTTTAGCAAGCAAAGGGATGGTGGAAGCAGCACATGGGGAGCTACGTGCATGTGAAAGCAGCACTCGGTCTCACTGATGCTGTATTTGGGCTGAATCACCCACCTCTGATGGTTTTCTTTCCTTCCCCAGTTTGCTGCTGAGCTGGAGCAGCTGGACCAGCTCCTGCCCTCGCTGGAGAAGGCGGCTCAGCTGCCTGGCTTGTGTGGACCAGAGAGGAACGAGAGCAGCGTGGCCGGCGTTGCTGTCAAACCGGAGATGCTGGCAGCTCCCCTGCAGCCCAGCACTGCTGCCAGAGCCCCCACAGGACTCAACCGTATGTGTCCACCCAAAACTGGGTCCCTTACAGGGGCTGGGAGGGGAGGGTCTTCCCCATGACCAGCTCAGCTGCAGGTGGAGAGGGTATCACCAACCTTGATGCTGCCGTGGGGATGCTCTGGGGGACCTGGTACAAGACCAGTGATGGTGAACCCCTTGGTACACCTGCAAATAGCCACGATGTAAGAGGAGAGGGACATGGTCCTTCCAAGACATGTATACTTGATCACAAGGGAGCAGGCAGGCTGAGGCTGTGGTGTCAGGAGTTACTGGAGAGGGTCCAGTGGAGGGCCACAAGGATGATCAGGGGTCTGGAGAATCTCTGTTATGAGGAGAGATTGCAGGAGCTGGGCCTGATTAGTCTAGAGAAGAGAAGACAGAGGGGTTCTCATTAATGCATTTAAATACCTCAAAGGTCCCTTCCAACACTAACGATTCTGTGATTCTGTGTTTGGGGTTTCAAAGCATCGCTGGCACTTCAGACAGGATTTTGAGACTTAATATACCCAGGTACAGCATCAGGACCTTTTTCTAGGCACCCAAAAAAAAGAAGACCTGATTTTTCTCCAATGTGAACAGTTTAAAACAATAAAGACAATAAGTAGGATTTCTTTCCTGAAGGAGCCCACAGGCAAGTAATAAATTCAGGGTGTTTTATAGCAAAAGCATACGTGGACACCGTGTCTGGAGGCTGAAGGTGGGGCTCTTTGGGGTGGGCTTCCCCAGGGTGGGCAATAACAAAGGCACAGCTATTCCCAGCAAACCACCCCCATCTGCCATGGGGAAAGCAAGCTTTTACTGGTTACAGCATTAATTTGCACAAATAAGTGCACCCAGCAGCTCCTGCCATGGTGGAGTGCTCAATCAGAGCCCACGCTGCTCGCTTGCTGTGATGGACATTGCCATGCCAGCTCCAAGCCCAGCGGTGCAAGGGATGCTCCGCTGTCCCCTTTGGTACTGCAGCATCCCCAGGGCAGTGTGCCAGAGTGTGTCCTGGCCCCATGGGGCTTTTTCCATCCTGCACTTGACTTTCCATGGAGATAATTATCTGTCACATCCTCCATATAGCTCTCTACAGTACCTGAAAGGAGGTTGTAGTGGGGTGAGGATCAGTCTCTTCTCCCAAGTAACAAGTGACAGAACAAGAGGTAACGGCCTCAAGCTGTACCAGGGAAGGTTTAGACTGGATATTAGGAAAAACTTCTTCACAGAAAGGGTGCTCAGGCGTTGGAACAGGCTGCCCAGGGAGGCGATGGAGTCACCGTCCCTGGAAGTGTTCACAAAACGTGTAGGTGAGGCCCCCAGTGACATGCTTTAGTGGTTGTCTTGGCAGGGTTGGGGTAAAGGTTGGTCTTGATGATCTTAAAGGTCTTTTCCAAACTGTTGCTTCTGTGATTCCATGATATCACACTGAGTCTTGAATCCTGAAGTGCAGCTTCTAGAGCAGAGGGAAGGAAGAAGGGTGAGCAGCGGGGCCTGGTATAAACCAGTTAGCTGCTGGTCCACATCCTACTGAGGGCGGGATAATTGCCCTGTTACTTATTCAGCAAATGGAGATGAGGAGGTTTTGGGTTCCAGCCCAGTACAAAGCCCGCAAGGCAGCTCTGGCAGGCAGGGCTGGGATATTTTCGGAGGACTCGGGTTGCAGAAGCAGAGCCTTTAAAAGGGTAGGAGCATCACAGCAGAAGCGGAACCAATGTGGTGGTGTGAGCATGGTCCAAACACTGCTGAAGTGGGCTGGAGCCACCCTGGGAGGCTGAGTTGGTAGTGGGGTATCGGGGGGACCGTCCAGGGGCAGCTCAGCATTGCACCACAATGCATTGACTTGCAGGTCTCTAACCCCCAGAGAAACCACTCTGTGAGCAACAGGCAGGCTCTGGATCAAAGTGCTATAGGCTGAAACATCACCCTGCCTGCCATATATCATAGAGAAAGAGTTTGGGGTCTCATAAATCAGACTATCAGCTACCAGCAGATGTACAAGGTAGGGCATGAGAGATGGATGCTGGAAGGGCGATGAGTGACAGCTGTGTTAAGCCCAGAGGCATCAGGGAGCCATGCTGTGCCTCCCCTCCATCAGGGGAAGGGAGAAGGAGCTGTCAGCACTGTAGGTGTAGCTGTGTACTGATTCACCTCTGAGCTGAATTCACCATTAAGCTTATTGCTCAAGCCTAATAGTTCCTTGCAAAGGACCCTCTTGTCCCAGGGCTGAGACAGTTGGTAGCTTCAGCAGCAGGGACACTCATAATGCTCTGACATAAATAAGAGTGGTGGTTATTGCCTTTGGAGGGAAGGGAATCCTGCATCCAAGTTAGAGTGGGGAGGAGGGTGAGCATGTTTGTGGCAGGGGCTGCAGTTGCGAGAGCTTGAAATGCCAGCTGCTGCCCTCCTGGGTTACAGTGTCCAAAATAGCAGTTACCACCCAGGAGATCCACCACAAGCCTCGCTGAAGGCACTGCCATTGAGTTTAACTTGTGTGAGAAAGCTATGGGGCACCCCTAAGCAGATCCCCAAGGATTTAGAGGTGCTGTTTACTGGGAGAGGGGTTGCCAACAGCCATGGTTCACAGCCACCCACTTACAAGGCTGCCTTTTGCATTCATTTTTCAGTTCCGTGTAAGCGTTTGAGATGTACTCCCTGATGGCAAACAGCAGCTGAACTTGCAAAAACTTATCTAAATAAAGATTAGGATAATGCAAGGTCTAACAACATCATTTTAGTTGATTTAAAGCCAGCAGGTGATAGATGAGTGCTGCACAGGCAGGAAACCAGCATGGGGAGCAGCACTGCTGGGGCTCCCCTCCAGCTGCCAGGCATAAGGGGGGGGCATGGTTCATGCACTGGGTCACCCCCGGAGGGAGCAGAGCCTGGTTGATGTGGCTATATTGAGCAAGAGAGCTGTGCTTCAGTGTCTCTAGTTCACTGATACCCTCCATTCAGCAGTGTTCAGACTCTGTCAATATATATTGGACAGATGCAACCCCCAGCCCCCTGCCCTTCTTATACCCAGATGATTATTGTTAACTTCATGCCCAGCTGATTATTTCAAGCTCCAACTACTCTTTTTTGGGTGCCAGCCCAGCTCCTGGGTCCCCTTGCCTACAGTGTGGCATAGCCTGCAGGGACTCTGGTGCTGCCTGGGGCTGTTGTCACCTGTGGTGGTTCCCCCAGGGTGGCTGCGTGTGACCAAGCCACACATGGGACTGAGTATTCAGCTTTAGGTGAGGTGACATCCCACCACAACATCCTTCTTCCAAGCTTACCAATGCCAGTGCTCTCCCTGACGGGGCTGGGATTGATTGAAAGGACAGAGCACCTCACCTATGAGGAAAGGCTGAGAGAGTTGTTCAGCCTGGAGAAGACTCTGGGGAGACATTATTGCAGCCTTTCAGTTCTTAAAAGAGGCCTATAAGAAAGACAGGGAGAGACTTTTTGGCAGGTCCTGTTCCGACAGGATGAGGGTGATGGTTTTAAATTAAAAGAGAGGAGATTCAGGTTGGGTAAGAGGGAAAATATTTTTACAATGAGTGTGGTAAAACACTGGCACAGGTTACCCAGAGAGGTGGTGAATGCGCCATCCCTGGTGACATTCAAGGCCAGGCTGGATGTGGTTCTGGGCAACCTGATCTAGATGAAGATGTCCCTGCTCATTGCAGGGGTGTTGGACAGGATGACCTTTGAAGGTCCCTTCCAACCCAAACTAACCTATGGTTCTATGACTTTGCCGAGCACCTGTGATACTGCAAGGAGCCTTGGGAAGAGATGTGACTTGAGCTGGTTTTAATTTGTTTATTTTTATGATTTAATGACTCTCCAGCGATGAACAGCGGGCAGAGCGTGCAGCCTGGTCGGACACCGTTTGAGTTCTGCGACCCCATGGAGCCAGGGCAGATGAGGCCAGTTCCCTGTCCTGCAAGCAACGGCACCAGCCCGCACACCCGTGGGCCAGCCCAGCAAGGCAGGGGCACTGTGACTGCACCAAACCCCTTCCCAGCCGACACAGGTATGGACAGGCGCAGGCACCCACTCCTCTCCACTTTCTTCAGATCACACTAAGGTTTTCCAGGGAGTCCCATGGGAGAAAAGGCATTAAAGGTTGAAGCTTGAACATCACCATTCACCAGCAGCTCTTCCCAAGCAGCAAGTTTCTAAGCTGTGCTTATTCTTTCCTCTGTGTTCATACTGTTAGAGTCTCAGACAAAAGAAAGACCTGTTTGTCCATCCCAGTTCCTGGGGAGGCAGGAGGAGGAAGCTGCATCCACTTGCCCGAATGGGTGATGGTGGCTTAGGTTCCCCAGGCTCTGGTGGCTGTTGGATTTCCATTGGACCCAGTGCACAGCGGTCAGGAGAAGAGGTGCAGTAGCAGCAGTCTCATCTCACCCTGCTGAAATGGCCAATGGCGAAGCACCGCAGACATCTGTGAGCCAGCCTGGGCCCCAGAGGGTTGTGGATGCTGCTTCTCTGCCCTCCTCTGTTTCCCTTGATGCGTCCCTTGATGTGTCAAGCAATGCTGAACATGTGGAAGAGAGACCTTCCTTGTCAGCATTGTCACAATGACTTGACTGCATGTACAGAAAAGAACACAGGTCTCATCTTCTCATGGCAGTACTGTGGAACTAGAAAAGTTGCTGCAGTCATCACAGAAGGGTTTGGGTTGGAAGGGACCTTAAAGCTCAACCAGTTCCAACCCCCTGCCACAGGCAGGGACACCTTCCACTAGACCAGGTTGCTCCAAGCCCTGTCCAACCTGGCCTTGAACACTGCCAGGGATGGGGCATCCACAGCTTCTCTGGGCACCCTGTGCCAGGGCCTCAGCACCCTCACAGGGAAGAACTTCTACCTCAGATCTCATCTCAATCTCCCCTCTATTAGGTTAAAGCCATTCCCCTTTGTCCTGTCCCTTCAGGCCCTTGTCAAAAGTCCCTCTCCAGCTTTCTCATTGGCCCCTTCAGGCACTGGAAGCTGCTCTAAGGTCTCCCCTTAAGGAGCCTTCTCTTCTCCAGGCTGAACAAGCCCAGCTTTCTCAGCCCATCTCCACAGTAAATGATTTGCCCTTAATGAAGCCATATCGGCTGTAACCATTTGCCTCCTTATTGTCTGTGTGCCTTAGCATAGTTTCTGGGAGCATCTGCTCCATGATCATGCTGGGCACCAAGGTGAGACTGACCAGCCTGTAGCTCCCCAGGTTTTCCTTTCTTTCCTTTTTACAAATGGGGATTATATTTCCCCTTTTCCTGTCAGTGGGAGCTTCACCAGGCTGCCACGACTTCTCAAACTGGATGGACAGTGGCTTGGCCACTTCATCCGCCAGTTCCCTCAGGACCCCAGCTGCATCTGATCTATTCCCATGCATTTGTGCATAAAATCAATAGGCCAGAAATCAATGAGTACCATCCCTGGGCGAGTTGAGGCAGGACTGGGGACAGGCGGCACTGCAGCTGTGCCGTGAGCCCCCTGGGCCTGGCTGCCACGGGTGCTGCTGGGCTCTGCCTGTTGCCAAGCAACCTTAAGGCTTTTTTAAAGAAATTTCGGGAAATAGAGGAATACTTGGCAGGAGCTGCTCTGCCGATGCCTGCGCTGGGATCTGAGCATCCCTGAGCTGGACTTCCCCCCTCTGCCTCCCCTTAGGGCTCTTGTTTTCACTTTCTTGAAACAACCCCCATGGCCTGGGTGGCTCATAAAGCTCCTTGTGACAACAGCGAGGACATCAGGCACTGGGTAACCACAGACATTTTCAATCAAATAATGTGTTTTATTGGGAAAAGAATCAGCACAGCTGAGCTTGGTTAAAAGAAAAGAGATTTTCATCTTTAGCAACCACCTCCAGCAGCATTTCTCCTGGAAACTCAGGGCTTTTGGCATAAGGGTTGCACTGATAGCACATCTCAATGTGACAGAGATGCCATCCCAGCCAGAAATGTGCTTACCCCTGCGGCTTCCATCTCCCTGGACCTCCATGGGCTGGTCCAGCTGAGATGCTGTTTGATCTTCAGTCTCAGTTCTTATTTCTAATGGGATGACGTAAAGCCTCCAGCCTTATAAATCTCTCTGTCCTGGGCTTGGGCTCCAAGTTCTGCTGCAACTTAACTGAATTGTGTTGGCTTCTTTCCCTGTGCAAAGTAACTTTCTTCCAAGAGGCAAGAGATGCTCATGGGTGTGGGCTATTTTTTAAACTAAAATCATCAGTAGTAACAATTTGCCTTCAATAAGAAACCCTCTAACTTGACTAAATTTTGAAACTCTCACTAGAAATGTGCTGAAAAGGGAAACTTTTTACTATCATTGTGCCATATGGATTACACAGGGTCATGTGTATCTGCTGTGTGTATAGGATTGGCCTAGATTTTCACCCAGAATTTCATGCTTATAATTAATGGTTAGGAAACCACACCTGATATCTGTAATTTAGGGTTGAAAAGAGCTATAACTGGTGAATCATGGCATCCCTTTAGGGATGTTTTAAGACACCATCAGCATCCTGAGCTTGCCAGGTCCCCACAGCAGCACCCAAGTCCTGACCACAAGCTAACCGTTCCTCATTGCATCCTTCTTTTCTCCCCAGGAATGCCTGAGCTGGAGATGGGAGTGCCGGATCACCAGTTTGGACAACCAGGAATGGGGGAGCAGATGCCCTGGACGGATAACAGTATGGCAACCATGAATCGAGCCACGTTGAATAAACCTGAAGAGTAAGTGCCTCAGGGCTGGTGGCTTCCCCCAGGGATGCTCCATCCCTGGCAGTGTTCAAGACCAGCTAGGATGGGGCTTTGAGCAACCTGCTCTAGTGGAAGGTGTCCCTGTATGTGCCAGGGGTTGGAACTGGATGAGCTTTAAGGTCCCTTCCAACCCAAACCATTCTATGACGATTCTAAGCTGCAGATCCCCATGATCCCTTGCCAGTGCCAATATTTGGGTTGGTTTTCTCCAGCATCCCTTCCCACCATGGGCAGTGGGATGTGGAGAGCCCCAGGACAGTTTTACGTTTCCATGCAATTGCAGCTCTTTGCAGTCCCCATGTGCTTGGCTTCAGCTAAAATTATTACAGCTCTAATCCAAAGTCAAATAACCCCCTCCTGTCCTCTAACCACCTTTTTTTTGGGTCCATGTCCAATGGAGCAGCCAAGGGGTCATCACCTGCCCAAAGTACAATGTCACTCTGTCACCGAATTCCGGTATCAACTCTTTGGTTATAAACAGGTTGGAGGAGACCATAGGTCAGATATTTTGGGATGAGAGGTCAGAAGCAGGCCAGGCTGTGCTGATGGAGTGCAGCAGTCCCAGCCCTGCTGGGCAAGGGGACTCCAGAGTTCTCTCTGAAGCTGCGGCACTGGCAGCAGTGCTCATGGAGATGGATTTGATAGAGACAGAGGTTGACTCCTCCCCCTGGCCTGGTGAGGGCTTCAGGTACCTAACTCTAACCTGTTTTAAGAACCAGCACTGATGAGCTCCGCATGGATCCTCTTGCCAAAGCCAGCCCTGCTTTTTGGAGAGGCAGAATTTCCTCTACTAATTAAAGTCTCTAGCAGATGAGCACAATCTCTGTTTTCCAGTCATGAAGAAGTACATTTAAGAGCTGTATTTGAGCAAGACAGTAGCCAAACATCTTTTTTCCCAGGGCTAAATTTGGATTAACTTCTCAAAGCTCTTCACTCAGCCCAATAAGAGAGTTGCAGAGTGGTTTCCACTGCTGCAAACAGATCTTGGACTTCTGCTGGAAAGACTTAGCCTCTTGTTGCTTGAAAAAGCTGTGAGATAAAACAAATCCTGGTTTATGTGAGCATTTACATCAGCCCAAGCCCTTGCTGCAAGGGAGTAACTTTCCTTTTAAGTCTCGATGGTGTCATTATTTGATCTGTGAGGCACACCTGGCAAAGGGCAGAGCTGCCAGAAACATCAATCTGTGTTTTAAGCTATGAATGTTCCATAAAATGCTGCTTATGGGGTAAAAATGACCTTACCTTACTCAGCAGCCTTGTGCTCCGTGCACTGAGTGGGTCTGGCTGCATGTAGACACTTTTGTCTTCCCAAGCCGGTGCAGCTGGATGGGAGCTGTATTTTCTTCTGGCTCACCCTTTGCAGCAGGATTATTGAGCGAGGACCCAGGTTGGTGTGGAAGGCCTGGGACCTGCATGAGTATCAAGGAGGGAAGCGTTTGGCAGCAGCATCCTGTGAGTCCTCAGGTGGGAAAAACACCTCAGGTGGTTTTCAGGGCAGAGCCCTGTGCTGAAGACAAGGTCGGAACAACGGAGCGGCTGCATTTGCCCTAGGCCTGGTGAGATGTAGAAGGAACAAGTCTCACAGAGTCGCTGCCTCGGAGAGCAGTGGTTTCAGCCACACTTCAAAATTGCAGCCTGGTTAGGGTTTTACAAGGTACTATTTTCTCATCATTGAAGGGGGAGAAAGCAAGGAAAACCATGCTGTGTGGTTTTCCCACCCATGGCTCCATCAGCTCCCTACAGCAAAGTTGGTCTCTCCACACAGTGGAGCCTCCAGCAGAGCCAGGGCCACGAGATGACAGCAAGATGAGAGGTCAAGCTCCTCCTGGTGAGCCTCTGTTCCTCCTGAATTAGCGTTTCCAGGCAATGGTGGTTCCTACCAGAGGTGGTGGGCAAAGGCAACACTGGAAAAACTGGTTCCCAGCTCAGCTCCTTCAGTATCTTCAGTAGCTGTAGGTCTGATGGAGCATCATGGGTGAAACTTGCCTTGGCAGCACCTTGGTGGGCTCTAAACACTTCCACTAACAGCATGGTGATCAGCTACAAAATCCCACTTTTACTGTAGCCAAGAGAAGAGGTTCTGCTAGCAAAAGCCTCTGGACGTTGGTCCTTAAGACCTGCAAATGTGCTCCAGCTCGGAAGGACACACTCATCCTGGGACATGTCAATGATCTCACCAGCTGCCCATCCACATGGTGGAGACCACAGTTGGAGCAATCAGACAGAGCCTTTGTTCTGCAGATATTACAGGACCAAGAAATATGTTTAGCTAATATCAAACCAGCAGAGCTTTTGCTTTGGGGGTTGTAAAGGTTTCCCAGCTGGGAGCTTTATATTAGCTGGAGGTGGGCTAAGGTCCTGGCCTTGTTTAAGGAGCCAGTGGTACCCGGATTTCTCGATATGGTGTGTCCTGGGTAATGGGAGCTTCCTTTTCAAATTCTCCTGTTTCCCAAATCCTCACATGCCTTTGCCTCTTGACCAAGTGGGACAACTACAACATCCTTTCTCTTGTGTCCCAAGCATAAGTGCTGCTGTTTCTTCTTGGGAAGAGGGACACCTTGGACCAGACCCAAAGCTCCTTAAAACAAGTCCAGGTCACCATTCTTTCACACATTCCACTAATCCCCCAAGGTCAAACATGCCACCCAGGGCCCGATTCAGTTGCCTCATGCTGTGCCATCTGAGATGCCTGAGGTTTCCAGGCCATCTGTGCAGGGCTGGAGAGCTGCAGCCTTTTGGAACAGCACTTGAAGGCCATGCCAGGGAGATACTTTACAGGACCTCAAGCAACATCTGACACCATCTCTGCAAGCAGATGAATTTCTCCTCCTCGCCGCGTGCAGAATCAGAGTTTTCACCTTAAAGAAAGCCTGAAGAGCTGTCGTGAATAGAAAACCTCTGCAACACCAAGCCAGTAGGACTGAGGACATGATACACAGGGTCCAGGATCTCCTCTGCTCGCCTATCACCTGCCTGGAGCCTCATCTGAACCCCACCATCCCATGGAGCTGGAGGAGAGGAGGAGTGAAGACAGCTCTGAATGCTCTATTGGGCTGTAAAGCAGGACGTGCAGAAGATTTATTTATTACATAAAGGTATTATCATCACAGTCTCTTTATAAACCAACTTTTTGCCATCCATGCAGTAATGCAGCATGGGCTGAAGACATGGTGCCAACCTGAACTTTATCTCTAGCTGCCTGTTAACGTGGAGCAGAAGCCTGTCCCTGCCTTCCTCATCAAGAATGATGTCTGTGCAGCAAACTTTGTCCTTCGGCCTTGGCACTGGAAAACTGGGTTTGATAAAAGCAGCAAGTACCAGGGACCTTGGCTATGGAGTGAACCTAGCCCTGCTTTTCACCTCTGTCTCCCCATTTCCCTCTCTGCTCGTGCTCTGCAATTTAAGAAGTCCCAATGCTGAGTTTTCTTTTCCCTGGATTAGGCTGCGTGTGTTGGCTGCAGCGGTCTTGGTCAGATTGGCTTCAGTTCCTTACTGTACATCTGGTCCTCATCTGGAGCTAAAAGGATAAACATGTCTGCTGCTTGGGAACTGCTGGCATGTTCGAGCCCTCGCCTTGGTGCCTCTCTGCGAGCGTGATGTGCCACGGCTCTTCATCCTGACAGACCCGGCAAATCCGATTGACTCCAATTAGTCACATCATTGGAATGTCTCTCATTACATATTAATCTTATTCCCAAAGAATATTGAGCGAGCTTTGCTGAAATTGTATTTTTGCAGCCCAAAGGTTCCCCTTTGCCTTCAGCTGCTTTGCTTCCAGCTGCTCCAGCTCCATCCAAGCCTCCCTGCTTTCGTGCCGGCAAAAGTTTTGCTCTGCCTCCTGCTGTCCTGCCCAAAATGCCTGTGGGAGCGAAGCCTGCAAAGGGACCAAACTTCTCATCCCAAACCTCACCAAACACTGCCCAAACCACTGTTTTGTGGAGAGGTTCATCCCTACAAGCAGGTTTTGACACGGGGCTTGATCTTCAGTGGGCTCAGCTGGTGTCAGAGCCAGGGGACGGGGCTGCATCCCATAGGGTTTGCATGGTGCAGCAGGGTGTGAGTGAGTCCCCATGGCTGCAGGGGCTTGTGTCGCTCAAGCATCTCCCAGCTCAACCACCTCCCTGCTTCATAAACCTTAATGTGCCTCCTCTGACTTCTCTCTGCAGCCAGTGCATCACCTCGCAGCTGGATGAGCTCCTGTGTCCTCCCACCACACCGGAGGGGCGCAATGATGAGAAAGCCCTGCTCGAGCAGCTCGTCTCCTTCCTCAGCGGCAAGGACGAGACGGAGCTGGCTGAGCTGGATCGAGCTCTGGGGATCGACAAACTGGTCCAGGTAAAGAGAGAGCCTCTCATGGGACCTCCTGGAGGTCATATACGGGGCCAGATGCTGGGGCTTGACATGAGCGTGGAGGAGGATTTCCAACATCTGGTAAGGCCAGATGTGAGTGGGAACACACGAGTGCATCAGATTCAGAGATGATACTTAACACCACGCTGTTCTCTCCCCCCACGCCAGAAAAGCTGGAAAGTAGCCCCATGAAATACAATATCTCACTTCTCTGCTTTTCAGACTCCATCCCCCATGAGAACCAGCAGCCTGGCAGAGGCGGCCGAGCAGTTTCAGCCCCGGGTGGCTCATGTAACAGGGAGAGCTGGCAGGCTGTCCCGCTTCCCCACCTTACCAGGGGGATTAGGGCACAGAGGAGCCTTCCAGCTGGAATCCCACAGCCTGGGATTCCTGAGCCTGGGTTGTGCTGCCTAATAATATATCTAATGGCCTCGCTGGTATGAAACCGTGCAGCCCTTACTATCAAGATTGGCTTACAGTGCAGCTGCCCTTCTGTCTTGGGATGAACCGCAGGGAAAATACAAAAATGAGGTTTGCTTTTACTTGGACAGTGCTGGGGCCCCGGTTCCTGCAGCTGAGCTCCAGTGGAGGCTCCCTCTTTGCACATACCCCCATTGAGGAAGATGCCTTGGAAGGGTCCAGGGTTTCATAAATAACAGGGCATGGCAGGGGGAGGAAGCTGGCTGCAGGGGAGCTCATAAGGGACATGGAAAATGAGATGGATCGCTTGGGATTTGTCTTTGAGTGGTTTCTTTTTCCGTGCCCCACAGCACCCGCACGCATGCTTTTTCCAAAACAAGGAACAGAATCGAAAGCTCGTTGATAAATGGGGTGTCCTAAGACAGAAGCTTCTCAGAGCAAATCCATCCAACTGCTCTGGGCCTGATCCTGCATCATGTCATCCCAGAGGTGGCAAATCTCCTGTAACCCCACTGGGATGCCCTGTGCTGCACTGTTGCGAGGGTTTATCTTTTCATTGGCGATCTGGGGGACCTGTCAGTGAATTGATGCCTTAGTGGGGTATTTCCCCCATCCCTCTTCTCGAGGCTGTGCCTCCAAAATCACCACCTGCCCTTTTTTATTTGTGAGAGTTAGGGGTAGGGAGTTCAGCCTCGGATCAGAGATGCTTTTGCCAAAGATGCAGCTGCAACAGCTCAGTGTTTTCACAAGGGTTTTGCAGCCTCAGCTGACACAGCTCTCCAGCAACCCATTCCTGCACCAGACAGGCTCCAGCAGCATCGGACCACTGGACTGAGGTGCCCTTTGGTGGCACCTGATGCTGCCACATATCCCCACACCGATCTGGTGCTTCCCTTGCCAAGGAACACCCAGCTCAGGGGGATTATCTCACGTTTGGACCCTGACCCAACTTTTCTCCCATCCAGGGATCATTTCATTAATGGGAATCTTGGGCTTTTTCCATGGCTTCGGCTGAACCTCAGAAATATTTTGAATAGTTCTATGAAATATTTGCTTGAAATACATCTTTAGAGAAACAACATGTCAGCATAAAGGCATCTTTGGGAAGAAAACATGTTGGTAGTTCCCCTCCAGACTGTGTTCTTGGCAGGTAGGGGTTCACATCGCCTGACTTCACCAAACCCACCGTCTTCTCTGTGCTACCATAGTGGGATCCATGGGTTGATCCACACCCACTTTAACCAAGAGGCAGCTGGAAACTGGGTAGTTTGGAAAAAAAGAGTAAAAAATCCTCATTTCAACAATTCTGTCATTTCTGACCATTGCATGGTGCTGGTTTATGTCCTAGTATCCAGTCCTTGAACTGTATAAGCTCTATCTAATTGATCCTAAGCAACAGATTTTTCCTCATCACCATTCACATAGCCTCATCCCTGCCTTCAAACGTTAGTGCTTTGATGGGCACCATCTACCTAAATACTAAAGGCAATGGGATTTGGGGATGTGCTGTGTGTGGTTTCTCTTAACACAGCTTTCTCTTCAGGCTTCTGGCTCCAAGTTGTTACTTCTCCATGGGTTCATAGCTCAAACAGCACATTTCTGTGCCTGAGCCAAGCTAGAGCAGTGCAGAATATCTGCTGGTGTGGAAATTGTCCCTTGGCTGTAAAATGGATCATTTGTGTAGGAATGGCTGTACCACAGACCAAAAGGTCCTGTCTCCCATGAGATACTAGCGAGGGGTGTCCGTGAACAGGGCAGGAGTAAAGCCATGCTTCCTGTGAGTGCTCTCAGTCCTGGGGGTTCATGGCTCCCACCCTTTGACATGGCTGTGTCTGAGGTACCCTTGGGGCAGGTGGAACCCTCTGCCTCCAACTGCACAAAAAGAACAGGAAAGGAGAGAGAGCACAAACTATTTCCCATGGCCACCAATATGGTCTGAGGGCTGCAGCACCTCTGCTATGGAGACAGGCTGAGAGAGCTCGGCTGGTTCAACCTGGAGAAGAGAAGGCTCCAGGGAGACCTTAGAGCAGCTTCCAGTGCCTGAAGGGTCAACAAGAAATCTGGAGAGGGGCTTTTGACAAGGGCCTGTAGGGACAGGACAAGGGGGAATGGCTTTAACCTGACAGAGGGGAGATTGAGATGAGCTCTTAGGCAGAAGTTGTTCCCTGTGAGGGTGCTGAGGCCCTGGCACAGGGTGCCCAGAGAAGCTGTGGTGGGGCTCTGAGCAACCTGGTCTAATGGAAGTTGTCCCTGCCCATGGCAGGGGCTTGGAACTGGATGAGCTTTAAGGTCCCTTCCAGCCCAAACTGTTCTGTGATTGAGGTCAATCCTCCAAGCCTTAGGGTCTGTCCAACCAGATCTGCTGCTGTTTGGAGCCCAGATGAACAGCTCAGTGCTAGCAGACCCTGCAGGAAGGCAGAGGAAGGCAGCATCACCTACTGCTACCCTGCTGCCCCCCACCAGCACAGGGGGATGAGCCCTGAACCCTTTCAAAAAGCCTGGCTTTGGTTTTGGCTCCCAGAGAAGATGAAATGAATGATTTCCATCCCTCCAAGGTTTGCTAGGCCCCAGGGAGCAGGTGTTTAATGCTCTCCTTGATGCAGCACTTGTACTCACTTTGGCTGGGGCCTGGTGTAGCAGATGAGGGTTCCAGGCAGCAGCATCCTTACAAGCTATCTGCCCCATGCTGGACACATCCTCATCCCCTCTGGGCTCTCTCAGGAGAGTTCAGTGTCTGATGGAGCTCCAAAATGATGTTTTCTTCCCCTTTGCCTTCACCAGGGCGGTGGGCTGGAGGCCCTGACAGAGCGGTTCCAGCCCCAACAAGCCACCCCACCACTCATGATGGAGCAGAAACCCGGCATGTACCCCCAGCCTTACTCCTCCGCCTCTCCCACCACCAACCTCCCCGGCGCCTTCCCTGGCATGGTGAGGCAGAAGCCATCCTTCGGACCCATGCCGGTGCAGGTACCACCGCCCCGCGGCGCCTTCCCCACCAACATGGCCATGCAGCCCCGGCAGACGCTCAACAGACCCCCGACGGCCCCCAACCAGCTGCGACTTCAGCTGCAGCAGCGGCTGCAGGGGCAGCAGCAGGTAATTGTTCCCCTCTCCACATCCCAGGGCTGCGGCAGGGGGATGGAGGGACCCTCGGTCCTGCCTGCAGCCCATGCAGCCCAGTTGAAGGGGGTTGGATAGGTGGGAAGCTCCTGCACTGGAGTTCTGAAGATGTCCCTGGGTTTTCTTTCTCCCCTCCAGCTGATCCATCAAAACCGGCAGGCAATCCTCAACCAGTTTGCAGCCAATTCCCCAGTGGGCATCAACATGCGGGCAGGGATGCAGCAGCAGATCACACCCCAGGTAAGCCGGATGGGGATGGTCCTCCAGCTGGGAAAAAAATGGGTGTTAATCCTGTGCCCACCCTGTTAGCACAGCCTGGCTCTCTCCTCTCTGTTAATGGGGGAGAGAAATTCTGCATGCAGAGAGGTGGCTACAAAACAAGCTGCTGTGGGTTGGGTTTATCTTCTTCACCCTTATTCCAGCTCCTCCACCTGCCTATGGTATAAATACTTCATTAATGCTTAGGGAAGGATGTGCTAATGTGTTTCATTGAGAAGGATCTTTAGGAAATAGGTGCCATCCTTTAAATAGCAGAATCTCTGGTGAATCTTCTTGAAGATCCTGCAAATCCCCAGGTCCTAAAGTTCTTGTTTGGCTTCTAATAAAGTGGATAAACCAGCTGCTGGGTATGAGTTGAAAAGCACAAACAAGTTCTGGTGACTTTATTCCATTTCTTGGAGAAGACTCTGCCTCTGGGGAAGTGGTGTGGCATCCCTAATGTGCTGTGGGGAACATTAGTGGTAGGGAAGGGGTCCGAGTGGTTCCCATTGTATCTCCGATTTCAGCTGCTGATGTCAGGCTTCTTAAGATGATCAATTCCAACACATTTGGCTCAGCCATAGGGGGAATGAGCCCATAGTGATGGAGAAGCTCCTGGAATGGTGGGGGGGGGTTTAAGGTCTCACAACCAAAAGAGTTGAAGTGAGGGATTCCAGGCTCTGGTGCGTGGGAGCATCTCGGTGAGGGAGGGAGGGCACAGGGGGATCCTGCACCAGAGGGGGGAGGTTGGTGGCAGCCAGGTGACTGAGAGCCTGTTTTCCTGGCTGAGGCAATGCTACCACCCCTAGAGTGTTGCCACTTGACACGTGCAGAGGCTGATCTCTAACACCTCCAACGTGCTCTGCCCTGCGAATGAGCCAGTTCAGAGCATTCTGGGGCTTTTCCAGCTTTCCTTGCTAAAGGAAGACAGGCACCGAGAGGCGGTGAAGGGGAGCACCCACGGCTGGGGGTGTTTTGAGCTGCCTGCCACAACTGGAGGGTGATAACCAGGGCATCCCCCTTCCTTGTCCACAGCCTCCCCTCAACGCCCAGATGCTGGCCCAGCGGCAGCGGGAGCTCTACAGCCAGCAGCACCGGCAGCGGCAGCTCATGCAGCAGCGAGCCATCCTGATGAGACAGCAAAGCTTCGGGAACAACCTCCCACCCTCCGCCGGGCTCCCGGTACAGATCGGAGCTGCTCGCTTGCCCCAGGCACCCCCACAGCAGTTCCCTTACCCCCCAAACTACGGTACGACCCCGGGAAACCCTCCCACCTCCACCAGCCCCTTCTCGCCGTTGGCATCCAACCCCGAGGCCGCCGCGCTGGCTAACCGCAGCAGCATGGTGAACAGGGGGATGATGGGTGGCGTCGGAGGGCAGTTCGGCGCCGGGATGACCCCGCAGATGCAGCAGAACATCTTCCAGTATTCAGGATCAGGTATGTTGGTTGCACTGGAAAGCTGTCTGGCTTCATCCAGCCATCTCACCCAGCCTGCATGCTGGTCTGGTCTCTGGTTTCTGCCTCCCAAGGGGACCTATTCTGGCCAAATCTCAATAAAAAGCAGCTATTGTTTGGGAAAATAATTCCATCACTTCTTCCTTGCAAATGGAACTGCAAGGCAGTCCTCTGTGTTTCCCTTCCTTAAATATCTGTGCTCTAAAAAAAGCCAAAGCCTTGCTGGGATGGCTGAAATTAGCTGCAGGCATCTTATGCCTCTTGTATGGGCACCAAGCTCCTGAGAGATGACCCAGTGCAGATGGGCACTGTCTTGAACATCTTCACATTCAAGCATCGCTTGTGAGTAGACAAAACTACTCAGTGGCTGCAATAGCCCCGCAGGAACCCCCTCTGGCATCATCTCATCCTTACCCTGGCTAGTTTCCAGCCAGGTGTGATGCTAAAGCAGAACACCTGCTGATGGAAACCACTTGAGGGGGGTTTCCCTGCTCCTCCATCCCTGAAATATTTGCATTTGAGCGATACAGCTGCTCAAAATGAAAACCAGACTCCGAGACCGAAAGTCACGGCTGATGCTTCTGGTCTGATGCCAGCAGTTGCAAGGGAGGAGGAGGGAATCGGGGCTGATGGCAGGGGTCTGGCCAATGCTGACACTGTCTGTCCTTCCCCAGGCATGGGCCAGCAAAGCGAACCTGCCTTCGCTCCATCACTCAGCCCCAGCAGCCCCCTGATGTCACCCCAGCTCCCACCTTCGCAAAGCCCCATGATGCAGCCGGCTCCACCGACACCAGGCTACCAGTCACCTGACATGAAAACCTGGCAGCAAGGAGCCATGGGGAATAGCAAGTAAGATCATGGTGGGGATAACCTGGAGCACACAGGTGACACACACACAGGGGAGGTGGCACACTGACACTGAGGTGATGATCCCCTTGTAAGGGACAATGGTGCCTGTAGGGGCAGCTGGCTGAGGACACTTGCTGAGCTCAGGCCATGTTCTCCTACCATGACGTACTCCAGAAGTCACTGTAAACCTGGGCCCGTGTCTTTGCCTCAGCTTGGAGGCAGCCAAAAGCCCACAGTGTTTAAATGAGTGAGCGTTTGTGTTGAGGAAGACATGAAGCATGTCTTTCAGTTTTAATTAAACAAGTGGCTAAATTATGTCTCATGAAAGTGGCCTTAGAAAACATAACAATAAATCAAGTCAAGACCTGCAGTCCCAGGTCACTGCATGACCCTCCTAAGATGTGTCCAGCTTTAACTTACAGAAGAGTCACCAGACTTGTTGCCTTTTTTGCATGAGTCAGGTTTGAGCATCAGATCTCCAGAAATGGGGCAAAGGGAGAAACACAAAACCTCATGTGGGGTGCCTTGCTTTTGCCTTGGATCTGTCCAGTTAACCCAGCTAGCCTGTCCTGGTCCAGCAGCACAGAGCAGGAGGTTTACTGGGCTGGGTGAAATGAGATGTGAGCTCTGTTGGAGCTGGGATGCTTCATGCCTTGTGATGGAGAGCTGTCCCTCTGCCTGGAGCAGCTTTGGGATCAGTTGGGTGTTGAGGAGGGCACAGAAAAGCGTGTAAAGGAGTTAACTCAGTGTCACATCAAACGGGGCTTTGCATCTGCCTGACCCTGAATGCAACATGAAGCCCTGTAATGATCCCTCACTTGGCACTGGTGTTCCACCAGCCCCAGTCACACTGAGCAGCCTCCTGCTCCAGCAGGAGCAGAGGGTAGATGACTCTACAGCAGCCTCCTCCCTTCCTCCAGCCTCCATGCTGGCTCAGCCTTGCTGCAGGCAGCACCTCTAATGTCCTCCTGACACTCCCATTGTCCCCCAAGGACCAGCAGGGCTCCTGCCTGCTCCACTGTGCCACAGTCAGTCTCAACATTCACAGAACACAGGTCTGCTGCTGTGGCAGCTCAGGCCACCCCAGGGTCTCGGCCCACACCTCGAGGGGCTTCTCCCCACCAGTACACCCGGGTGATGCTTTTTTCTCTCTCCCTCAGCGTGTTCAGCCAAGCGGGACAGAGCCAGCCAGCACCTGCTCAGCAGGGCATGTACAACAACATGAGCATCACTGTCTCCATGGCGGGAGGAAACACCAATGTCCAGAACATGAACCCCATGGCTGGACAGATGCAGATGAACTCGCTGCAGATGCCTGGGATGAACTCCATGTGCTCGGAGCAGGTCAGTTCCATGTCATCCCTGCCCCTGGGATGCTCAGTCACCTCCCAGGGGTTTAGCATTCACTCCTTTGGCCCTGGGGTTACCAGTGTCCAAAAGAAAAACACCAAAGGTCTGCCTGTCTCTGCTGGCATTGCCACTGTGCTGGACCCTAAGACCACCAGTGTGTCCCCTGTGTCCTCAAGGAATGTAGGGCTGTGCTGAGCATCTCCCACACCTGCAGCCCTTGCAGTGGGCTAGCAGTGGGTGCGTTTGTAGTCATGCATCCTTGGGGAACTGTGAAAACTGGGGATGAGGACTGGTTGGATACAGGACCTTTTGGGAGATCCTCCCCAGCCCAGACTGAGATGCCTCCAACTATTTTAGCTGCTGGGGTTTGCCTCAGCATCATTAAATTCCTGGCCCACTGGTTTTATGCTGAACATTGCAGGCTCCAGCTTGCAGTCTCCCTGGGGAGAAGCCGAAGGGCTCAGCAAGGAAGGGGGCTGGCCCCTCCCATAAGCTGGCCACAATGTACAGGCTGAGCTGCAGGCATTTGCCCTTCTTGTCGAGTGTTTCGGTGGCATTTCACAGTCCCTGGGGGTGAGATGCCCCCGGAGCCAGCAGTGGCACCAGGCAGAGGCTCAAGAGGTGGGCAGAAAGGTGAAACAGATCCACTGGTATCCCCCCACTGATGCCCCAAAGCCCTGCAGGTCACAGTGCAAGGAGGATGCTGGCAGCACAGTCCCATGGCGCTGCCCCATCCTGAGCATCCCTTCTCCAAATCCCCCTAAAACTCACCTTGAGAGGGCAGGTAGTAATCCTCCTGGCTGAGCCTGGATCTTGCTTTTGACAGGTAAATGACCCGGCGCTGAGACCCGCAGGCCTTTACTGCAACCAGCTTTCCTCCACTGACCTTTTGAAAACAGAAGCAGATGGGGCGCAGGTCAGTAAGAAACTGCTAAGCACATCTCAGGTACCCCAAGGAGTTTGACGGGTCGCCAGCCATGCTGGCTCAGCAGGCTTGGTTTCTGCTGGGGCTGGCCCCAGTCGGGTTGAAGCCACCATGGTTCCACCAGCATTGGGTGACAGCAGCCCTCGGGGATGCCAGCACTGCTCACCAACTCGCTTTACATCAAAACTTACACTGTTGCTGTGAGTGCTTTCAGCCTCCTCGCTGGTGTGGAAGAGCGGTGACACCGCAGCTGAGCTGGAAAAACAACTGAGTGTTGGTGTTAAACACCCCTCACCCCAGCTCTGGACTGAAGGCAAAGGGGGATGGTTTCTTTCCTAGGCTGGGCCATCACCGGAGTGGCTGCTGGCCCCTGTGCCACTGGGATGCAGCCAGGCCACCACGTTAAAGAGTGGTGGAGTGAGGGAATTTGGATGGGGGAGACTCCAGGGGCTGCACGCACCCCTGCAGGCAGCACTGCCAGATGCTGCCCATCCCTCTGAGTGCCACCAAAGTGTGCCCAGCCACCCACCAGCACTGATGCCTCCAGCTCCTGGGGACGATCTGGTTCCATCCCCATCTCTTCCAACATCCATCAGTGTCCTGGGGTTGCCTCTCCCTTCCCAGCCGCTCAGCCACAGGGAAACGCCGGCAGTGCCACTGAGACACACCAAAGCTCTTAATTTCGATCAAACAGCCGCGCTGGACCTCGCTCACCACCACTACCACCCCACGTCATAGCACGACCACTGGCACGCCACCATACTGCAGCTCCCCTTCACCCAGGGGATGCCAGGCCAGGCTGGCTTTTTGGGGGTGTTTTTTCCCCCAAAATCCCTTTTTTTTCCCTTTTTCCTTTTTTTTGGATGAGCAACGTTATGAACCTCGCAGAGCCGAATGAGTTGCAGCGGTTTTCTTTTTATAGGACAAGAAGACAGAAGAGTTCTTCTCTGGGGTGGCTCCAGACTAGAGGAAGTCTCTAGTGAGTTTCCACTTCACGTAGTACCCAGATCCGCCGCCGCCGGCCCCTGCCCTGGCCCCGCTAAGTCCTCTCTTCTCTTTTGTGTCCCAGCAGGTACAACAGGTTCAGGTCTTTGCCGACGTACAGTGTACAGTGAATCTGGTAGGAGATCCCTACCTCAACCCGCCGGCTTCCTTGGGCACCCCGAAGAACGCCGCCGGGCCGCCGCCGCCACCGGGCCAGCAGAAGAGCCTTCTTCAGCAGCTACTGACTGAATAACCGCTTTTCGAGGAATGTGAAATTTAAATAAGAAGAAGTACAGAGATATATAAATATATATATTATATATTTTTCTGAGATTTTTGATATCTCAACCCGCAGCCATTCTTCAGCTCGTAGTGTTTGGAGCAAAAAGGGGGGGTTGTTTTATTAAGGGGGGTGGGGGGCTTCCCCTTATCTTTTTTTTTCCTCTTTTTCTTTGCCTTTCCTCCCCTCTTTTCTTTCTTCTTCCCCTTTTCCTCTCCCTCCTTCCTTTTTCCCCCCCTTTTATTTTCCCCCTTTTTTCCCCTATAAATTCTCTCCTTTTTTTTTTTATTTTTTCTGCCCACCTTTTGTTTTCTCTTTTTATTTTACAAAGCGTTGGATGTGGGCGCAGCGACGAGGCGGGACGGTCGGTTTCTCAAGCCAAAATTACAGATGATTCTTATTTTTGTAATCATTTTGCTGGCTTCTTAATCCGGAGGAAGGTTTCTCGGGGAGGCGGGGAGGGGGAGAAGGCAGCTGGAGGACTGCGGTGGCGGCAGGAGGAGGAGGAGGAGGAAGAGCAATCTCAGTTTCAGCTGGATCTGTCACTGATCACGTCTCGGCGCGGGGCACGGAAGGGGATCGGCGCTGGACTTGTGCGGGGAAAAGTTGTTTTTGTTATTCACGCTTCAAACAAAAGCCCTTCTCTCCCCTCCGCCCCAGCCCGCTTGTGCGTACAATCAGCTTTTTCTAGCAATCGTGAGTTTGTCAGTTTTAAAGAAAAAAAAAAACAAAAACAGAAAAACCAAACAAAAAAAAAGAAAACAAAACCCAGAGTATTTTGACCCACCATTTTTTCCATGTTTTATGCTGGTTTCAGGCCTCCAAGCGAAATGGGGGGAGGGGGGTTACAATGTGTATATTGCAACAGGAGGAGGAAAAAAAACAAACAAAAGACAAAAAAAAATAAAAGGACAAGAACAGAACAGTTTGGGGAAAAAACTGCAATAATTTTTAGGGGGAAGGATGGGGGGAGGGGTCTGTCAATTATTGTAGATAAAATTTTCTGATTAAATATGAAATAAAATTAAGCAGTCGGTTGTTTCTGCTTTGATTGTGTTTAACAGCTGAGGTAGCTTAAACTATTTAAAATAATAATAATAAAATAATAATAATAATTGAATTCTCTGCTGGGAGACAGCTTATTTTTTTCCCCCTCAAGCCTGTCACTGTAAATAGCTCTGAACTCTGTATAAATTTGGTTTCTTCTCTTTTAATCGGGGTCGCTTTTAATACTTACTGCAGACTTTTATTGGAGGGTGGCTATGGAGGGGCTTTTTCCCCTCTAAGTCCCCTCTAAAATCACGCTGGTGTGTGGAAAAATGTGTGGCTTTCTTGATTGACATTTGCAAGAGTTATAAGAAAAGAAACAAAACAATGAACCCGAGTTTCCAGCGAACGTTTCGATGTTTCTGTGCCGATGGGGATGCCGGAGCAGTGCCGATAGTGTTGACAGCAGGAGCGGGGGGAGGGTCACCCCATCCTCACACTGGGAACCCCTCCGTCACCACGGTTCGTGGCACTAGGAAGCTGGAAATCACTCACTGCACAGAGTTTTGGAGGCCTCTTAAATTCCAAATTGTTGTAGAGAAAATACCTACACGGCATGTACATGGTTAGTCCTGCCTTAACACAGCCTCCAGCCCTGAGTTCAAGGGGATGAGGAGCTGGTCCACATTCATCTTTAGCGGTGGAAAAAGGGGAAATTAGGGGTTACAAATGACACTAACAGCACGTCCAGGACGGGGAGAGTTGGGGCACACGTGTTTGTAGCTGACAACGCACTTTTTGTGTTAACCAAGCCGCTCATCGTAAACGTTGTTACTGTGCAGGCAGCGCGGGGAGCGCAGGGAGCCCCGGTTCTGCGGGCGCTGCTGCCCTCTGCTGCTCGCACGGCTCCTGGCAGGGGTTCATTGCGAATGGAAACATGGATAAGCTGGCCCCGCACATGCGGGGAGGAAGAGGGTATCCGGCATGGAGCCAGAGCCACGGAGGTGGGAGGCACCAGGAACACTGCCCAGAATCCCTGGGGAGGGCTGGGACACCGTGTCTGCATGCTTCAGGTTGGGAAAGACCTTAAGATCATCCAGTTCCAATGTCCCTGCACACTAAACCATGTTGCCCAAGTCTCTGTCCAACCTGGCCTTGAACACTGCCAGGGATGGGGCATTTACGAATTCTCTGGGCAAGAGGGAAGCCCAAAGGGCTGCTGGAGGGAAAGCTCAGCCCTAAAAAGCAGCAGAGATACTTTCAAATGCAGCTGGACCTAAAAACTGAACCTGCTCATGCTGCAGGGTGGAAATGTACACACACACTGATGGCTCACAGACAGCACATTAATATAACACAGTCACATTCTGCACAGGATAACATTTAATCCTCTCTACCAAAGAGATGTTTCACACTGTAACTGCTGTCACAGTGCAAGATGACTACCTGCTGCTGAGCATTAGCACTCCTGAGGCACAGCAGCTTTCCTCCCAGCTCCCACCAGGGAGTGAGCTCGGCTTTGGCCCAGGGGAGCTGCCAGTGCCCGTCACTTCAATAGCTTAAATTTTCTCAGGTGCTGGTGCACTTGGTCCTTCGGGTAAGGCCTGAGCGCCAGGCAGGTGGCTGTGTTCTCAGGCTGCTCAGTCCACACTTCGTGGTCAATGCTGTGCTGCTTCAGGGTCTCGGCCAGTGCCGTCAGGGCAGCCTCATCCGGAGCCTGGGGAGATACAAAGTGTGCTGTGAGGGTCCAGAGACTGGGGAGGGACAGTGTGTGCAAGGGCTGGGGTGGAAGGCAGTGCTGGGTGCCTGCGGGAGAGAGGCAAACCAAGGCAGGTTGTGCTGAGGATAGGGCAGGAAGGCAGCCAGCTGCCTGCACAGTTACTATATAGGCAATCCCCGTACTTTATCTCTTACCCCAGAAGCATGTTGCTCTCGCAGATCCTGGCTGCACTGCAGCCTCTGCAAGCGCTGGAGTAGGAAAGCGGGGCTGTGAGCCAGCACAGGCTGTAAGCTCTCAAGCCCGCAGGTTCCTCGCTGGCAGGCTGGCCTGGCTCAGCAAACAGCTCCGCACATCCCTACCTCCACCACCAGTCACCACCCCGACTGCCCCCTCACGCAGGGGCTGCTGTACGGCCACGAAGGGCGTGAGGCCGCGGTTCGTTCCCCGAGTGAGGCGGAAGGAAGGGACGCCTCGGGCCGTGAGGGGAGCCCTGGGTAAGGCGAGTCACAGCCGGCCTCCGCTTCCCGCTGGGCCCAGCTGAGGCCGCGGGTGCTGCCATGACCCCCTCCCGTTCACCCCTCAGGGCTCCGGCGGTCCCGCTCCACACCTCTCGCTCCGCTGAGGCGGCGCTCCCAGCATGCCCCGCGGCTCCCGGCGTGCCCCACGCACCTCCAGCACCACAGTGCGCATGGCGCCGCCCAGCTCCATGTACGCGCGGGTATCGGGGTGTTCGCGGTGTCTGTGCGCGGCTGCCAGAGCAGCGTGACAGCCCTGAGCCACCACCGCACCCAGCGGCCACTGCCGCGGCGGCCGGGCCAGGTCCCCCCGCAGTACCACATACTGCACCAGCGCCGCTGCCGCCGCTCCGGACGCCGCCATGCTGTCGTACGGGGCCGAACAGCCTACTGGGAGACAGGGGGATGCTGAGGAGCAGCAGCGCTGCCGCCGCCATGTTGTTGTACGGCAAACGGATGGGCGGCCTGGTGACGTATTTCCGGCGGGCTGAGGCGCGCAGCTCGAGCGCCAGGCGTTGCGGTGAGTGCGGCTCCGGCTGTGGGGCCGGGCCGGGAGCGGCCCCTGCGGCTGCGGCACCCCGGGGCCCTGGCGCGGTCCTAGCTCCCGTCTGCCCTTCGGTGGGGTCCGCAGCCCCATTCGCGTGGTTAGGGCCCCGGCACTCCCCCGCGCTGGGGCGGCTCTCCCATGACCCGCGGCCCGCGTCCGTCCCTGCCCGGCCGGGGGCGGTTCGCAATAATGTGTTCAAGTGTGTCGTTTCAGCCGTCGGGCCGTGGGCTGTACCGGCCAGACCGGCCCCTCACGGCGGTCTCACTGCAGCAGCAGGAGAAGGTTCCCTGAGGAAGAGCGCTCTCTGTATCCGAATCGCCGCTTCCCAAGGAAGCGTGGCCAAGGAAGGCTGACCTCTGCCTCATCGCTCGCAGGAGAGCAGCAAGGGAAGATGGACAAAGGGAATGTGAATGCACGGGATGGTGAGCTGGCTGGGGCGGGACATCCAATGCCAGGGCCTCACCACCCTCATAGGGAACAACTTCTTTCTCAGATCTCATCTCAGTCTCCCCTCTGTCAGGTTAAAGCCATTCCCCCTTGTCCTGTCCCTACAGGCTCTTATCAAAAGCCCCTCTCCAGCTTTCTTGTCAGCCCCTTTAGGCACTGGAAGCTGCTCTAAGGTCCCCCTGAAGCCTTCTCCAGGCTGAACAAGCCCAGCTCTCTCAGCCTGTCTCCATAGCAGAGCTGCTCCAGCCCTCAGAGCATCTTTGTGGCCTCCTCTGGACTCACTCCAACAGCTTCACGTCCTTCTTATGCTGGAGCCCTTTAGCTGGATGCAGGACTGCAGGGGGGATCTCACCAGAACAAAGCAGAGGAGAATCCCCTCCCTCAACCTGCTGGTCACATTGCTGGTGATGCAGCCCAGGACACAGTTGGTTTCTGGGCTCAAGCGCACACTGCTGGGTCATGGGGAGCTTCTCACTGACCAACACCCCCAAGTCCTCCTCAGGGCTGCTCTCAATCCAGTCTCCGACCAGTCTGTGTTCATGCTTGGGACTGCCCCAGCCCGTGTGCAGGACCTTGCCGTTGACCTCCCGGTTCCTCTGGATTTCATCCCTTCCCTCCAGCATGTCCACTGCATCACACAGCTCAGTCACAACACTGAGCCCTGAGAAATGCCACTGGCTTTCACTTGGACATCAAAATATTGACCACAACTCTGCCATCCCAAATTCCCCAAAGCCTCTTCACCAAATGTTCGCCTGCCCCCTCTCCCTCTGAACAGTTATTGCGTGTACTTTCTTTATGCACCTGCACTGGACCTACTTTGTTTTGGATTCCAGAGTGCAGACCACTGCTAATCCTAGCCTGGGATTTTGAGCTTGTTGTGCTTTTCCTCACAGGAGTGCTTGCTCACCTGGAAATGCTGGAGGTGCAGGCTCAAGGGGCAGCCATGAAGCAACAGGAAAAGGACCTGCAAGAAGAGAAGCTCACCAGGCTGAAAGCGAGAGTGATGGAGCTGAGACTCCAGAGGGATGAGTTACAGGCTAAAGTGAATCTGCAGGAAAAGAAGGTGATAAAGGGCTCACTGCAGAGGCCTGGTGAAGGGCTCTGGTTTGTTATTGCTCTCAGGGGGTGGATTCACTGAGATTACTCATATAGACTCATATAATTATTTATTTTCCCTTTTTAAGTGACACAGTCCTGCTGTCCCGTTTTCAGTGCCATGTAGTCTAGAACTCTTGTTTCTACTTGCTTGCAGGTTGTGGGGCTGTTTCTGAACTCAAGAAAGAGTTCCTCCCTCCTCTTCTGCTTCATTTCTCCCCTTTTCTGCTTGAAATGCTGTCTTGCTTTTCTCAGAGCCAGGTTATTATTTCTCTGTATCCTGTTCCCTGCAGGTGACACATTTGTGTCAGTGATTTCTGATGTCTTTTTTTATTCTGGCTTTTGTAGCAACTCGAGAAAGAAGGAACTGCATCAGATCCAGCACAGGCCAGTCATAAGACTGTTCTACAGTGGAAGATAAAAAACCTCCAGGCCATGCTGCAGGTCTTTTACCTCACAGGTAACACCCTGAGATCTGTGTGTGTTCTGCCAATGACTGCATTTCTGGGGTGCTAAAGTTTGGAAACAGAGCCTGATGGGAAGTGTAGCTGCCCTGGGAACACTGCTGCTCTTGTGCTTGAAGCCTTCAGAGTCTGAAACCACTGGAAGAGCAGTAGCTTTGTAGTTTCCTGCCTTTCACAGGAGGCCTCTGGGACATTGCAGGAACTGTTATTTACTGAACCACATCATTTAGACTAAGACCTGGATCCTGGAAAATATGTAACTACCTTAGGAATGAAATATTTGGGAATTGGGCAGTTTAAGTATCCAGTACTATGGGTCTTCCAAGCAAGCCTGGGAGGTCAGCACCCTCTTTTTATCTGCTTCTGAGCCTTTAAAAATACTGGTTTCCAAAAAGGGTCACCTTTGTTCTGGACAGTGTGAGGATGCGAGTCCTGCCTGATACAAGTAGGCTGAGCCCCACCAGGAGTACTCCTACTGTTCACCTTGGGGCAGCCAGGCACTGCCTTCCTCACACAGCACACGCTGCTCTCCCTGTCATGTTGGAGCCAGGACTGTGTTTGGAATTGGCAGCATAACTTGGTTATTGGGAATTTAAGCTACCATTAAGCTGCTTGAATACGTTAGAGGTCGCTTATTTACAAAGTTGCTGTGGTTTATGCCTTTAAACTCTTGCAAGTCCTCCTAGGATGCTCCCTGAGTGAGCCTAGGAAGAGGACCCAGCATGTCATACAGCCTTTATTACTCCAACAAAGATGTCCTGTGGCAATGAGTTAAAGCACCGCTCAGTAAAACTCTCTCTCTCTCTCTGGACCCAAGGGATCAGTGGGAAGCTGACCAGGCACGGAGTGTGCTTCTACATCAGCACGGCTTACGAGGGCACCTACTTGGATTCTTACTACCTGGACCTGCTGACCAAGTCAGAAGTGCAGATTTACCACCACTCTGTTCCCCACTTTATCCCCCTGGAGCAGATCGCCAAGCAGTACTTGCAGACGGACATCAGACGCTTCTTGTCTGTCTTGTCTGACCACCTGAATGCTTATGTTGGGAGGAGGTACCAAGCAGACCAGTTACAGGTACCAGTGACTGCACCAGTACTCTTCACCCATCCTTTTCCCTGTGGTATACCAAGTGTTAGGAGCCTGAAGTGCTGGGGGGGGGGGGGGGGCGGAATCTTAGCAGTTTTCATGTGAAGCTCTCACGATTCTGGTTTTCAGAACTTCGTAAGTTACCACATGGCTGTAAACTCAGTTCCATCCACTGTCACGTACTTGTCTGGTGGGTCAGCTAACATTTACTGCCAAACTCCAGAGGCCCCTAAGCAGAAATAGCTGTGATCTTGTAAAAGCTGCTGGAGGACATGGGTTACGGGCTTATTAAACTCTTAAGAACACTGGTTTATTAAAGTCTTTTCCATGCAAAGACTCCTCAAAGGACATGCCAGGCTGGTGCTTGGGGCACTGCGCCCTGTGCTGATGGGAGCCTAGGCCTTCTTAGCTTCACATTTCAAAAGTTGTCGTTGTCCCTTCAGGAACACTTTTCAGACCAGATAAAAGGAACCTTGTGGAGAAACTCCTTGTGTAACTTGCTGGTCTTCAATTACGACATGCCAAGTAAAAGCAAGACCTTTCCATTCCACGTGAGGCTGGTTTATGGTAATCTCTGTCACAGTCTCCCCACTGAAGTCACCATTTCCTGCACACGTAAGTGGACCCTGCAGGGGTCTGTCTGGGGGAGATGGGGTGGGCAGAGCATACTGTGGGTCTGCAGCTGGGTGGGAGTTCTTTCTAGTGGAGTTTAAGGACAAAAGGGAGCAAGCTGTCATATTTCTGAGGGAGAAAAGGTTATAGAAGGAATTGTGTGTAGTCAGTGCTGGGTTTTGAAGCAGTTGTAATTCATCCCTAGCACAGATCTCCAGCAAGATGGGATGGCTGGAGGGAGGGAAATATAATGGGGCTGAGAAGGAAAAGTTTGAGTGCAAGCTGGGATCACTTCAGATGGACAGGCTGCTCATTCCCAGTTTTCACTTACTCAAAGTGCAGAGTCTGGTATGGTCCCAGCTGGATCAGGACACTGTTTCCACAAGTCCCACAGGTAGAGGCCGGCCTGTACTAGTGTGCTCTGTGCACGTGGGAGAGCCTGGCGAGCAAATCTAGCCAGAAACTTGGAAGCTGTCAAGTCTTAATCATAGAATGGTTTGGACCATTCTAGGACAAGCCCAGCTCCCTCAGCTTCTCCTCCTCTGTAAAAGTGCTTCAGGCCTTGGAGCATCCTTATGGCTTCCTCTGGACTAAATCCAATTAGAGTCTTCTGAGATAAGAGAGCAGTGAGGTGGCCCAGGCTCCCACATTGCTGTCCTCACCCTTTGGCAGTGGGTATTTCTTAAGGCACTTGCTTTCTGCAGCCGTCAAATCCCATGGGGGAGCTGCAGGACATGAAGGATTGGGAAGGAGGGTGAAGGGTTATGAGATTTAAAACTGTGTGGCAAGGGAGAGCGAGAGACTCCCTTGGGACAGGAGAAGAATGATAAGCAAATAGTTTTCTATTGGCAATGTGGTGTTCCTTTCCCCGCTGATCCATCCTTCTCCCTGCCAGCGGATGCTCCTGCATCTCTAACAGAGACTGCCACAGCTCACACGCACCTGTTCCGCAGCATGCCCCTGCACAAAGCCTTCCACTCCCTCAGCAGTGCAGGAGAAACCCTGGATGGGACACCCTGAGCTTCCCTGGTCTCCCAGCTGCCCTTCCTGCGGGAGCTCATCTCAAAGCACAGATGTTTTCCATGGACTGCTCGTGGGATCCCCCAAGTAGTGAGTGACCGAATCTTGAGAGCGATGTTTCCTATAGGCTTTCAGACTCTCTTATTGCAGGTAATCTTCTGCCAGCGCTGTGCTGCTCACATGTCTGAATCCTGACCTCTGTGGTTGGCACCACAAATCTTCATGGCTGCAGGAAACACCTCACAGCTGGGATTAGGCATTGTATTAAAACTTCAGGATCTCTCTTTGTGTTAGAAGCTGGAAGGGGTTGACAGTCAGAGGTGAGGTTTAATTATTGCCAGCAGCAGCCCCTGCCCTCAGCAGGGGTGCATTAACCCCCAACCCCTGAGCCTCAACACTGAATTTACCAAGACTTTCATACCAGTAGTGCCTTTACACCTGTATTTCCTGCCCTTCAGGCAGAGGGCAGCTTCACTAGTGCTCTGTTCTTCAAGTCTGGGTCAGATCTTTGAAACTTGTCTTGTGACAGTACTTTAATGTCTTGTCAATAAAAGTTCTGTGTTACCAAAATTGTCCTGTTTAGAAAAAAATTATCTGTTGATTTCCTTTAGCTTTATAATATGGTTTAGTAGCATAAAATGGGAGAAAATACTGTCATTTAAATCCCATCTCTCATTTCTTATGACTGCATCTGAGGGGCAGCTGTGAATTCACAAAGGATGCTGCTCTAACCTTGTGCACCTTCCTGTTGAGGGGAGGCAGAGATGTGGGGTGAAGGGCTGGGCTGTGTTTTAGGGGCACGTCAGTGGGAACCAGACATTTAAGGTGCTGAGGTGAAGTGCCAGAGCTTGTCAATGAGGCCACTGTGGTAAAGCCAGGCTTAACGGCAGTCTTGAGCATAACACCCTGTGTGTGGGACAGAGAGAGGCAGATCCAGGCTGTAAGACTCATCCTGCCTCTGGGCTTGTATCCCAGTGTACAAGCACTGTTGAGAGGGATGTGCTGGGTGGTGTGGGTGCCTTCCTCTCTCCAGCATCACTCTGTGTCCCTGTGGGTGCTGTTTGCACCTGCAGCCCAGTCCATGCAAGCACAGGGCTGTGGATGTGGATTTCCTTCTGCCTGATGGCGAGGATTAAACTCCTGTGTCATTCCTATTGCTGTTCCCAATGTTGAAGTAGAGGAACTCTGCTGCCAGAGCCACCGGAGCCCCAAGGAGGCAGAAGAGTGAATGGCACTGGTGCATGGTGCTCAGCCTCCCCTTTGAAGATCCCTCCAAAGCCCTCAGAAAGGCAGCCAAGCCCTTCCCACCATATCCAAAACCCCACAACAAAGCAGGCACAGAATCAGGCTTTGAAATTCAACTGCTTCTATTCAAGAAATTAGCGGCATAATTACACTCTGTGTGTGCCTCCCTTCTCCCCCCAGCCTTGGCAGCACCAGCTTTAACACACCGGTCCCCTCCTCAGCTGGTCCCTTGTCCTCTTTTCCATCAAGCAAGAGCAAAGTGACTGCAGCATCCATGGGCAGTGTCCAAGGCAAGCGCAAACCCTGCTGCAGGGAGGGAACAGGCACAGTTAAAAATATAAATGTCAATCTGTACTCATATATATTTATATATCTGAAATACACAATATTGGTTCCTTTTTCTTCTTTCCCAAGTCAAAGGCAGCAGTGTGCTCTCCAGCTCCCCCAACTATGGTGCTTTGTGACGAGGATGAACTTGGTACAAACTAACAGCAAGTCCCGGATGCTCTCGGTTTGTAGCTGCCGCTCCCGGCACACAGAAGAGATGTGGTGTCTTCCCAACCGGCCCTGAGTTTGGATCTCCTCGTGCCGAGCGTGCGGCAGCCAGGGCCCGTGGTGCTACTTTAATGTCATGGTGTCCCCTTCCATGGCTGGTGGTGCAGCCACGTGTCCCTGGCCCCGTGCCCACCGGGGGCTGCAAGCTGGTGTGTGCTTGCACGTGAGTGTGAGCGGCTGGAGGAGCCCGTGTCCCTCCTGCTCAGCTGCAGGCACAGGAGAGCAAAGCCCCCACCAGGATCCTCCAGCAGGGGCTTGGAAAGGGCTGTGCCAAGGGGGTGGTTTCTCAAGTTTGGTTTCAGATCCGGACTGTGGTGGGGTGGACGTGTCCAGGTCCCTCCCTGAGCTGCCCTGCTTGAAGCCGGGAGGCAGTGGCTGTGGTGGCGGGCAGGAGCCAGACCCTCATGAGCTGTCCACAACCTGATGGGGCAGGGTGACAGAGGAGCCGCTGATGAAGGAGCCCTGCTTCTCCCGGCCCTTGAGGAAGAAGGTGAGCAGCTCTCCTTTGCCCTTGACATAGATGGCTCCGCGGCGCACGAAGCGGAAGCCATACTCCTTCAGGATGAGGTGGGTCTCCTCCACCACCTGCAGGGACATGTTGGGAGGCTGAGAGGTCCTTGTATGGCACATGGCATGGGAAGCAGGGACCCCCAGGGCCTACCTCCCATCCCATTGTCCTGGGGTGCCCTTTGAGCATCACCTTGCCCCGTGTGCAGCTCGGAGGAGCCAGCCCTAACTCTCCCATGTGCTCCCAGCAGCACTTCTCCCCCCACCACCCATAGCCTAGGGTGTTTTGAGGGCTGCACCCCTCCATGGGTAACCAGTTTGTCCCCTCCTCATCATCGCACCTGTATGTTCCCCATCACACCGGTGGACTCCATCCTGCTGGCCACATTCACTGTGTTGCCCCAGATGTCGTAGTGTGGCTTGCGAGCACCGATGACACCTGCCAGCACGGCCCCCTTGTTCATGCCTGCAAAAGACGTGGAGCAGAGGTCATCTCTGTGCCTGGTGACATGGATGGGACATCCTAATCAGAAGCAGAGCCTGTCCCAGCGAAGGGGTGGGGACAATGAGGCTCCCCAGAGCCCTGCTGCCTTCAGCTGCTGAACTGCAGCTGCTGCCCAGTGTGCCATCACTGTTGGGGAAGGAGGGACAAGGGAGGCTGAGGCAGACCCTGCCCCATGCTACTGGACTTGCCTATACGGAGCATGAAGTTGTTGAAGGACTGGTAGTTGATGTTCATCAGTGTCACCTTCATGGCTAAGGCAAAGTCAGCCAAGTCAGCCAAGTGCTGCCAGCGTTCCTTATCCGAGAGGGTCTCCTTCTGCAAGAGCAGCACGGATCAGGCCTGGCCACCCTTGGCCCCTACTGTCCCACATCCCCATGGGGACCCCTCACCTTGGTGCTGTAGCCATTGGCATTGGCATCAGGGGTCACTCCAGAAGCGGCCATATAGGTGCTGCCAATGGTTTTGATTTTGGTGATGCAGCGGAATTGGGGTTCATCCAGGAGCTGAGTCATGAAGACAACACCCTCAGGCACCCCAGGGCCAGGGCAGATCCTTCTGCCCCTAGATGGGGCAGGAAGGGAAGGTCTAGCCAAGCCCCACACCATCCCCCTGGCCGGTTCCATCCTAACTCACTGCATCAAAGTCAGAGATGATCTCATTGAGGAACCGTAGGCACTCAATGCCCCCGTTGTTGATGCTCTCCTCTGTGTAGAAGTCAGCAAAGTTGGGGAGGGAGGCAAACATGACACCAATCTCATCGTAGGACTGGCTGTACAGCTCCTGGGGACAGGATGGGATGGTGTTTGTAGGCAAGGACATAGAATCATAGAATGATTTGAGTTGGAAAAGAACTTAAGCTCATCCAGTTCCAACCCCCTGCCACAGGTAGGGACACCTCACACAAGACTGTGTCACCCAAAGCCCCATGCAACCTGGCCTTTAAAACTGCTAGGGATGGAGCATTCATCACTTTGGGCAACCAAACAAGTGCCCACGCATGACACCAGCACCTCCAGCAAAGCCAAACCCTACCATGAAACCATGCATCATCTTCAAGCAACCAAAGCCTATCCCATCCACTCCCAAACTGGGAGCAAATACCCCCTCCTGGGTGCCCCTCACCTCGTCCCGCTTCTTGGAGCCCAGGAAGTGCCGGGCCACGTGCTCGGGCAGCATGTTGGTGACAAGGGCTTCATTCCAGCGCCGCATCTCATAGACCCGCTCCTTCTGGTCATGGACATCTATCTTCCAGAGGAAGAGGGTCCTGGCCAGCTTCTCCACCTGTAGGTGGGGAATATGGCTCACCCCCACTTGACACCCACCAATGGGGCCCTTCCAGTGCTGGGAGCATCCTGTGGGGCTGTTGTGAGCTTGGCAGAAGGCTCTGGCACAAGGTGAAGCCCTAACTGGGGACTTGAGACCTGCTCCAAGGCACAAACGGAATCCTCAGGAGGTAGGCATGGGCCTTAGGGCCACCATATTGCTGCCCACCTCTAACTGTGGGGGTGAGATGGAAGTGATGTGGTCCTGGAGAGCCCTTAGATTGGCTTCCCTAGAGAAGAGCTGGAGATGCTGCCTTGGAGCTTACAAGCAATATGGACAGGGGCTGAGGATGAAGATGCAGAGGGGAGGGAGTCACTCACGTGGCGAGAGAAGTAGTAAAAGCTGAGCATCACGATGAAGATCATCGCTGTCATGGAGTACTTGGAGGGGACCAGCGAGGACCTGTGGCACAGGTGACACAGCATGGATGGGCGGTGGGTATGGCTGTGCCCACCAACCCGTGCCCACCCCCTGCCACCCCTTACGTGCTTTGCTGGCCACGGCGGCGGTCGTACTGGTCAAAGATGTGCTCCCAGGCGTAGATGTTGACAGCACCAGTGGCCCCAGTGATCAGCACCATGAGGGTCAGCTTGACCATGTGGCTGACCTGCACCAGCATGATGGTGGCCACCAAAGCCAGCAGGGCAATGTAGCTGTAGTACTTGGGCTGCTCCCCGCAGCCGCCTGCCTGGGGTGGCCCTGCTGTCCCGTTGCCCATCCCGCTGTAGTCCTGGTGGCAGCTGAGCTGGGGGCATGAGGGCAGGGTGAGGAGGGGATCAAGGCGCACCTCTCCATGGGCTGCATGGCCACCCAAAGGGACAGGGTGCTTTGCAGAGCAGGAGGAGGACACCCAACCTAAATTCCCTGCCCCTGCAGTGCAGCCCTGCTAATTGCTTTAACTGTCAACTGTGCATAATTATGGAGTGCTTGGATGGAGGCTGGAGCAGGCTCAACCCTGCTGGCACCCAGGCTGGTGGCTCACCATGTCCACAATATCCGCCATGGTGACGATGATGATGGCAGCCATGGCCCAGGTGTTGCGTGCCCAGCGGGTCCTGTCGATCCAGGTGGAGAAGGCCACAAGCTTTTTGGGGAAGATCTGCGGGGAGAGGAAAGTTGCTCAGGTGGGACACAGTGATGGGACATCATGGACATCACGGTGTCCCATCACCACAAAGGATGTCCTGTCTCACCCTGGGAAAGATGGCAGCCAATGAGCAGAGGGTGAGGATGAGCAGCAGGATCTCCCCCACCACAAAGGTCACATAGTTGGCCACCAACCTGCCAAAAAGCCCAAGGGGGAATGGGTTTGAAGCCCCGTGGTTTGGGGCCACCCTTCCCCGCTATCTCCCTGCCATACCAGGGGTCAATGAAGACCTCCACTAAGGCGGTGAAGAAGAGGACAACACAGGAGCAGCTGAAGGCTGCCCCGCTCTGCTTCTCCTTCTCCACTGAGTAGCGTGTCTCCATCTCAGGGTCAATGAAGCGCATGGAGAGCCGGAAGGTGCTCTTCCCCTTCAGCCTGCTGACAACAGCACCCATCAGTGTCTGGCAGCACTGGGATGTGCTAAGCTGCACTGGGCTCTGCTGCCGGCCGGGGTGACTCACGCCTGGATGGATTCACGCTCCAGCAAGGCTTCGTTGAGCAGCTTGTTGAGCTCCTGCTCGTTCTGCGAGGCATCGATCACCCGCTCGGCCAGGTCCCGCAGGCGCAGCCGCCGCCGAGGGTTGGGGAAGGAAGGGTTCACTGCCTGTGCGGCACAGCCAAGCATCAGCAACACCATGTCAGCATCGGTGGGATGTTCAACCACCACAGTGTGGCTAACAGCTGCCCCTCGAGCTGCTGGAAGGGGGATGCTTTACGTGGGCTGTACCTCTCCATCATCCTCTCCGCACTCCAGGGTGTCCCTCACCCTGGCATCAGGCTCCTCAGGCTCCTCAGGGCTGATGTAGGCCAGGCTGAGGCTGCCGTTGCGCTCCTTAGTGTTGACCAACGGTGGGGAGCCGCCATGGGATGAGGCCAACGACAGCTTCTGCAAGGTGAAGGTGGTGGGTCACAGTGGGGTGTCCCCCCTACCCCGGCTTGCCACAGCTTTGCCGCCTCCACTCACCACCCCATTGATGCCATTGCGCAGGGGCTGCTTGGGGACCACGACTAGGTAGGTGACAATGCCCTTCTCTTTCAGGTACTCGCAGCGTGAACCACCTTCACCTGGCTCCACCTCGAACTCACCCTTCAGGCAATCCATAGTGCTCTGCGAGATGTGCACCCTCCTGCCGGCACCGGGCACCAGTGTCACCCATGGGTGCAGGGTGCCTGGTTCCCCACCACCCTCCTGCCGATGCTTACCCGGGGATGCCGCCTGCCTCCATCTTGTTGGCCACGGTGACATCGGTGGACCACACGTCGTACTGCCAGCGCTTCTGCCCCAGCACCCCCCCCAGCACTGTCCCGCTGTGCACCCCCACCCGCATGTCCACCGCTGTCTTGGTCTTCTCCCGCACGTAGCTGGAGAGGGGAGATAAGGTCAATACGGGGGGGGGGGGGGGGGGGGGGGCGGGCAACGCATCCCCACCCCACAGCTCATCCTCATCCTGACTCCCCATCATTAATTACCACCCCTCATATATAATGACTTCTAGATTCATAGAACAGCTTGGGTTGGAAGAGACCTTAAAGCTCATCCAGTTCCAACCCCTGCCACAGACAGGGACACCTTCCACTAGACCAGGTTGCTCCAAGCCCCTGTGTCCAACCTGGCCTTGAACACTGCCAGGGATGGGGCAGCCACAGCTTCTCTGGGCACCCTGTGCCAGGGTCTCAGCACCTTCACAGGGAACAACTTCTGCCTAAGAGCTCATCTCAATCTCCCCTCTGTCAGGTTAAAGCCATTCCCCCTTGTCCTGTCCCTACAGGCCCTTGTCCAAAGCCCCTCTCCAGCTTTCTTGCTCCAGCTTGGTGCATCTTCATGGCCTCCTCTGGACTTGCTCCAACAGCTCCACGTCCTTCTTATGTTGGGGCCCCCAAGCTACAGGGGGGGTCTCACCAGAGCAGAGCAGAGGGGGAGAACTCCCTCCCTTGCCCTGCTGCTCATGCTGCTGCTGATGCAGCCCAGGACATGGCTGGTGTTTGCAGAAGCTGCACCTCAGCAAACTGGTGCCCCCTGCCCACCCTGGCACCCACCCCAAAGAGAAAGCCCTTACGAAATGGCCTCCACCATGGCCAGCCCCATCATGATGGAGCAGACGGCATGGTCCTCCCGGTACTCGGGCAGCCCGCAGATGCAGTAGTAGCAGTCGCCCAGGATCTTGATGCGCAGCTGGTGGTACTTCTGGGGATGGGGGCACATTGTCAGCCCCACAACCATCAGCTATGACACCCCCAATTCCTTCACTGCCCCCATCCCTCTCCCAGGCTGCCCTTGATCCACAGTCTCCTGCGCCCAGCAGGGACATAAATCATTGGATTTTCCATTCCCACCTCGCTTCCCCCCAGGGCTCGGCAGGGCCCTGGCTGCTCCCTGGCTGGGGGAGGTCCCCCTGCTTCCCAGCTCTATTTATACAACAGAGGACAGGGCATCTCCAGCATCCCAGAGCAGTAAAACTATAACCTCCACATCCCCATCCTGGGATGCAGTGTTCGGCTGGGGCTGGAGCAGGAAGGTGGCTGAGGCCTGCCCCACTCATTACACGTCAGGATGGGGGGTACACTCACGGCTGCCAGCTTGTCGAAGCGGGCGAAGAGCTCGTTGAGGAGCTTCACCAGCTCCTGGGCGCTGCAGTAGGAGGAGAGCTGGGTGAAGCCCACAATGTCTGCAAAGAGGATGCTGTGGGGAGCAATGGTGAGCACATCAGCCCGGCCTGTGTGTCCTGGGACACCCCTTCCCTGCTCTCCCTTTGCACTAGGCCACCCATGCCAAAGCACAGGCTGGTTTGGGATGTGGCTGAAAATGATGCTCTGCAAATCAGGGCTGAAGCAAAAAAGGTGCCCCAAGCCAAGTATAGTCTGGCTGCTGGCTGACCCTTGTCACACCCAAACCACCTGAATTTCCCTGTGTTTCCAGCCAGGACAGTAAACCACACATTTATACAAGAAAAGTAGCAGTTTTTCCCCACAAGGATGGCACAGGGGGAGGCAGGACAGCCCTACCTGACGTTCTCGTGACGGTACATGTACATGGTGTTGAACTGCTGCATCTCCTTCTGGCTCGGGTCCTTCTTCATGTCCTTGAGCATCTCATCAGCCACATGCTTGGGCAGGATGGAGAGCATCAGCCGCTCCTGGGGATGGGATAGGGGACAGAGTTTGCCATGACACGAATCCAAGCCTGTGCCAAGCGCAGCAACTCATGGCTCAAACACACAGTGCAAATATCCGGTGCCGATGTGCAGTGCAAAGGCACAGTCCAAACACATGGGGAAAATTCCAACCTCCTGGGCCCTCACTGCTGGGCCTGACTGTTCCCGAATGGATCCCAGAGCCCAGCCAGGTCTTTAGCCCAAGCTCTCAGCCACATGTGGGGAAGAAGCCGTGGGTGAAACAGGAGCTTTTCCTTCAGGCAGAAGGAGTAAGCTTGGAGCAGGGTGTCCCAGGGCACCCCAGGGAGCTGGGAGCCATCAACCCAACCCCAAACCCACACGTACAGGTGGAGAGGATGCACCCATGGGTCCCCCTTGGTCATGCCTTTGTGGTGGTGCCAACCTCTGCTTCTAGCCATTTCCTCCCTGTTTTACAAGTTCTCATTGAGACTGGGAATAAATTGGCAAGTGGGAACAAATCCCAACCGGGAGGGATGAGAGGGCAAAAGTGCAGAGGCACTGAGGCCTGTCCCTGGAGCTATGGGAAGGAGGGGCAGCCCCACACACTTATTTGCACTCCAGCTAATGAGCTGCAAGTGTCCTTGTGCTCCCTTCTGCAGGCACAACACGGAGCCCAGCTGCTCTCCGGGAGCTCGAGAATTAAAACAATTTGGGTTGGCCAGGCTTTTATCAGCCCAAATAAACCTGGGACATGGGGTTGGGAGCCACCTTGGGGGCTGCACCAGTGTCCACATGGTCCCCCTGAGCTGCCCCAGCTTGGCCCTGCTTAGGTCAGGGCTGGTTGTAGGGACTGGGGTTAAAGCACACCAGGGAGGATTTAACAGTTTAAAAGCATGGTGAGTGCCCCATACCCAGGCATAGGACTCAAGCAGATCCATCCCAGGAGGATCAAGCCCACCTGGGATCTTGGAACCCATTGCTGCCCCCGCAGCCCCAGAGCTGGAGGAGGGATAGATGTGCGTGGTTCTGCGTGGGGATTCGTGCTAAATGTAAGTAACTTGGTTAATGAAGTGGGTTTTCCCCCAGGACTGGGGGTGTCTGTGCGCAGCCGCAGCAGGGCTGTTGCTGGAGGAACGGCACTGTGTCCCCATCCCAGTCCCCATCCCCAGGGAGTGCAGGTGGGGAGGAGTGCAGGAGCTTCTCAGCTCCTCTCAGCTCCATTAACCCTTAGCTCTGCCTGTGGGGCTGTCTTTTCAGCCATCACTGGTGGCCTGGAAGGAGGAAGGATATATCTGGCAAGGAGCACTGCTCCTTGCTCCATGGCCCCGCTGCCCCAAGCCACTCAGCCTCTTGCTAGCAGCCTTTCCTGCAAGATCACAGGCTATTTTTAGCTCAATTCCCTAAGGAAACAGAGCTTATGTGATAATAAACCCATGTTCCTTCCTATACTCCTCCAAACTTGCAAGCTGGAGCTTTCGAAGCGCTCTCACTCTGACCATCCCCCAGCTTCAGGATTTGCCCCCTTCACCTAAACCCTTCCCTTTACCTACCCCCTTATTAGACACCAGAGCATCCCCACAGGTTTTGCAGCAAAGAGGGTGCCAGTGGTGCTGGCCTGACCCTGGCACGTGTCTCTTGTTGCCGTTGGGAGCAAATTGCTGGCAGCAGATCAACCAGATAAGAGATGGGAGATAGGAACAGAGGCCCCAGATAAGGTTCTAAAATTAGCCCAGCTCATCACTGGACGGCGGCTGGAGACAACAGAGCTTTGAAACAGCCGGCTGGCATGACACTGCTGCCCTCTGACCGGCACTCCTGCACAGTGCTGGCATGGCCTTGTGCATGGGGCATCACCCCCGGGATGAGCACAGAGCGAATGGCTGTGCTTGCTGCTGCATCATGATCTGCTGCAGGAGAAGCCCATGAGATGGCTGGGGGCCTGACGGGACCTGATGTACGGTCACGCTCAGCAATGGGGACCTGCCATGTGGTTGTGCTTGGGGACAGGGACATGCTGTGTAACTGTGCATGGTGTTAGGAACCTGTCCTGTGGTTGTGCCTGAGGACAGTGACCTGCTGTGTGGCTGTGCCCAGTGACAGGGACATGCCACGTGGCCCTGCCCAGACTTGAGGACCTGCTTTGTCACCATGCCCAGGGATGGGGATAGCTTGGTGGTGGCTATGGCAGGAGCTGGCAGACCCTGGAAGAAGGTGCTCACATGGAGAGTCCCCAAACTGGGCACAGGGTGAAAAGCTGCAAATCCATTTCCCACCATGGATCCTCCTGTTCCCATTGCCACCCGCCACAGTCTCTCAGCACCATGCAGGGTGCACTCTGAGGGTGCTTTATCCATATCTCAAAGCCACACCCATGTCCCATCTCCATCCCCTGCCCTGTCCCCATGCTGTCACCTCATGCAGCCGTGGCTCCTACCTGCTGCTGGCTCTGCTCCTCCAGGTTGAGCTTGACCTCGAGGGACTGGCGCGCTTCAAGGAAGGCTTTGCGGTGCTTGCGGTCAGCCATGTAGTAGGACATGGTGCCCACCATGATGGCACAAAGGTAGATGGCAATGTTGGACAGGATCTTTGGGGCAGAGAAAAGGAGATTGGGGTGAGTGGAGCCATGAGGAAGTCCATGCATGGCCCAGGGATGATGCTGGTATCACTGCACATCACTGTTTGGGCAGCACAGCCTGATGGGTTAGAGTGGAAAAAAGCCTCCAAATGCTGGAGGAGGACATAAAATACACCCTGGAGATCAATCACCAGCTCACAGCCACTGTGATTGAGCTGGTGGGCTCATGGGAGACGTGATGGTGGCTGCAGCAAAGACCCCTCACGGATCATGCCCTGAGCATCCCTGGCGACCGCGTGGTCCCCGCAGGCTGACGCCACCTCATTACACCTTGCAGAGGTGTTTTGGAACAAGGCAGCAGGTTGGCAGGGGCTGGGTGCAGCCCCGGGGGATGGAGCTGCTGAAGGCAAGTGGCTCTCAGGTGCCACCGGCTCCTTCCACAGGAACTGCAGCCCTCTGTGCACAAAAACTGAATGAAGCCACGGCCAAACTCTAAAATCGTGTGTTTACTGATGCTCCTGCCCCTCTGCATCCCCCTCAATGTCCCCAAGGCTGGACCCTGTCCCCATGGACTGGGCTCCATGTCCCTGCAGCCCAGGAGCGGACACGGCAGGTTGGGAGATGGGAGAAAAGAGTCCTTCATGGAGTGATGAGGGAAAGTTGAATGTGTTTGATTTGCTTAGTCTACAGAGAGGATGAGGGATGGGCAGGATGTGATAACAGGCTCCAGCTATGCCAAAGTGGCAATGGGGATGTGGGCCATGGGCTGTATCACAGCCAGTGTGGAGGAGGCAGTGGGAAGAGCACAGAGCTGCTCCCGGGTTCATTTCCATTAGGGATGTGCTGCCATGCTCCACATCCTTCTGATCCCAACTCCCCTGTACCAACCTTTACCCATCCCTGGTCCCCCATAGCCCAGCTTGGTCAGAGGAAGATCCTAAAGTGGTCCCAGTCCTGTCCTTGGTGGTTTTATCACCCAGCAGCGTTGAGCCCCGAGCAGCTCAGCCTCATCACATGGAGACAAGGAGGAGCCTCTGACCCCTTCCACACGGGGAAACTGAGGTACAGCAAACAGGCGACATGCAGCAGTAAATACAGTGCCCTGCCACTGTGTGATGGCTCAGCACCGCACTGGGGTTAAGATGATTTGCAGCAAGGAAACATTCACTTCTTTTGGGAGGAAAAGAACATGAGGAGCGTGGGAGAGCACCCAGGACCCTCAGCTGGTGCCCCAGGGCTGGATCCTGCACCAGATCCCACTGCTGCAGCTGGGGATCCCTGGGAAGCCCCTGCACCCATGGCACAGCAGACTGTGAGCAAAGAGCCATCTGGAGGTGGGCACAGAAAGAAATCCTCAAACCAAGCAGCCACCTGCTATTTTTAACCAGTCCCTTGGATTGTCATGACAAAGGGATGCTCTACCCAAGCTGGATGGGCATGGGGCAGCTTGTCACTGCTCAGCACAGCTCAGCACACTGGGGCTGCCAGAAACCCTAAGGATCTGCTTGCTCGACACAGCCACATCTCATTCTGAGCACCTTCCTTCTGCATCCTGCAGCCATGCAATGAATGCTCAGCCCCAAAAAATCCTCCACTAGCAAGTGCTCTGAAATGCAAAACACATCTCAAGACCCCAAAATCCCTGACACAAAGGAGCCCCCACTCCTGGCACAGTCACTGGTTATCATTTGCACTTAGTTATTTGGGGGCAGAGAGAACAAGACATGCGCAGGAGGGTGCAGAGCCAGCGGAACAAGCCTTATCCCTCCTTCCCATCCAACCCCATCCCTGTCCTGCAGGAAAGATCCTGGTAGGATGTGTGAGGGCCATCCAAATGGGGACCAGGTCATCGGCCAAGCCCAGGGATGCTTTGCAGCTGGTTTGCACACGACCATGGCAGGTACAGCCTCAAACACCACCAAATCCTGACCCCTGCCATGATTCCAGCCTTTGGGCTCCTCCTTGACAGCCGGCAGTGGGACAGAAGCTGTCGGCATCTCTCATGAACCCTGTCAGGCTGCGCCGGCCCCTCTCAAGCAACATCCTCTGGTTCATCCTATTAATAGCAATGCCCTCCGGGAGCTGCACCACCAGCTATAATAATAAAGCATATGATGTTTATTTCTGGACATAATGTTCCTCGTTTTGCAGCAGGCAGAGGCAGAGGCATGCCGCGTTGCCAAGGTTTTACCGGCCCTGGACTCTCCGTGCCACGGCAATGATTAACAGAGCAGCGCATGCCTGCTGCCAGCCGGGGGGATGCCCACATGGCCCCTCACCTCCTGCATCCCAAGGAGGTGGCAGCAAGAGTTTTCCTTGGATCCCAGAGAAAGAGCAAAACCTGGGAAAGCTGCTGGTGCACTGGGATTTCTCCTGCTTGGTGCAGTGCTTCCGCGTGAGCATCACTGGGAGGGCACTCATGCTGCCGCCCCAGCATCCAGCCTAGTAAGCTTCGGAAATGGTACCCTAAAAGTGCTTTTCTTCACAAAGGCCTGTGTGCCACCAGATGATGTCCCATGCCAGGGGACCAGCTCCAAAACAGAGACAGGAAAAACCCAGTATCTGTGGGCTTTTTGGAGAACAGGCTCCATTTTCCAAACTCCCAGAGTGACCACAGGCTCAACACTTCCCAAACCTGCCAAGAAAGCAAATAAATATACCCCCCTCCCCCCTTCTTGTAGGCTAGGAACAACTGGAGATCTCTGAGGACCTGACCCAGAGCATTCCAAATTCCCATAGCATCCGCCCACAGAGCCCACGCCATTAGGGGAAGAACAGATACTTCCAGTGGGATTTTCCCTGCTGCCATCAGCCACTGTCATACAAGTTTTCAGCTCTGGCTTGTTTTTTTCCCCCTCCACCCCAGCTGTGGCCAAGCCATGAAACCCACTGATTTAAGGAATAAAAACAATCCCTAGCTGCTCCAGGGGCATATTTCCCAAGAAATATTAAGAATATGGTGGGCCAGGGATCGCTCTCCCCCATCTGAGCCCCACATCCCCTCCTTTACTGCATACATGAATTAGTTAGCCCATCCTTATGGCCATGTTTGGGTTTGGGAATGCTGTTTCTCCTGCTTGGCTGGGGCAGAAAGTCACCAAGAAGCACTCCTGGGCTCTGCCACAGGCGCGGGGCTGGGTGATGGGCATTGCCCAAGAGCCACGCTGCCCAAGTGGCTGCCCAGCTTCTTCCTCCTGGGAAAGCTCCAGTGGCTGTTTAAGAGCCCGGAAGCTGAGCTCCTGCCACCTTTCTGCCAAAAATGGCCATGTGAGGACGTTTTTAGCCATTTTTGCAATTCAAAGGGGAATGGGTGCAAGCAAGGCCTCTAGGCAGGGAGCCTGCAGGCTACACCATGCCTCAGTTTCCCCAGCAGCCCAACTCCATGAATCCATGCACCCTGGGTGGCTCCTGGGGTTGGATCTGTGCTTGCAGGGTCAGGTCTGTGGCTATGTGCCCCAGCACGGGTGGGTGCTCCTGCATACCCCAGTACCCCAGACATGTTATGGAGAGGCTCCTGCTCCCAGCAAACACCACAATCAGCTCACAGGGTTTGGATCAAACCCAGCTTTAGGGTCAGGGCATAGAGACAGAGATGGACGCCACAGTAACTCATGGGAGCACCAAATGGTGATGATTTGCCCATCACCCCCCACCACCGCAGGGAACCCCATGTCCCCTCACTGGCCCTGTACCTGTCTGAGCAGTGTGCCTTCATCCAAGGCATCCTGGCGCTGCTGGGCAACAGTGACACCAAGCACCAGCGTGTGGATGCCGCAGGAGATGGCGGTGATGAGCACGATGGGTGCCAAGCTCAGCGGCAGCGTGATGAAGAAGGAGAAGACGAAGAAAGCCTGCCAGCCCACTGTGTCGCTGGCCTCGGGCGAGCGGGAGAAGTTGAGACCCAGGTAGCAGAAGATCTGGGCCAAGATGAGGACCCAGAGGACGTAGGGCAGGAACCTGCGGGCCACCCGCTCGGGGAGCAGCCTGTACTTGCAAAGGATGAAGAGCAACACGTGGGTGACCAGCCCGGCCACTGCTGCCAGCACTGGGGCCAGTTTGTCAGGGGCATAGACCACGGTGCACATGATGAGGACGTAGCAATCGAAGAGGGCGGCGAAGACCACAAGCACCAGGAGGGTCTCGTGGCGTTGGCGACGGAAATAGGTCTGGTAGAGGTTCTCCAGGGACTCAGGAGCGAAGGTGAGGCGCATGAAGCGAGGCAGGCAGAGGCAGGGTCCCGAGCTCCTCACCGTCACCTCGTGGGTCCGCCCCACACCATGCTCAGGGTCCGACGGCAGGCTCACCGAATAGTCGGCGGAGTACTCGGCCGAGCACTCGGGCTCTGAAAAAGCCCTGTTCCTGGGCATCGTGGTGCTTGCCCCTGCTCCGACCCCGCAGAAATGCCGCTGTTCCCCGCGCCCCGATGCTCACTGGGGTAATGCCCGCAGCATCTCCGTCTCACCGGCCACCAAGCAGAGAGGCCTTTCCCCTTCTCCCGCAGCCCTAACCCTCAATCCCGCTGCGTGTCGAAGAGCAGCCAACGGAGCGAAAGGGGGATGAGTATAAATAACCGGCTGTGCGGTGCTGCGAGGCCGGGAGCAGAAGGAGCTTTTCTGCCCAGCTCCCTGCCAGCTCTCTCCCCAGCCCTTGCGCACTGCCAGGTTGCAACCGAAGCGACGCGGAGCGGAAAGATGTCGCGATGCCTCCCTGCTCCTCCTTCGAGGGCAACTGCTTCGGGGGCGATCCCCGGCGCTCCTCCTGTCTTTGCCCCTTTCTGAGATCCTTCGTTCCACGGGGATGGATGGACGGATGAGCGGAGGGATGGAGAGGCTGGACAGACGGAGGGACGGAGGGCCGGGGGCCGCAGCCCGGGCAGCGCAGGTGCGGCCCCGCTGCCAGGAGCGATCCGATCGCTGCGCTTCTCTCCCGGCCGCAGCCGCATCCTCCGGCGGCCCCGCCGCCCGCCTCCGCCGCCCCCTACGCGCGGGGCCGCCCTGCCCCGCCGCCCGCTCGGTCTCCGCGGGGCCGGGGACGAGGCGGCGGAGGCGGCGGCGGGGGCATGGCAGCGGCTCTGGGGATGGAGGGGCCGGGCAGGGCTTCCCCGGGGCCGGGGCGGGCCCCCACCGCCGGCCGTGCCGGTACCGGTGCGCCCCGGTGCGTCTCCGCCTTCAGTAACCCTGTCGGTGCCGGCTGCGGGGCGGCCCTCCTGCCGCCGGCGACCGGGAACCCGGCCTGTTTCCGGGTGGATCTGTCCTCAGACGTGTCCCTCCCTCACTCCTGCAGCTTTGCTGCTGCCAACTTCATCCTCTTCATTGCCTCCCTCCAGCAGCTTGCACGCCCACAGGGACCCTCACATCCTGAAAGAACTCTCTAGGTACCAGGCACCCCAACCCCGGGGGATGAGCAGGGTGCCAGGCCATACATCCTAATACCTGCCAGGCTGTCTTTGGCCCGTCTCTGCTTCCCCCCCTCTCCGGGGTCACAGACCCCTTACAACAGCTCCACCTCCACAGTGGAGCAGGGAAACATCAGGACTTCCCCCTGCACATCCCCCTTTGCCTACACTGCCCAAATCACCCCCAAACTGACTGATACTCCCCTGCAACCTCTGCCGAAAGCTACCCCTCTTCTTCCTCATGTTTCAGCTCTCCTCTTGCACCTTGATCTGGTATGCTAGCTGCAGTTCAGAGCTGATGCAGATGCCCTGAATCAGTCCTGTTACCACACAGCAAGAAGTCTACCCTGACCTACTGGAGAACTGCACCTGGCCCCATCAAGTCATGGCCATTGCACTCCCAAATGTCCTTACCCCAGCAGCTCTAACAGGAGGCCATCTTGGCTGCTTTGTCAGGGAAATAATTACTTCTGTGCAGTAATTAATACAAAATGATGAGCCAATGCCACAGCTCCCCTGAGGTTTGGGGCATGATCAATGTTACTGCCATCCTGCTGCAGCTGAAGAGGAGTGCAGGCAAGCAGGGTGTAGGCAGGGGCTTCAGCAGGGGCTAGCACCAGACAGGGACATAAGTCCTGGCCCCCTGCCCTGGGACCCACCATGGGGAGCTCAGGCCAACCCATTCCAGGCTGGCCATGGATGGGGCACCCTAGTTGGGAAGGTTAACTGATGTGAAGGCCAGCAAGGAGACCTTGCTGATTTGTGAAGCAGGATGAGTGTAGCCTTGTCCCAGAGGAGGGTTCATTCCTGGACCCATTACAGGGTGCACGAGCCTGGAATGGCAGCAAGAAGCAGACAGTGGCTGTTGGGCATGGGCCAGACCAGAAAACCTTGTGTCCTCCCCACCCGTAGGCTCCATTGAGTGCTGAGGGGCAGGCAAAGCACAGGCAAGGCAGCACCTCCAGGCACATCGAGGGAGGTTTCCCATCCCACAGATCTTCAGGGGTGGCTCCTGGCTGCATTTCTGGATGCTGAATGGGAAGCGCCTTCATCGAGATTCAGCTGATGGTGCTTTCACAGCAGGACACATGCTTCAGAAGCAGGACTTGCTCTTTGCATGAGGCAGGAGGACACAGGACTCTTGGGCCTGAGGCAGAGCCTGGATGGTGGCAGCTTTGCTGGAGGGACCTTGAGCTTGAGGTCCTGATGGAGCTGGCAAGGAGTAAGCACGCTACAGGGGCTGCTGGTGCAGACGTGTGTGTGCATGGAGCAAGGATGGTGCTACCCCTCTGCCTCCCCTGCCCAGAGCCAGGCTCTACCACGGCTGGGTGCATCCCACATCACATCCCTGTGGGACTCCCAGACCTGCATTGATCTCCTACCCAGCTCCCACTCCTGCAGCGTTGATTCACAACCTCCATCATCACCCTCGAGGGCAGCTCTTCACCGCCAGCCTTGGCCAGACCCAGCTGGGGAGGAGAGAAATGAGTCAAAGGGCAATTAAACATTAACAGCAGGCGGGAGGACAGCTCACAGAGCTTCCTTTGTTCCAAAGGGGGAGTTTAATTTATAAAAATAACACAACTCAGAAGGTCACTGACACGGCTGGATGTGACATGTGTGGAACGGTCTCCAAAGGTCCAGTCAGCTCTGTAAACAGACAGCAGAAACCCCAAGACTAACAGCCAGTCACCTGAGGAGCGAATAGGACATAGCATAGCACAAAAGACCTGGAGAGCCCCTGAGCAGCAGGAACTGAGGAAGCCTTTAAACCACTCCAAGCACTGAGATCTCACCCTTGAAATGAAGTGCACCATTCAGCAAAAGGATTATTTACCTTTCTCAATGGGGGGAAAAAAATACAGAGAAATAGGTACGAAGCCAGTATTAAGTGGTTTCCTCCACCAGACAAGCAAGGAGGTTTCCAGTGAACTGCAGAGCATTACAAAATGTGTGGAACGAGACCCTGTCAGCATAACTTGCCACAGCTGCAGTGTCTGCCCTGCTGACCTCCCCCCCCGCCCAACTTTTTATGCATCTAGGAGAGGGAAAATGGAGCTATTTTAAACATCAACCTCTTGTAGCAACATCTCCCCTTGGTCATTTTTACACTGGAGGAGCAAAGAGTGTTTTCCAGCAGGATAGCTTACTTCTTCCAAGCATCAGAAACCAGAGCAAGAGCAAAACGATACTGGCTTTAAAGTCCATTAATGTTTGCTGTTGAAAAATGTGAGAGGGATCTACTGTTGATTTCTGATATATTTTGAAGGGGAAACACAGAAAAGCTGCCTTGAAGTGGAAAAAGAACATACCAAAACAAAACATATTGCACTGACCACATGAGAAAACACTTGAACAGGGTATCTGTGGGGTGAGGTAAGGACACACATAGACACACTGAGTGGCTTTCATTTCATGGCTTTGTGTCCTCACCATACCTGCCAAGCTCATACAGCAGCAAGGAGATAAAACTGGGTCCTGAAAAAAACGCTGAAGCCCAAGGAATCTCCCATTTGGTCTCTCCTAAGAGCCTGGCAGCCTTCATAGCTCTCACCTCCCTCAGGATCACAGCAGCTAGATCTTAAGCCTCTGCAAGCACTCATTGGGGTGATCAGCAATGCTCCCATCTAAATCAAGAAGACTATTCAAATCAACAGCAGCTGTGACTACAAGAGGGCAACCTGCACCTACCTGCTGATTGGCAACCTGTAAGACAACCAGCAAAGCAGGGTGATATGCTGCTGTGAGAAGAGAGGGTTGGGGGAGGACATGGCCCTTCCACCCCTCACTTAACTTGAGTGACATGATGCCAAGTGAGCAGGCAGCTTGCAGACACCCACACAGCTCTGCAGTGTGGGTGAAGCTCAGGAGATGAAGTTGGCCAAGGGGAGGAAGGGCAGAGCTGACAGACAACCAAGTGGAGGGTGAACTGCCTCCCCCTTGGGTCAGCACTCTCCTCCTGCCTGCAAATAGCCAGGACCACCCACAGGTGAGGAGAGTCACCCATAGGGGATCATGGCACCTACCCAGAGCTCACTGGCATGGTGTGAATAGAGGGATGGGAGAGAGGGAGCAGTTGCTTGAGAAAGAGCCTTAGGGGCTCTTCCCGAGGAGTTGAGCTCAGGGAGGTGGAAGGACACAGGGGCAGGAGACCCTGTGCTGTGGTAACTAGGTGGAAGAGCCCCAGTCCTGCCAAAGGGACTGTTCTTGGCACCACAACAGCTTGGGGAGGAAGGGAAAAAGGACACTCTGGGAGCCATTTTCTCCCTGCAGTAAGCAGGAGCAACCTGCCCTTCTCCTCACTGTCAAAAGCAGTACTGTTGGGTGTCAGTTGGCAGAAGACAGCTTTCCCCAGGATGCTGAACCACCCCAGTGCTTGACAAATGCATCCCAACACTTCCAGCCTTGCAGATGTTGCTCTAGGATAACCCATGACTGACAATTCACTGCTCTCCTGGGCATCCTCCTGGACATCCTCCACCCACGACACCAATGCTTTCAGGCACAGCAGCTTTCAAATCTGATCTCACTCTGCCCCTGCTGCATCCACGGGTTAGAGTCATGGACCCAAACTCCTCCATGGCTGGTAACTCCCTTGAGGTGTAACACAGCTGAGAAGGTGGGAACCTCACTGTTTTCAGCACTTACACCAACTACGACCTGGGGCCATGGATGCAGGGAGGGGTCTGGGATGCCTCTGCCCTCCTCAGCACTCTGTCCCTTTCCAGCACATTGCAAGGGTGCTACAGTTGATGCAGTCCTGCTGCCATGGCTGGTGCTGGGAGAGCCTGCGTCCATGCCAGCAGTAAGCAGGAGGAGGAAAGAGGTGCCCCATGGGAAGAGGGGAAGGTTTCCAGCTCTGAGCAGCTCTGTTCCCTACTTGATGTTCTTGAGAAGTGCAGTCCGGGCGTTCACCACTGCTTTGAAGGCGTCCTCACTGCCAGGAGCCACACACTTATCAGGGTGGAGCAGCACAGCCAGCTTCCGATAGGCTTTGTTCACTTCATCCCTAAGAGACAGAGTAGAAGTGAGGGGACCCACATGACACACAGCCTGGCTCAGCATTGCCTCCGCTGGCAGAGCACAGCAGGACCAGGAGCTCCCCTGGTGCTCAGCAGCCCTGTGGAGATGCTTTTGAACCTTTCCCTAAGTGGCCTCCGGGCTTTGGAGGTGATGCTATGAAAAGTGAGCTGCAAAGAAGCACGCAGGGCACTTCTTGCTATGGCATGAGCAGAGGAGGGGCAGCACCCCTCTCCTGGGGCAGATACACCCCCTCCACCATGGGACTATGCAAGCACAAATGCTCCCATCATGCCAGACATGTGCCTGTGACACGTGTCCTGGTGTGCCGAATCTCTGGCACCAGGAAAGCAGAAAGCCGGGAGACAGCGTGGGGGCACACGCACCCTGACTCAGCTTCACATCAAACCGCCTACACACTCCAGGCGAAGGCATTGCACATCACTTCAGCCCTTTAAGCCTCGGGTGTCTGGTCCAAGGCAGACAGCTCCAGCTGCAGGTTGTGGAGAGAGGGGGGCACCTCCTGAGGGAGGTGAGTCCGTCTGTGCTGGTGATCACAGCACAAATTGCCCTGCAGAGTTGCTGATCTCTCCCCATTGATGACAGGGGGCTGGAGAAGGGGTTAGATTTAACATCTACATTTCAAAAAGCCAACAGGAGGAACTGTGAGTCCTGAATGATATGTTATCCCAAAATCTCCTCTCTAGTCCCACTGCATGGAGTACACAAGGGTAGTCCTCATATTTCTGAAAGCAAGGCATAGCTCTGGAAGTTTGTTTTAGCTGCTCAAGTCATACAGCAGAACTGGGAGATTCAATATCCAAACTCTTACACCAGCAATGACCACTTCCACCTGAGTAGAGGTCCTCTGAGGAAGACAAGAGAAAGCTTGACTTTGGGAGTACCATTTCCAGGTGGAAGAGCTTTTTATCAATCTCTTTTTGACATGTGGGCAGCAGCCTTTACAGCAGTCCGAAAGCTTCTCCAGACTGGAGAGCAGGGAAAGCTGGAGCTGCTCCAAATACATCTGACAAGAGTGACCAGAGATGGGTCAGCCTGAAGGCAGGATGCAAGTCTGGGCATCTGGCAGGCCTGAAGTTCTCATGTTCATTTCCCCTTTCCTCCAGCCTGTTAAAAGGAAATTTGGTGCTCAGGACCAAGGGGTTCTTTTGCATTGCCTTAATTTCGTGGCTAGATATTTGTGGCCATTTGCTATATAAACCAATGTGAGCTTATCAGCAGATAGGTCACTAAAAGATCACAGATGCCATCAGCCTGCCAGGTCAGAAAGACTACAAACAGCCAGCCAAATGCTACAATTTTCCTCACCTCGTGGCTCCAGGTTTGACCCCCAGCATGTCCCAGCTGTCCTTGCTGTTGCGGATCCTGCGGATGGCATCCGCCTGCTCTTTGGTGAAGCCAACCCCCATGCTGGAAGGAGGGCGCTTCCCACCATTGTCACACAGGTCGATGATGGCAGAGTAAAAAGTCTGCAGACACAGGGAGGAGTTAGCAGGAAGGAACAGTCCTCAAGGTGGTGGCAGTGCATAGGAGATCCCACTGCCCTTGCTGGCTGCAGGCTCATCCTCTGAAGCCTGCGGGAGCATTTGTGCAACTGATGAATGTTCAATACCCACTGCCTGTGCTGTTTGGAGCCGAGATTCCCAGTCTGGAAGGATCCAGTCCTTGCAAGGATTGTGGGACAGGCTGAGGAGGCTAAGCCCTACATTTATCTCAAACCCACTTCAGAACAGTGCTAGACCTGAGTAGGTGATATAAGCATCTCTGCTTCATGTTCCCAATGCAGCAAGTGGGATCATTAGTTCTGAACAACACAATGCTAGGGGCAGCTCAGGTCTTGGAGGACCAATACTAATCCTGAGCTAAGCAGCTACGGCTTTCTCAGGGCAACATTTCACTGGGAAGACACCTCTGGGGCAAAGTGCCAAAAGGTTTTGTGGGATCTAAACAATTCAGGGAATACCCTGCCATCATATCCCAGCTCAGTGTGGTGTCTGTGCCCTCCCCACCTTCATTACCCCTTACCTGAAACATCTCATTGATCCCTTCTCCTGTTTGTGCTGATGTCTCAAAGTACAGAAAGCCCCGGCTCTCTGCCCAGAGCCGCCCCTCGCTCTCATCCACGCTGCGGTGCTTGGTACTGTCAATCTAGACCAGGAGAAAAGGCAGAGATGAGAGACCAGCCAGGGTCTGCAGCAGCAGCTGGAGGAACACATCTCCAAGGGTGATCATCTAACAGCAGGTAAGAGGCCTGTCTGGTTGGAGAGGCTGTTTGCTTATCCTGAAGGGATGGAGGCAGTGTGGAAAGAAAACAGAGAAAATACAAGGGAAAAGGGGCTTTGAGTTTAGTCCAGAGACAATGTCACCTCTACTTGATCCTTTCCTGACACGTGGCCACCACATTCTCAAAAGCCTTTTGAAATGCGGTCTCCAGTGCCCCTCACACACACATCTGGTTCTTAGAAAGTCTTTCATACAACTTAACATTTCCCTTGCTGTAGCTGGAGCTCAACAGCTTGGGCTCGAGCGGGAACACAACAAGCCCTGAGGGCTGTTGATCAGGACCACACAGCAGCCTGGCTTCCCCCCACAGCCCACCTTGTTCGCACAGACAACAAAGACAATGTTCTCCATGTTTCCATGGGGGCCCAGCTCCTGCTTCATCTCAGCCAGCCACGTGTCCAGTGCATCAAAAGACTCCTTTTGTCCAACGTCATAGACCAGGATGACTCCCTGTGTGTCCTTGTAAAACTCGTTCCTCACCTGTGGGGACAAAGGCAGGGCAGGGGCATTGGTGACAGCCAGGATGAGTGCTCAGAGCCTGGTGGGTTTGGGTGATCACCATTTCCCTGGCACCTATGTGGTTCTGTGACAAAAATCTCATCTCCTTACAAACAGAAGAGTGAAGAAAAATGACAGATGGGGAACCCATCTAACACCTTGACCACACTGCCCCCAGGCTCATCACAACTGTGACCAACCCATAAAAGATTCATCTCCACAAACACACAAAAGCAGAGGCACAACAGCAGACAAGGGGTCAGACCAGCTCCTGGGGAGACTGGAAGGTCTGTGAGTCCACCAAGAGGCCCGTTGGCATGTGTGATACCCTGTGTGTCAGCAGCAGGTCAAAGCAAAGACCCAGGGCCAGCCACCTGACCTACTGACTACATGTCTAACCCCAGCTACTGGAGGGACATGTAACATGTCTCTGTGCATGCAGGTGTGCATAAGGGGTCTGTACCAGCAGCTGGAGCGGGGCTGCAGCCTCTGTGGCTTGTATGCCCAGTGCCAGCAACTGGGGAGACCAAAGAACCCCAGGACAGCTGCTGGAAGAGTGTTTACAGTCAGCTACAGGACACATCTACTCTCCCTCTCTGCTCTGCTCTGCTGAGAACCCCCTTGGAGTACTGAGTCCAGCTCCGGAGCCCCAACAAAGGAACTGGCGCTGCCGGAGGGAGTCCAGAGGAGGCCACAAAGATGCTCCAAGGGCTGGAGCAGCTCTGCTATGGAGACAGGCTGAGAGAGCTGGGCTTGTTCAACCTGAAGAAATACATTTTCAAGTTTCCCACCCCCAAACCCAATTTCAGGCAGATCTGAGGAAAGCTGAGGGGTGCCAAACGCTTCTGAGATGAGTCCGCTGAGAGCAGCCTTCCGGTGTGCTCCCAAGGCCAGGTCTGCCTTACCTCGTAGAAGAATGGGTGTCCTGCCATGTCAAAGATGTTCACCTTGATCTCTCTGTCTCTGACCTGCACTCTGAAAGAGAAGTAGGAAATGCTTGAGAAGGCTCCTCCTCAGCCCTCGCACAGGCTGTGTCCCCACAGGAACACCCCTTATCGCTGCCAGCCCTCTGCAGAGGAAGAGTTGGGTGATCAGGGACAGAAAAATCATAGAATCAGAATCATTTGGGCTGGAAGGGACCTTAAAGCTCATCCAGTTCCAACCCTCTGCCATGGGCAGGGACACCTTCCACTAGATCAGGTTGCTCCAAGCCCTGTCCAACCTGGCCTTGAACACTGTCAGGGATGGGGCAGCCACAGCTTCTCTGGGTAACTTATGGCAGGGCCTCACCATCCTCAGTAAATTCAGTGGGAAGATCTGAGTACCAGGGCAAAAACAACCCCTAGAGCTTTTCGTACAAGGAGGATACCACCAGCTCGGGATGTAACATGGTACTGCGGAGCTGTGCTATCAGAGGAATGCTGATTATGCAGGTTATTTTATCAATAGGGCAAAATTTCAGATTATGCTGTGGAAACCAAAGAGCCTTGGCAGAGCCAAGCACTTGCTGCTCCTCACCACAAAGGTACGTACTTTGTGACGCCGTAGTCAATGCCGATAGTTGCCAGATATTTGGAAACGAACCTCTTCTCACAGTAACGCTTTATAATGCAGCTCTGGGAGTAAAGAAAAGGGACCCTCAGTAGGATGGCACCATAGACCATAATATTCACATTAACAGGGATTTTGCTGACAGCCTCCACCAGCTGGATAGATGCAAAGACATCAACTCTGTCCTAAGTCCCTAAATTAGCTAATTAACCCACAACCAAAGGACCAATGTTTACCAGAAGCAGCTTTCTTTCTGCATAAAGAAGGGAAAGCCACTGGTTATCAGTTATTCCTTACCTGTTTGCAGACTGGGAGTGCCAAGAAACTCTAATTTATTCCCCTACACAAAACATCTGAAGGAGTTGTGTATTTAGGGGGTCCCTGGTTCTGTCCCTGACTGGCAGAGATACTGTTTAGTGCAAGCAGTTGAGTTGGCTGCTATCAGCCATCAAGATATAAATGCTGTAAGGATAAATGTCACCTGCAACCTCTTTGCCCACTCGCTCTGCTCTACAAGCCCATTCTGCATTTGCTTGCCATCCGTGAGGCATTTGTCTGCCCCAAGGGAGTCCTTGTGCTGTCGGCGTTTAGTCAGCAAATAAAAAGAGCAGCACTTTAGAAGAGAACCTGGCTGGGAGACGCAACAGCATCCCGGATAAGAGCCGGCTCATCCACCACCGCAGGAGGAAAGGGGAGTCTTGGTGAACTCCTGACTAAAGCCCAGCAGGCAGGGCTGGGTCGACCTCAGCAAGCTCCGACCCCCGAGGAGGGCACCAAGGGCTGGATGCACGCTTCCTGCCCTCAGGCACTGCACTAGGGTACCTGTGACCGCCACACGGGCTCCCTCTGAAGGGAGCCGACACAGGAACGCGTGTTCCTCCGCGGGCAGATCGCGGAGGGCCCCAACCCCACAGAGACCCCATGCCGGCACGGAGGGGCACCCCGAACCCGGCACCGGGCTGCATGCCACCACCATGCCACCCACCGCCGACCCCCTGCCAAGGCGCACAACCCCGCCCCATTGCCATGCAGCCAATAAACATCGGCGTTACGGCGCGAGGCCCCGCCCCCAGAACTCTCAGTCATCCACTCCCCCTCACCTCCCGCTTTGCACCGCAAGGTGAAGACGTTGATTGGTTCCCACCGCCGGCACAGCCACCAATCCGAGGCCTGTCTAGTAGTGCAGCCGGCTGCACCCAGCTCTCCATTGGATAACTAGCCTGCCCTACCGCCCACCTACCAATCGCAGCGCCTACCTTGCCCACCTCCGCGTTGCCCATGGAGATGACTTTAACCCGCAACGACTTGCGCGTTTCCTTCCGCTTGGGCGGATTCGTTTCCATAGCGGGCCGGGGCGGTGCGGGCTGGGCCGGGGCGGTGCGGGCTGGGCCGGGCCCTGCTGAGGCTGCGGAAGAAGGGATGGCGGGAGGGATCCAGGGACGGAGGGAGGGAGGGAGCGCAGCGGGGCCGGGGCCGCCTCAGCGCGCTGAGCCTCCGCTCACGCGAGACTTCGCTAGCCCCCCTCAAGCCTCAGGTCGAGGTTCTCGCGAGATTTGGCTCTGGCAGGTGGTGTTAACATCCCGCAGGGGGCGGTAGTGAGGCACTGTCAGGGTGGGGAGGAGCGGGATGAGTTAGGGTCTCAGCCCTGCTTCTTCCTCCTTTCCTTCCCTCCTCCTTTCCTTCCCTCCTCCTGTCCTTCCCTCCCTAACCTACTTACCTTGCCTTGCCCCGGGGGCCGGCACTGAGGTGTCATATGAAGGGCAAAGCCTGGCCTAGGGCCCCCTTCCCACCCGGGGCAGCCACCACCCCCACCCGCCCGCCAAGGTCTACCCTGAGGCCCTGCCTTCAGCAGCACGGCCCCAGTCCTACCCCAGCCTCTCCAGGGGCTCCAGAGCAGCACCGTATAGGATCGTATGGGCCTGGGTGCTTCCAGGGCATCCCCCTGTCCTTCAAAGCTGAGCTGCGAGGGTCTGTGTGGCCCTGGAGAGCTGCAGGTAGAGCAGTTGCATCTCTTGTTGCCCATGACTTGCTGTGGGAGGTGTTTCACCCCAGCCTGGAGCTTCTATTGGTTCAGCTGTGTCAGGGGAGGCCAGAGAACAGGCCAGGTTGGGGACGCTGGGTGGGCTGCAGCTCACAACCTGAGGGGGGAGAGGGGTTAGATAGCAGGTGCTGTTTTGGCCTTGTTTAGGAGCTATTGAGGTTGGTGTTGAATCAGTTCTTGGAGGGATAAGTGGACCCTCCTCAATGATGAGCCCCTTGTGAAAAAGGTTCTGAAGGGGAGGATGTTGCTGACTGCTGGGACAGGTGGCCTTTGATGACACCAGAGCTGGCAGTGACCCCTTGGCATCCTGGGACAAGGTCTGAGTACAGGGGCCCATCCCTGTGCAGGAGGTAACCTGCGACAGGGCCATCCATAGAGACCCTTGTAGGTAATGTCCTAATTTGCTCTTTGTAGTCCAGCAAGATCCCGTGAAGAAGGGGAACCTTTGCTTCATGCTTTGGACACAAGGTTCTAGGAGGGGATACACAGATGAGGTTTCTGAGGTCCTCTTTGGAGGGTGGTCACAGCCACATCTTGGCAGGGCCTATGTAGTTTGAGCACTTGCTGGCTCTCTGAGGACTTCACTGTCCAGATAGAGATGGACATGGGAGGGGCTTTCTCTGTCCTCAGCTTAGGGATCCTATGCCCTTCCCCCATACACACATGTCCTGCTGGGAGCATTGGGTGTTGAGAGGCCCTGTCTGGAGATGGAAATGGCAGAAGTGGGTGCTGCAGGTGTGTGGGGTCACTAGTCTGTGCTATGGACTGGGGACACTGGCTGTTGATTCCTCAGCACCTCTTCTGGCTTTCTGCTGAATGGCAGCCAGATGCTGTTTTTTGACAGGTCTGTTATGGGCTGTTTGGGATCTTCCGCCTCATTATCTGGTCTCATAAATCTTTGCCAAACGAGTCTCGCCATTATCCATCTCTGGGTGTTTTATGGCTCAAGTTCTGTTCTTCATCTTCATGTCACCTTATCTTCAGCTTTGTTCTCCTTTCTTATCTTCGATTTGTTCTTCATCTTCCTGCTGTCTGGTTGCTTGATGAAACCAGGCACATGTCTCTGTGCCAGTTTAAGCTGATGCCTTTAACCCTTCCTCCACTGGTCCTATGCACCCTTGAACAAACAATCCTGATCTGGATTCACCACATCTGGAAGCTGATGTGGTGAATTTGACTCTTTCTCCTCCTTGAGATGCTACTGGGGACATCTCTGGGCAGCTTTTCACCTTGTCCCCCCTCACAAGCCATCAGGGATCCTACCTGCTCAGCAGTAGTGTGGGAATGGGTTTGTAATTCCCCCTGCCATGCAGGAGTCAAGTGTTGCCCTGCCCTGATCCCAGTGGTGTTAGGGAGATGAGGTGAAGGTTTTCTTTGGGCATTTCTTTCTGGGTTGAGTGTGTCCTTTAATATCTTTGTAAAAGAGGAGAAAGGAAGAAGGTAATTTATTTCCTCTCTGTTTTGCTGTCACATATAAAGCCCTCTGTGGGTTTTTTTCTGGGCTGGGAGGAACAGAGCCCCTCTGTGCTTGGACAGAGGATGAGGGGGATATATTAGCACTGTGCCGATTTCTTCACTGAGTTTGGGCAGTGAAAGGGCTTACAGCAGCCCTACTGACTTGTAGGTTTGGGATATGGCAGACACCAGACCAGCAGCTTTAGGGATAAACAATTTATCTCTAAATAACGGTACAGTCATAAATACAGATCAGTGGTGCAATTATCCAAGTCGTAATGACAACAAATCCAGTAATTCACTAATGCAGAACTAGACTTACTATCTGAGCTTGCAAAGACTGACATGGCAGCGGATATCAGGTGGGCAGGGAGCAGGGCATGGCTTTTTCTCAGCCAGGAAACTTGGACCAGCTTGAGGAATCCCAAATTCCCTGATGTTGTGGAATTTCCTACGTTGGAGATATTCAAGTCCCGCCTGGACAACTTCCTGTGTGATGTACTCTAGGTTACCCTGCTCTTGCAGGGGGGTTGGACTAGATGATCTTTCGAAGTCCCTTCCAGCCCTTGGAATACTGTGATTCTGTGATAGGACCATCCTTTGTAATTGTTGTGCTGCAGAAACACCATCTGGGCTTGTTAACTTCTCATCACATCCTGCCTCTGTTCTATGTCTGTGCCAGTTCTGTCTTTCGCATGCACAGGGTCTGGAAATAACATATGAGGCAGAACTAGCCTTGCACTTCATCCCTTGTTTGGTAGGGGAAAAGGTTGTTGTCTTGTCATGGTCACATAAGGCTAAGACTCACCTCTATCCCTGGGGTTGTCAGACTGAAACCAAAGTACTAACATGTACTGAGGTAACTGAAATTTGGTGGCCTTCTATGATGGGGCTACACCATTGGTGGATAAGGGAAGAGTGACTGAAGTAATCCTCCTGGACTCGTGAACAGCATTTGACACTGTCCCCCATGACATGCTTGTCTCTAAATTGGAGAGGTATGTATATGATGGATGGGCCACTTGGTGGATAAGGAATTGGCTAGATGGCCACACTCAAAGAGCTGTGGTCAACAGCTCAATGTCCAAGTGTAGACCAGTTAGAAGTGGTGTTCCTCAGGGGTCAGTGTTGGAATGGATCCGATTCAACATCTTTGTCATGACATGGACAGTGGGATCAAGGGCACCCTCAGCAAGTTTACTGATGACACTGAGCTATGTGGTGCGACTGACATGCTGGAGGGAAGGGGGAACCAGAGGAACAGGCTGGAGAGGTGGGACAGTGAGAACTCATGGAGTTCAACAAGGCCAAGGGCAAGGTCCTGTACATGGCTCAGAGCAATCTGAAGCACAAACACAGGCTGAGCAGAGACTGGGTTGAGAGCAGCCCTGGGGAGAGGGACTTGGGATGCTGGTCAATGCAAAGCTCACCATGAGCTGGCAGTGTGTGCTTGAGCCCAGAAACCAACTGTGTCCTGGGCTGCATCACCAGCAGGTTGAGGGAGGGGATTCTTCTCCTCTGCTCCACTCTGGTGAGACCCCCCCACTCTCCAGTCCTGTGTCCAGCTCTGGGGCCCCAATGTGAAGAAGGATGTGGAGCTATTGGAGAGAGTCCAGAGGAGGCCATGAAGATGCTCTGAGGGCTGGAGCACCTCTGCTATGGAGACAGGCTGAGAGAGCTGGGCTTGTTCAGCCTGGAGAAGTGAAGGCTCTGGGGGGACCATATCCCCAAGTTCCAATGTTTAAAGGATGGCTACCAAGACAGAGATTTCCTTTTTGCAAGGGGTCCCATGGAAAAGACAAGGGGTGATCGGCAAAAGTTACTCTGGGGTTGATTCTGGTTGGATGCTTTCACTATGACGAAGGACAATTTTTCACTATGAGAACAATCAGCCGTTGGAATAATCTCCTCAGGGAAGTGGTGATTCTGCAACACTGGACCCTGTTAAAACTCATCTAGACAGGTGCTAGGACATCTAGACTGGGTCATGCTTTGCAAACAAAGGTTGGACCAGATGATCACTGAAGTCCCTCCCAACCTGGGATTCTAGGATTCTCTGTGCCACTGCTATCAGCAGAAACTAGCCCCGTGTCAGCCCAGAACATCAGGGAGATGTGTCTGAGGCTCAGGTGACCTATTGATTTACTTGCAGTGTTTTCTGTAGCTGGGACATCTCAGGATGATACCCTTGGAAACACCAGTATTCCCAGCAGAGATACCCACATATGCACCCCTTGCAGCCCCTGGCTTTTCAGTGGAGCTTCTCCTTAGTCTGCTGCTGCAAGTGAGCCACGTGCAGGCAGCATCGCCTTGCACTGTGACAGGTCCTCATTCCTCCTGTACCACACATGTGCAAGAAACGGATCCTTGTGCAAGAAGTAACACAGAGACGTGTGAGAGGTGGCACACTGCATGTGTCAGGGCATGTCAGGGCATAGGAAGAGCCCATCCGTGAGCATCATGCAAGCGACATGGCAAGCGTTGGCACCAGAGTGGGCACAGGTGTGTGCATGAGCTGGAGCAAACACCCTAAGGCCAGGTGCTGGTATGTGGGAGCAGCCATGGGGGTGGCCCATGTGACCGGGTTTTGGCTCCATCCTAGGTGGAGCAGGAATGCACGGCTCAGTGGTAAAGACCCTGCTGCAGTTGCTGCAGCAGCTCGGTGGCCATGGAAACAGCTGCAGGAGAGCAGGGGGGATGCAAGGAAGGAGGGAGAAGATGAACCAGGGATGGACATGTCTAACAAAGTAGGTGCCCATGGTGAGCAGCTCCTTGCTGTCCCACCAGTGTGACTCACAGCTCTGGCTGCTTCCACATTGCTGCCTTCCCCCTGTGCCCACCATCCAGCTCCCCCTGAGACATCCTGGAGAGGAATCCCAGGGCTCACTGGTCAGTCTTGGTGCCCCATGTGCCCACCCTGTCCACCATGCTGAGCTCCACACAACATTCCTGAGCCCTAAGCAGGGACACATCCATGCGTCCCCAGCACATTCCAGGCCACAGGTGATTCAGCAGCACCCCTTAGCTGCTGGAGAGGTGAGGAGGAGTGTGCTTCGATCCCTCTGGGCAAGGCGAAAGCATGTTGGGGTCCCTTTTGTGGCAATGACAGGTAGGATCTGAGGGGCAGCACTGGTGATGGGCACATTTTAACTCTACACATTGTCTTATATCAGGAATCAGGAGGAGCCACGTGCTAGGGGTGGCCTCAACCTCCTCACCAGCCACTGTGGGTCCATCCTAGCCCTGAGCAGGGATTCTCATGTCCTTCCTTGCTCTTTGAGGGCAGTGATTATGCTGAGCTTTTCCAGTGGCAACAACTTTTGGGGTTCAAACCACCCCTGTTTAGTTTGGGTGTGGGCTGGGGGGGCCCTCAGGGATTGTTGATGATGGTGGATTTGGTGCTGGCAGCTGAGTGGTGGCTGGCCCCAGATCTCTTCTCCTTGGCTGCCCCACAGCACCATCCTGATAACCGCTGTGTCCCTTTGTGGCAAGCCGATGGCCTTGCAAATCCCTGTGAGCAAGGGGATGAGGGCTTCTGAGCTGGGAGGAATCTGCCATGTCTGTTTCAGGTTCTTCTCTCATCATCAGGTTTTACTCTTGAGGCTTTTAATCCACAGTAAGAAGGACTTTAAGACTGCTTCTGGATCTGGACCTGACCAGAGATGCTCAGGATCCCATCCCTTGGCTGTGGCTGCTGCCATGTCCCCCGTGAAAGCCCTGCAGTCCCTTGGGAACATGACTCGTCATGTGGCTGCTCTGACACCCAGGGAATCGGCAACCAAATTAACTTCCCAAATGTTTTAATTAAAACATCATTTTCCTGCGAAGAGGATTGTGAGGCACCAGCTATTGCCTAATTAGATGATCCAGCCCGAGGGGCTTTGCTGTGTGGGAAGAGATGCAGCAAAAAGCTCAGGGAGGAGGAGATCTCCAGCATACTGGTGCCAGCACCTCCCTGGTACCCTGTCCCTCCCTGGTCGAAGTACCCTGTCACCTCGAGCCTTGTCTCCAGCCATGCCCAGGGGCAGCATCTTCACTGTGTCACTCATAATGGAGTCTGGCACAGGGAGGGCTCGGGTTTTGCAGTGATGTCGATCTTGCCATACGTGGGACATGTGGCTGTGGGGCGGCTGTGGGAGGTACATGGGGCTCCAGGGCATGACAGGCTCCAGCACAAAGTCCCTGTGTTGGTCTGGACAGCAGGGAATAGAGATGGAATGGGTCCAAATGGTGGGATGTAAGGGAGAAGAGCTGGTGCTGTGCCTTGATGTGCTGTGCCATGGCCTTGGGATTCTGTGACATACTGGGCATTGCTGTGTAGTAGTCTGCAGTGACACACTGCATTGTGTCCTGCAGTGCCATGCCATGGTGTATTGCTTGTTCCAAACTATGCCAGATTTCCTGTGCCAGGATGTGCTGTGCTGAAACATGCTGTGCCACAATGTGGTGTGCCATGAAACACCATGTTGAGTCAGCCTCTGCGATATTGTGCTGCCCTGCACTATGCTCCTGTCCTATCCTCCCTGCTTGGGGTGTCGGGCAGGCTGCCATCCCACATTGCCATTTGTGGTGTTGAGTGGGACTCACAGGTTTTGGGAGGTGACAACAGCAATGGCACAGCCAGGTGAAATGTGGGAAATGATCAGGGCTAACCTCCATGGCCTGCAGCTATTCACTTGCACACTGGGAGCACCAGGGCAGTGCCTGTGGTATGGCCGGACCTGCCAATGCTGCCAGAGCCTGGACAGGGTGTCTCCATGCCTCAGTTTCCCCTTCGGCAGCAGGGCATGGCTGCATTGTTTCACTGCTGCTAAGGGCATTGCAGCAGTAATGAGAACTGAAAGCACCTCGGGGAGGAATTGCCCTTGCTCTGCACCTCCTCCAAGTGCTCCCAGGGCTTTCCCTGGTGTCCCTGCGTCCCCAGGGCCATCCAAGCTGCCCCATCTTGCTCTCCAGGACTTTCTAGAAGCAGCCAAGCTGCCCCAGATCTGCCTGCAGCCCTCATTGCTGGCAGCAGCAGCACACCTCTGTATTTCAGCAGCCTGGTGCAGCTCCCACCTGGCTGGGTAGAGCAGGAAAAGGCCGCAGTGTTCACGGTTGTCACTCAGGAGGTTGCAGGTGCCCGGGCCAGTGCTTGGTGGGGCTGGCAGTGGGACGGGAGGATCACCTGAGTTGTCCCCTCCCCGGGGGGGAAAGCAGCTGGGTGTAACGCTGCAGGGGGTGCATTCCTGGGATGATAGGTGTGAATGGTGAGCATGGGGCACTGCAAGCTCTGGAAGGAAGCCTCTCTGCTAGGATTTGGGGTCACAGAACCACAGAACAGTTCTCCAGGTGGGGTCTCACCAGAGTGGAATAGAAGGGGAGAATCCCCTCCCTCAACCTGCTGGTCACACTGCTGGTGAGGCAGCTCAGGACACAGTTGGTTTCTGGGCTCAAGCACACACTGCTGGGTCATGGGGAGCTTCTCATTGACCAACACCCCCAAGTCCTTCTCGTCAGGGCCACTCTCAATCCAGTCTCTGCTCAGCCTGTGTTTGTGCTTGGGACTGCCCCAACCCGTGTGCAGGACCTTGCCCTTGGCCTTGTTGAACTCCATGAGGTTTGCACTGTCCCACCTCTCCAGTCTGTCCATGGCCCTCTGGATGGCATCCCTTCCCTCCAGGGTGCTGACCGCCCCGCACAGCTTGGTGTCACTGCAAACTTGCCGAGGCTGTGCTCAATCCCACAGTCCATGTCGTGACAAAGATGTTGAGCAGCGTCAGTTCCAACGCCTGCCCCTGACGGACACCACTCATCGCTAGGTCTGCATGGATGGGGCTCGGGCTGTACCCCAACCGGGGCAGGACGCTCCAGGCCTTACCGCTGTGTGCGGGGCAAGGCGCGGGCAGGGTGCCCGTTGGCGGTGGGCTCCGGGGGTGCCGGGCGGGGGCACGGGGGGGGTGCAGAGGAGGTACCGCGCGTGGGGCCTGGGGCCGGTGCCGCAGGGGCCGCTCAGTGCGGGGCGGGTGCTGCGGGAGGAGCCACGGCCGCGGTGCCGCCTCCCGGTGCCGCCCCCGCCCGGCGCCGCTCGGTGGGGCAGAGCCGGGCCGGGCACCGCCGCCTGCAGCCGCGCCGGGCAGCGCCGAGCCGGGCCGGGCCGGGCCGGGGGCAGCGGCCATGTACGGTGAGTGCCTGCGGGGGGCAGTGCCGGTGGGCCGGGGCCGTGCGTACCCCCCGCTTCATGGGGACTTGGGCTCGTCCCCGCCCCGGGGCTGGGTTGTGCGGCCCCCGGGGCCCGGTTAGGGGCTCTCCCGTTCCAGGGCAGGGCGACCTCATTGTTTGTAGGGCTGTGCGCCCCCACTTACTGGGGGTGACTCCTCTTTGGGGTGGGTGACATCTCTAGCCTATGTATAGCACTGTGAACCCGGCGTTTACCGGGGTGATCCTTCTTTGTGTTTGAGCGGACCGTTGTCGTTTGCATGGCAGTGCACCCCCTAAGTTACTGGGGGGGTCACCCCCTGTTTGGGTTTGGGGCAGCCTTGGTCCTAATATAGACCTATGCATCTCTGTAGCTACTGGAGGTGACCCTTCTTTGAGTATGGGGGGAGACCTGGGTCTTTTGTGGAGCTGTGCATCCCCCCAGTTTCTGCAGGGTGTCACCTTTTGGGGGGCTGGGACACACGCTGTGGTCCCATAAAGGGCTGCAAACGCACTCTCTATCACTGGGGCATTTTCCTGGGGCACCAACTCCCCAGGCTGGGAACACCTTGCCTGAGAGCCAGTGACCCCCATACTGCTTGCGATCACCCAGCCCATGGCATGGGCAAGCCTTGAGTCCTGTATAGGGCTCTTCAGCTCCACCTGGTTATTTGGGAGGTGGAGGGGGGGAGGTTTAGGATGTCACTTTTCACCCAACTGGGGGACTTTGGCTCTGTATCCATCCACCTCCTTGCAATAGTGGGGAGCTGCCAGGTCCTTGGTGTAGAGCAGACCCCATCCCCATCTGGGCCCATTCACCTTGAGGTGTTTGGGGTTCGCTGCCCCCATGCAGTGCTGTCTCTGTTGTCACCACTCTGTACAGTGTGGGCATATGTGATCCCCCGTGCGTGGCAGGGTGATAGCGGGTCTGTAATGGGGAGCAGCTGGTGGAGCAGCTGGCGGCCCCCCCGGCCCGGGCAGCGGCGCGCTAAGCTGCTGGGAGCTTTTGGGAAGGGCGGGGGGTGGCCGGGTGGCTTTTAAATGCTCACCACCCGCTGCCCGAGCATCCTTCCAGGGCTGTCAGCGCTGTGCGAGGGGCACCAGGAGGGAGCCTCTGGCCAGTGCCCTTCCTGGGGGGGCTCCCAGCCCACCCCGGGGGCTGTGGGGTCACCTCGGTGCTGTTGGCTGAGCCCCCTTCTCTGCGAGGTGCTGTGGTGCCAGGGGTGAGTGCGCAGCGGGATGTGGCAGGAGGGAGATGGGTGGGCAGGGTGCCAACCCCCGGGTGATGGGGGTGTTCATGTGGGGGCTTAATGGGGTGTATGCAGATAGGAGGTTGTGAGATGCGCTGGGATGCGGCTCCTGCCTTCCGCAGGGAAAGAGCGGAGCTGGTGGGCTTGGGGAGCACAGCTCTTTCTAGCGGGGCTGGGATGGAAGGAAGCTGAGGCAGGATGCAAGGGTTACATTTCTTGTTCCTTTTCTCTCTGCCTCACGATGCTGACTCCTCCATGGCCTCCGTTGAGTCATTCAGGTCTTTTAGCTGGTATTTTTCCACCCGCAAAACGAGGGGGATGCCTCCCCCCTTAACTTGGCTGTGCAGCCTGCAAGGAGCCTGCTGCATGCCCCGGGGACATGGTCCCGCATGCTGGGGTTCTCTCACCTGCTCCCACTGCAGCACTCTGTCTGCTGTGGGATGGTTGGTGATGCTTTCCTAGCAGGACAGCAAGTCCCACTGCCTGAACAGTCTGGCCAGTGCCCTTTCCCTCTGTCTTGCTCAGGGCTGTAGCATCCAGTGGAGCTTGGGCTGATTTTGGCTGGGGGGGAGGGGGGGCTGTGGGTTCTTTTGGCTGCTGGCAAACGGGAATTTGCAGGGAGCTGTTGTCATCATCTGAGCAATTTGCAGCAGCCTGGAGCAGGTGGTAATCTTCCCTGCTGGGGAGCTGCAGGGCACCCCAGCCCCTCTGCAGCCCTGGGGGAGAGCTGAGCCATGGGACCCCAAAAGCCCTGCCAGCCCCCGATATCACTTTAATGATCTGTCCTGAGGTGTGTGACATGCTCTGGTTGTCCCCTGGGACTCTGGCTGCATGGCCAGCCTATCTTGACAATGGGGAATGCCACGTTGGACCATGGCACCTCTTACCCGCAGGTGACCCCTCTGCTAGCATCTTAAGGAAGCCCCTGCTCCAAAATACCCAGTGTCTCCTTAGGGTGGGCAAAGCATCTCTGGGGACCTGAATGTGACTTTGAGGACAAAAGCCAGACTGTCCCTTTTCTGGTAGTGCTCCTGCCCAGGCACTGCTGTGGCTTGTGTTCCTGGAAAGCATCCAGGAGCTGGAAAGCTCTGTGGGATACTTTGGATGAAAGTTGCATTAGGAATGCACAGGATTATCGGTATCTTTTTAATCTCTCTTTTAACTGTCTCTTGGCCTGGGCAGAAGGGTTAGATAGGTGACAAGGGATGATTTTTGCTCCATGAACAGGGCAAAGCAGTGCAGGACACTTGTACATGATGGGGGAGACCCACTGCCTCCCTGGGAGATGGTCAGAGAGGCAGCATGGGGGGCACGGGCCACCCTCCTGTCCTTCACATCCCCTCTAATCCTGCAGCACTGGCACCTCACACTAGGCTGGTGTTTGTGTGTGCAGGGCAAGAGTGGTGTGCTTGGCATGGCTGTACCTGCACCCGTGGCTTGTGGGGTGATGTTATGGTGGTGGCCATGCACGTGGAGCAGGGTTACTGAGGATTGTGTGCCTGGTTTCAGCCCAGATTCAGTTTCCTTTTGTGGTCACCAGTGAAAATGCGGGAGCCAAGGTCTGACCAGCCTCCTGGGTGCAAACTGCAGCTTTGTGAGCTCAGCCTTCAGGTCGATGCTCCCATCTCCGATGGGAGCTCACTGTCCTGAGCTGGGCTTGAGGGTTAGCTGCACCACGGGAGATTTAGCACCATGGGAGCTGGGGTACTGTGACCAAGCTTTGGCTGTCAAGAGAACACCGTTGCCCCATGCTCAGGGGCTGTGCGATGGCCCCGGCTGCAGGAGAAGCCCAGTGCTTTGTGTACTCAGCTGCCAGCAACCTTCCCGCTCTGCTGCCGTCTCCAGGAGGCTGGGCTTTAATTCAGAAATATGTGCAAAAGGCAGAGCGAGCTCCTTGGGCTGAAAACACTGCAGGAGCTGGAGGGAGAGCATAGCGGGGAGAAAGGAAGCTGCGGAGATGGGATGGGGATATGTTTCCATGGGGGGCTTCCCACTGAGGCTTGTCTGCAAGACCCCTGCCATGCTTTTGGTGCTGATGAGGAGGCAGCATGTGTCAGAGCAGCATCAGGAAGCCTTTGGGAGCTGTATCCCAACTCACCACAGTTTGTTTCCTCTACACTTCCTTGCTTTGCTTTCTGGTTGCCTGCACGAGCTGTCTCCTCCCACATCAGCAGAGCTGGAAATAGAGAAGGTTCCCTTTTCTTTCTCTTGGCAGCAGCTGGAGCAGGGGAAATGAGGTTTTTCGGGTACCCAGGGAGGAGGTGGTGCCAGTGGTGGGTGCCAGCAAGGTCCCTGTGAGCTGTCTGAGTGCCACTGAGTCACAGCCAGCAGCCGCGCGAGCGGATGGGTTTTGCGCTAAATAAATAGCACTTGGTGGGACTGGATGGCTCAGCAGGGGAATGTGAAATGCAATTAAACTGCTTTTTTCTTTTTTTTTTGGCTTTTTTTTTTTCCTTCTATGCTTCTTAACTAATTGATCTGCAAATTAATTCAGTGCTCATAAAGGAAAAGGGGCTATTTATGGTGCCGGCAGCACTGGGGGCTTTCCTGAGCCACCCAACTGCGATCCTCATACGGGTTTATGTTGCACCTCAGTATCTGTGGCTAAGTCCAGTTAGTTTTATCCTGGTTCATTTCCAGGTGGTATTGCTGTATCCAGGCAGGATTTGACCCCTGCAGTGAATCATATAATCATAGAATCGGAGTGGTTTGGGTTGGAAGGGACCCTAAAGCTCATCTAGTCCACCCTTCCTGCCATTGCCAGGGTCACTTTCTGCTAGACCAGGTTTTTCCAAGCCCCATCCAACCTGGCCTTGAACACTGCCAGGGATGGGGCAGTCACAGCTTCTCTGTGAAGATGAAGACTCCTCTGTCTGGAGTAAATGCTAGAGGAGACTGTGCCAGGCCAGGAGCTGGCGTTGCTCACCTCAAAACTCATCAAGCCTGACCTCTTAAGGACTCTGGCAGTTGCTTGCACCATCAGAAATTGCATGAGAAAACGCACTTGCAGAGATGCTCTGCTCTGGGCTGAGCCCTTTGCAGTGCTGTAGCTCTGTTGCTTTGCCTTTTGGATTGGAGCTGCTCGCACTTGGCAGGGAGTGTGAACAACTCAGATGAGGCTGGAGAGAGAAAGTATGTCCCATCACATTTCTGTCTATCTGTAAATGAGGATGTTCAGTCAGATTTTCTGCCAAAACCTAAAACTGACTGTGGGCTTTAATGTAGCCTATGTTGGGGAAATAAGAAACAACAGAAATGTATGTGGTCAGCATCTCACAAGGGTCCTTACTGTGTTATTTATTCAATGTGCAAAACCGGGCAGAGGGTATTGCATGGTTGTTTTGGATTTTGTTCTCTAAAAACCTTTCAAAATTGCAAATATTCCCATGTTATCATAGAATAACCTGGGTTTGAAAGGACCTTAAAGCTCATTCAGTTCCAATCCCCTACCACAGGCAGGGACACCTCCCACTAGACCAGGTTGCTCCAAGCTCTGTGCAGCCTGGCCTTGAACACTGCCAGGGATGGGGCAGCCACAGCTTCTCTGGGCACCCTGTGCCAGGGCCTCAGCACCCTCACAGGGAACAACTTCGTAAGATCTCATCTCATTCTCCCCTCTTGTCAGGTTAAAGCCATTCCCCCTTGTCCTGTCCCTACAGGCCCTTGTCAAAAGCCCCTCTCCAGCTTTCTTGTTAACCCCTTTAGGCACTGGAAGCTGCTCTAAGGTCTCCCTGGAGCCTTCTCTTCTCCAGGCTGAACAAGCCCAGCTCTCTCAGTCTGTCTCCACAGCTGAGGTGCTCCAGCCCTCAGAGCATCGTTGTGGCTTCCTCTGGACTCACTCCAACAGCTCCACATCCTTCTCATGTTGTTGCCCCAGAGCTGGATGCGGGACTGCAGGGGGGATCTCACCAGAGCAGAGCAGAGGGGGAGAATCCCCTCCCTCAGCCTGCTGGTCACACTGCTGGTGATGCAGCCCAGGACACGGTTGGTTTCTGGGCTCAAGCGCACACTGCTGGGTCATGGGGAGCTTCTCACTGACCAACACCCCCAAGTCCTTCTTGTCAGGGCTGGTCTCAATCCAGTCTCTGCCCAGCCTGTGTTTGTGCTTGGGACAGCCCTGACCCAGGTGCAGGACCTTGCACAATGTCCTGGGCTTTTCTGTTGCACCCATCTCTGCACAGGGCAAGGCCCTTGACTTGCAAAATGAACCTGGTTCTTAATTAAGCAGTTTTCAGAGGCTGGCACTGATGCTGAGTGGACCCTCAAACCCACCAGAGCTTCCACACCTACATGATTACATGGTCCAGATGGGACACACCATGGCATTGAGACAACGGGTGAACGCCTCGCATTGAGGAGCTACATCAAGGCCACAGTTTGAGTGATTTTCCTCCTATTTAAGCTCGTTTTCTCTGCTATGTGTTGTGTAATGAAACCAGGCACCCATTAAGGCGCTTAACTCCCCTTCTCCCCTCACATTGGCACTGCCGGCGTGCCAGATATGTAACACAAACCTCACAACATGCAGCTCGGACCTTAATGGGTGGTTTTCCCTCTGTGTCCAAAAGGGCTGGTGTGGTCTTAATGCTCAAATCTAATCACTGCTGTGAAATATTAATTAATCTGGCTGCTATTGAAGCTCTGTGTGTGTGCTGCGGTGCTGGAGCGGCAGGCTCGGCCAAGCAGTGGAGTGTGGATAATGGAGAGCCAAATCCATTGCTGGTGTAAGCTGGCAGCGGGGCTGATTTACATTCCACCACTCACCATGGAGTTGTTAAAGCTAGATTCGATCCTAATGTGCCTTGAGCTGTTTGCATTCGGAAAGGGGCCGATGGCAGGGTGTTTGGGCAGATCCAGGTGGGATTCAGGCATACTGGCACCATCATGGATTCAACCTCCAGAGCAGCTCCCATTTGGGGGGTCCCTGCACAGAGCTGTATGCTGGGGTTCTGTGTGGAGCTGTTTTGCACCCCACAACCGCGGTTGCCCCAGCGAGCCCCGGCTGTGTCAGTGGAAGGGAGGCGAGAGCATCGCGTGGAGATGTGCCAAGGGGAAGCTGCAAATTTAATTGCTGAGCTAAAAGGCTGTGAGCCGACGATGGCTCCGAGTGGGCTGCAGGCGATGTCTGGGTGAGCGCTTCCCTCTCCAGCATGCTCCTGTCCATCCCATTCAGCCACATGAGAAATATGTCCTGGCAGCGGCAGCCTTGGCTCGCCAGTCTCCGGTATCTCTGCTCTTCCTTTGCTGTTGGTGCCTTGAACTATTTTGCTGTACTTTCATGCTGGCATCAAGAGACAGAGCTCCCTATGATGAGCCCTCAAAGGTTTGGGTCTTCTGCAGTGTCCTAGGAAGTGTTCCTGCTCACAGCTGAGCTGTCAGCTGTTATAACACCCCCACTGCAGATGCTGACTCTTGCCAAAGGACACTAGGATGAGTGGCAATTAGTGACTGGGGAAGGGAACAAGCCACAGCCATGCAGCCTGAGCTGTTCAGGAATCATGGAATCACAGAATGGTTTGGGTTGGAAGGGATCTTAAAGCTCATCCAGTTCCAACCCCTCTGCTATGCGCAACCCCTTCCTCTAGACCAGGTTGCTCCAAGTCCTGTCCAACCTGGCCTTGAACACTGCCAGGGATGGGGGAGCTACGAACATCAGGACATTGTTCTGATATACAGAGCTGCGAGGGCGAGCTGTGTTTAGCCACCTCCCCAGTTCTTTCTTCCCTGCTAGAGGTGGTAAAGGTCCCACATCTTTTCATAGCTGCTCTTTTCCAACAGCTCTTCTTTGCACCGGACTGATCTGAACTGCTTGATCTGGTTCCCCTCCTGACTTAGGGGCTGCCATTGCCCTGTTCCCAGCACTGCATGCTGCAAGGAGGGTGCTGGGCTGCATTTTAATTGGTGCCCAGTGTGTTTGGCTCTCTTAAACACGATTAGAGAGAGATTTACTGGCTTGCTTTACAGCTCTGCCTGCCTGTGGGGTTGCACTGATTTACACAGGGATCTGCCCTGCCTCTGTGAGGGTGCACATGGAAGCTGGCTGGCACAGAAGCTGGGTATTTAATGTAGAGGTTTTCCTGCCTCTTAAATTGGTGGCAGGAGCTCTGAGGAGCCTGAGCGAGCCTTTTCCTTGGGGAGCTCCCAGCCATGCTTGCTTATGGCTCCAGGCTTTCCCCTGGCAACAGCTTTCAGGGAGGAGGTCTGCAAGCAGTGCCCTAGATCTTTCTCAGTGCCCACCATCCTTGCAGCACTGAGCTTGTCCCTTCTCTCTGCCAGCATCACTTGTTTCATCCCTTGGCTCATATTTTTCCCTCCTTTACCATGGTCTGGGGCTCCTCACTCCATCCCTCTGCTCACCCTGAGGTGTATGGAAAATAAAGCTCATTGGTCTCTGGGCCAGCTTGGATGTTGCTCAGTGGCATTTCTAACACATAGCAGGGAGACTTCATCCTTTTCCCCAGTCAGGCTCACCCAGTGGGTGCTAAAGAGCTGAGGGAGTCAGAGGATGAGTATGAAGGAGACTCTTGCATAAATGAGATTTTGCTAAGCAGATTAGGGAAAGGTCTCTGGTTCAGTGTAGGGCTTGGAGGATGCCAGGGCTGGGCTGGCAGTACAACCCCTGCCTTCAGAGTGGTGCTTGCCTGGGGTTAAGAGAGTGACCTTCATGGGATATTAGGTTTAGTGAGGGATTTTGCATGATTTAATTAAGATTTATTTGCAATCAGCTGAAGTGCCTTTATGAAGTAAATTCTAGGCATCAGATAATATGGCCCTAATGTTTTCCAGCCATGCTTATTGCCAGGATGCTGTTAAAATGGTAAGAGGGGAGTTAATGAGGAAAGGTTTAAGGTTGGAGCACCGGGAGTGTGAGGTCATTCTGGCAGGTGAGCTGGGCCTGTGTCCCATTCTCACCTGGTCATGCTGGATCCCAGAATTCCCAGTTACAGCTGGTACCACTGAACCACCCTCCTGGAGGCACATGCAGTGAGTTTTTCTGAGTGCCTCGGGGCTCAAGCCAGTTGACCAGCTAAGTGGGGGTTATAGGAGTGAGCAGCAGTCGCTGGGACTGAAGGACTGTAATTATCCCCAATTAGATCGACTTTCTCAGAGCTGAGCTGAAGCAAAAGACCCTTTTGGCTTGCTTTGTCCCCCTGCAAGAGCACAGATGTGACCTGCTGCAGCTGAGAGTGGTGATGAAGAGTGGGGTGCCCCAGGCTGAGGTGACACATGTAGCTGTGGGAGCCAATGTCGCTTCTTGGTTTCCCACCTTATTCCCTCCATAGGGAGAGGGTCGAGTCACGTTTCTCTGTGCCTCTATTTACCTAATCTTTGAGAAAACCCTTATCCTTGGTTCCCGCTGCCAGCAGGAGGAGAGCGTGACGCACCGTGCGGGTCCATGCCTGCGTCTCTATCGCATCCCCTGATGCTGTTTCGGGGTCGGCTCCGACCTGCGGAACCTCCCCCCCTTGTTAGTGCTGCCCACGAACGACCGATGCTTCCTGTGCCCTGCGGGAGAGCTTTGGGCTCAAGGGACCTTGAAAAGCTGCCCCCATTCCCTCGAAATTCCCAGCTCCGCGGCCACCCCCGCGTACCGGTGCAGACGCGGGCAGAGCAAAGCCAGCGCCGTTCCCAGCTGCCATCGGAGCCGCCTCGGTGACTCAGCAGCCGTGCTGAAAGCTCCCTTATTTATTTAAACGGCTGCTCCCGCTCGGCTCAGCATCTCCTGCAGGGATGCTGCCGCTGGGCCGGCTCCGGCCGCCTCTCGGCGAGGAGGAGAGCGGTACCCGGCACCCCCAGCCCCCCGGTGCGCTCCGGACGCGATGGCTTTGACTACCTGGGCTCTCGGCCCCGCGCTGCGGCTCTGTGCCGCCGGCCCTGTCTGCTCCTGGGAGATGCTGCACGTGGCCGGAGCAGGTACCTTCTCCTGGCTTTGCTTTTCCATAGCGTGTTGGGTTGGATTTCCTGGGAGGGGGAAGCTGCTGTGGCTGCCGATAACCTTTGGTGTCATCTTTCTATTGTTTTAAATACCTGGTGCCAGGCTGGGCTGGAGGAACGCATTGTGGCTGCAGGGTTTTGTCCTCGCAGGAGGGATGCTGCCGGTCAGTGCCTTGCTCAGGGCAGGAGCTGTGGATGCAGTGGTGCTGGTGCAGGGGTGCAAGGTGCATGGGGTCAGTGTGGTGGATGCGAAAGGAAACCAGTGTCTGGAAAAAGAAAAGTCTGTCCGAGACCCTTGTCAGTAGCCAGGATGGGGGAGTTGTTGCTAGCCCCGGCATTAGGGTTTGGTGCTGTGGGGGGGTCCTGTATAGACCAAGCAAAAGGCTGATTTCAGCTCTGGCATCAGGACCAGGCTTAGGTTTGTTGCTCTCTGGAGAGTGCTTGGAGTGGGAGAAATAAAACAAAGGAAAATCTGCCTCTTTCCTCAAGGTCTGTGTCATTTATATTCTGCTTTTTTAAGGACTTACAGTCTTCCTGTCTGTGCCTACGTATGCCTGTGCTGGGCAAAACCAACAGAAAGCAAGGGTTTGGAGCAGGAAAGTTTCTCATTTCTCTTGGTTTCATGCAAGCAGAGTGAAAGAGACCCTTTCTGTGCCTTGCTGCAGTGAACTCAACCCTCTTACTAGACATCAGGGAGTCTCACCTGGAGACATTGCAATGCAGGAGACTCTGTCCTTCTGCTGGGCCATGGTGGGATCTTACACACCAGTGTCCTGATGTGTTTTGGATTGAACAATGTTCCTGCCTTCCCTGTCTGGACCATGTTCATCCTCCTGCCCTGTGGAACTAATGGGGCACCTGGGTCCCCTTTGCAGACAGGCACTTCAGGACTTCACCTCTCCCCTGCTGCTGCTTTCTTTAGATGAAACCTTAAAAATCTCCTCTGTCTGGAAGAAGAGGTCGTGTTAGGTGAGAGGGAAAGCATTACATTTAATTATGCAATTATTATTGATGGGATGTGTGCTGAGTCTGCTTTACAGCTTCATTCATCAGGGTGAGGGTGATGGATTGGGAGCATGGCTGAACTCTTTGCTCCTCTCCCGGGGCTAGGAATGTGCATTAATCCCAAAAGTACTCCAAAGTCACATTTCTGGAGGTGAGATAATAGCCCAGGAGGTTGAAGGGACCTCGCTTTTTGGCTAATGGGATCACTTATGGGGAAACTCTCCAGCTATTTTGCAGGGAGAGCTCCTGGTCCATGCTGAGGCTCCATGCATGTGGCCCTGGCAAGGTGAGATGAGCCATGGTTCCTCGGCTCTCCTGGCCGAGGGGAATTTATTAAGAGCATTCAGGAGATCATCAGGTGCTTGTTTATGTGAATGGCAAACGAGAATTTATTAAGAGGCCAGATTAAAGGTACTTTTGTAAAAGAGCAAAATCGATTGGAGGCAGCAGAGAAGGGAGGAGAGAGAGCAGTGGATACGAGACTTGGAAATATTGGATAGTGGGAAGGTGCGGAGGAGTTGGCAGGGAAAGCATGAGAGATGGAAGGAGCTCTCTGCCACCACTGTGTTGCCAGGGGAGTGCTGGTGCTGGGGACCCCGGGGGGACCCCAAAGCAAGCGGAGGCAGCGCGCTCAGGAAGCGAGCGAGCGCATTGCAGGAAGCGAGCGGTGCCAGTGCCAGGAGCTGGCGCGGGCAGGCGTGAGCTCATGCGTTCCAGTGGGAGCGGTCACCGGCTCCCACCAGCACAGCCTTTGTCCCCCCGGCTTCTGCTTCTCGGTGGTGGTTGCCAAAGAGCAACTCCAAATTACTCACGCTTCCCTGGGCTTGCAAAGGCCGTTCCTTTGGGGTGGCTGACAGCAGTGTCCTTCCATGGGGTGCAGCACCCGAGTAACGCCAGACCCTGGGGAAAAACGCATTGTGCTGGAGCAGGGGGTCCTGGCATGCAAAGTCCTCGGAGCAGTGCTGGGGAGGGGAGAGAATCCAATAATCCTCCCCCCCCCCCTTTCCTTTTCTTAAATAAACAAACTCTGCAGATACTCAGCAGCATCCAGGACACAGGGCAGCACTGGTACCGCTTTATTCAGGGTGGAGGTGCCCACGGATGCTGAACTCTCTGGTGTTCCCATGCTTGGTGCATGTGGGAGCACCATGGATGCTCGAGAGCCAACCTGGACTGCCAGCTGTTCCCAAGCTGAAGATGAGGGGATCCCCAGCTACTGCGGAGGATGTGCTGCTGTTCTGAGAAGCAGGAGATGGCACAGGGAGAAATATCCAGGTTGCAAAGGACCCCTTCCTCCCTTGGCAGCTCCTTGAAAGCAAAGCAGGGGGTCACAGCCACATTTGGGGTATTTGGTGGCTGATTGCATTGCTTGGGGTTGGGATGAGGCTGATGCTTGCCTTTTCTGCCACTTGCTGGCCTGTGGAGTTGCTGCTGTGAGGGGTTTTGGGTGTTGAAGAGGCTGTGCAAGACATGACTTGTCACTGTCAGGTCTGGGTATGGTTGTGTCGGTGTCCTCTGAAACAGGTCATTTGATGATCGCCATAGGGATCAGGGATGGTGGTACAGCAGCCCAAAGGTAGGGTGGCAGTCAAAGGTGTTTGGTGTTTCTCAACAGCTCAGTTTTGGACCTGCAAACAGGAGAATGCATTTTCCTCTCATAGCCTTCATAAGATGCTCTCTTGTCTTTTTCTGTCTTGCTGTCTCCAGCAGCCTGTGCTCTCTTTATCACTCTGGCTTGATGGGGAGCGTGGGGCAGGGTGTGAGGAGTGTGTCCTCGGATGAGTGGTAGGAGAAAAGAACTTTTGGTCTGAGGACCTGCAATAGAGGACCTTGTGAGATAGAGAGGCACAGATTTAGGGGAACTTTGGACATCTTGGTCTCTGGGGGCTGTTTTCTTGGGTGAGAAAAGTAGATAACCCTGCCATCTTACGTCAAATGATGCTGGTCACCAGCCAGTTCCCTGCCTCTCAGCTGTGACTTTCTTCCCTGGTTTGTTTTTTTTTGGCTGCAGAACTCTGGGATGTCACCAGCTTGGTGCCCTGTCGTCTTCCCAGGCTTCCCTGTTGAATCCAAGGTTATGTTCTCCACCAAAGCCCCTTTGTGAGGATTTTGTCCAAGCTGACCGGCTCTGTCTCTTCTCTTGCAGGTGTGTGCGGCTGCTGCGGCGCCCTGCGTCCTCGCTACAAAAGACTCGTTGACAACATCTTCCCTGAGGACCCAGAGGTAAATGAGGCACTGCTCCATGTGCTGCAGCTCTGGTGCTTACACACCAAAGCTTTGGTGCAGGGACATGGTGTGACCTGCCCAGAAACAGCTCCTGGGGGGCAGGTGATCTCTGACATAAGACCATGTCTGCAGGGTTGAGTTTTCCTTTAAAGCTTGCTTGTGAGCAGGAATAAAGAAGCAGCTCCTCCAGCACCATTGGCCTGGAGGGACAGACCTCCTTTCCCAACGGTACTGGGCGGATGCTGAGGATGGAGGGATGGGAGGATGGGGGTCTGGACCTGAAGGTGTACATCCTTCTCTTTGCAGGATGAGAAAAGCAAGGGCTTTCATGGGGCCTCATCCATTCTTTTGAGTTCAAAAGCTGCTTATGCTTCTAGGATGTGAGGAAGCTGGTGCCCTGTTTGCTGCCTCGCTCAGCTGGTCATGGTGAATGCCCTGCCAGCTGTGCCTGGAGCATCCCATATCTGACATCTTTATCTCCTTTTCACAGCCAAGATGGGAAGGCAGTGGAAGAGAGGGGCTCCTGGCTCAGGATAGCAGGACTAGGGTCACCCAGGGAGACAGTGAGCGCCTGTTTTGTCCTGGCACTGGCAGCAAAGCTAAACAAGAGAAGAAGCTGATGCTGAGCCATGTAGGGAGGAGGAAACACTGCAGTTTTCCATGTGCAGGGGACTGGGGCTGGCAGCTTTGCATGCTTGTGTTGTTTGGCCTCAGCAGCCTGGAGGTGTTGATGTCCCTGTCTGCCCCTGTCCCCCTCAGTGCTGGAGCATTGCTAGACAATGGCAAATGGGTTTTGGGGTACTCAATGGAGGCTTGCACTGGGGTCACCCCTGGATGTGGAGCATCAGAGAGCCCTCAGCCAAGGCTAAATGCCGCTCTCATTTGCCTTCCCTTGTGTACAAGGTGTAGGGAAGTGCTGGGATCTGCTCCAAACCTCTGGCATTGCTCCCAAGATTTGCTGCAGAATGCTCCTGATGATTGCTGGGTCTGGGTATGAGGCCATGGTGCCCTGTGTGGTTCTGTTTCAGGATGGGCTGGTGAAGACCAACATGGAGAAGCTGACATTTTATGCCCTGTCTGCTCCGGAGAAGCTGGATCGTATTGGTGCCTACCTCTCCGAGCGGCTCATCCGAGATGTGAGCCGGCACCGATACGGGTAAGGCCTGGGAGGCTGTTTCAGTCACCCCAGTGACTGACATAATGATAGGACACTAGATAGCAGAGGAGGCCTAGGCAGGTGGTGGGACATGTGGGATATGCAGCTTCTGCATGCTCCAGGCTGTCCTGAATGTGTGAGCATGCCGTGACAGACTTGAGCATGTCCTGCCTTCAAAAGGGAGACGTGAGAGAATTCAGGGATGTGCAAACTCCTTGCAAAGCTGCAAGGGACCAGTCAGCCTGGGAGCCATGTCATGTTTCTCTGGCATTGTGCTGTCTGTCTTGAGGAGTCTGTGTGTGTATGGTGTTTGTCCCCAGCAGCAGGACTGCCATCATCAGGAGCCTGTGGCACTCTGCTGGCCTTTAAAAGCCCACACTCTTCTAGAGCCAGATGGAAGTCTGGCTAGGTGTAGGCAAGCAGCTAAACTGTCTGCAACTTGCTGGGAGTTATTTAGGACAAGCTTGCGTGTGTTGAACCCCAAGCACATCTCTACTGAGCTATGGTGACATGGTATAAGTGGGAACAAGGATGAGGGGCAGCGTGTTGACTCTCTTCCAGTAAACACATGGCAGGATGTATTGGGCTGTATGGGGATTGATGTGTTTGCTCTGTCTGGCTGCATGGTCCTGGCTGCCCTGTTGCCTTCATCTTCCTTCCCACATCACTTCCAGCAAGGCTGTGCCATGTTTACTGCAATGAGGGCAGTGCCTGTCTGGAAATAGCTGTCTGCCCTCATTAGAAACTCTAGGGGAGCTTGGGAGGGCTCCTTCCCTTTGAAATAGCTCCTGGATTGATTCTTGTTGTCTCCTGAAAAAAGCCGTGGTAGACAAACACAGCTCAGCTTTGTGGCATGATCTTCAGCCTGCCTTTTATCCTGGGGGAAGAGGAGCTAGCAGCCTGCCTAAGAAGTGTTAAAGTTGGAAAACCTTCAAAGCCTCATCCGCATCGCCCATCATTGGGAGTGACAGGACATTCAAAGCTCTGCCTGATGTTCTGCGGTTAAGTGGATGTTAACAGGCTCTGCTTGCTGTGTTGGGAAAAGAGTTGCTTTCAAAGATTTTTGACATCTAATTACAAGCCTCAGTGGGTGAAGGGGGGAATACATTCCGTCCTCCACTGCCTATGCATATAGACATATAATTGGGTTGGAGCACCAGCTAATTTTCAAAGTCTAACTTTGAAATGCCTGAAATGGGTTTGGATCAGCCTTCTGCTTGTAAGTTGGTGTTGGCTGGAGCAGCAGAGCTGCTGCAGAGACCACATGTGGGCTTCAGAAGAGCAGCAGAGCACGTGGGTTCCTCTAGTGTGTGCAAGATGAAGGTAGACTTGATTTCAGGCCTGTTGGTTGTCACCTTTTTGTTACCTTTATTGCTAAAAGAAGGAAGTGTTCCTGTTTGAGTTTATAGCAATGCAACCCACCATCTGTAAGAGGATGGTTAGAGTAGGTCAGAGGTGACAACTGCGCAGGTGTTTGTTTTCCTTCTTGGTGGCCTGTGTCCAGCTGTCCCCAAAAAGGAAGCCGTGCTGTTGCAATAATATTGGGCACAGAATGCTGTTTTCAGCCTTGTTTCCTATGAGAAAAGAGCCTGATGCTTCATGCTGGTTGTCAGTCACTTCTTCGTACCTTTTTTCCCTCTGGGTCAGATTTAACCCAGTTTGACATATGGGTAGTTTCTCATGGATCCAGGAACAGTTGACTTATTTTTGCAGTGTCTTGAAGAGCTGTAATGGTGCCTGAAGGACAGCCTGCAGTGTGAGCTCCACCGTGCCACAAGACACCGGAGAACCTACTTAAGACTGGAGCCAGATTTCAACAGTTCTGGGGGCTCAAGAGAAGGGATCAGTCTTCCATGTTTTTATCAGCTGGAACTTGGAAGTCCAGGGGTTTATCAGACCCCTCCTTTTACCCTGAGAGGGCAGTTACCTCAGCAGTTCCCCTTGAATGTGCAGATAGAGCTGGTGTGAGTAGATGGGCAGCTCCCGCTTGTCTTGCTGTTGGTGAGCTTGGTACTTTTGGGTTTCCATCTTGCAGCATAAGCTGGTGGCTGCTTCATGCTACCCAGGCTGCAAATCCAGCTGTGCAATGAGCTGGCTCAAAAAATGGAGCTTAGAGGAGGAATCATGCTTGATGTCAAGAGATCTGGGATTTCTACCTCCAGCTTTCAGCCATGGTAGGAGATTGGGTCTTGATGTGAGCGGCCAAGGTACAAAGATTCACAGCTGTGTGGAGAGCAGAAGCCAAAGGGAAGTGGTAAGGAGCTGTAAAGCTTGTTTTATTCCCAGTGTCCTGGTAGCAGGTCCTTGTCAGGTGTTTGGGTACTCAGAGGTCTTGTGAGAAGAGCAGGAGCTGTGAGACTTGGTGCAATGACCAGTTGTTGGTTTTCTATATTCTAGCCATTTCCTGCCCAGAGTACTCAAAGGCCAGGATTTGCTTCTCCACTGGGCTTTGTGCAGTGGGTGAGCAGCAGCTGGAGGTCAGTGTGATCACTGCAGAATTTATCTGTACAGGAGCTCATGCCACTTTGTTGGCAACAGACCAAATGCTGTTGATGTAGGAAGAGCTGCAGGACCAGCGTGCAGACAGGCTTTGCCAGAGCAAATGGACTGATTTGTTTTGAAAATGTGAAGCAACACCTGACAAATTCTTCAGTCAGCCCATGCAAACCCCATGAAATTCAACAAGGTGAAGTGCAAGCTCCTGCATCTGGGTTGGGGTGACCCAACCACAAATACAGGCTGGATTGAGAGCAGCTGTGAGAAGCACTTGAGGGCATTGGTTGATGAGAAGCTCAACGTGACCATGATAGTGTTCAAGGCCAAGCTGGATGGGACTTTGAGCAATCTGGTCTAGTGGAAGGTATTGCTGCCCATGGAAACTTGTCATCTCTGTATCAGGCACCCAGTTGAGGTTTATCACTAGGCACAAGGTTTTCCAGCTTCCTCTCAGAGGCAGGCATTGCAGAGCCTGGTTTAATAAATAGCCTGGAAGATGCATTGTGGCAGCTTGCAGCATAGCCAGCTGCCAGAGGGTGGTTCTGCAGAAGCTTCTGCAGGTATGTATATGGTTTGGTGATATGAATATGCTTTGTAGGGTTGCTTACTTTAGACAGAGCTTTTCTGGAGCACATCTGCCTAATTCTGAGTTATCCCTGGCCAGGACCAGGTGTTCTACAAGAACAGTTTCCTTTGATGCTGAGCCCACCCTGTACAAAGTCCACTGTTCCCTCGCAGAATATAAAGACCAGTTCAGGCAAAGGAAGCCCATAGACAGTGTGAGGGTAGGTGCAGGGTGTTGATGGTAATCTTGGTCCCAAGGCTGTTGGATCCTCTCTAGGTTGGTGCTGGGTACAGCAAACACTATCTAAAAATATCCTGAGAGTGGTTTGGGTGTAAAAGCGGTTGCTGTTATGCTGGTGGGCACCCAGGGGGTTTGGAAGAGGGGAGGAGGATGGATGACCGCAGGCCTAGTCTGCAGCTGGGAAGTGACCCTGGCTTCTGCCCACTCCCAGGTATGTGTGTATTGCCATGGAGGCCTTGGACCAGCTCCTCATGGCCTGCCACTGCCAGAGCATCAACCTCTTCGTGGAGAGCTTCCTGAAGATGGTGGCAAAGCTGCTGGAGTCAGAGAAGCCAAACCTGCAGATCCTGGGGACCAACTCGGTGAGTAGCAGTGCAGCAGGAGGTGGCAATGCCCTCTCCTCTGCTTTCAGCCCTGCTTATCACCACTGTCACCTACAGCACCAAGGCAGGAGACTTTGTTTGGAAGGGATGGAGAGAAGTAGCAGGAGAGGATTTCTGGGGACCCTTCGTGTGTCCTGCCATGCATGAAATTTCCAAGACAATGGCTGTGCTGTGTGTGTGCTGTCCCTCCTTTTTATTGTCTGTGACCAATTGCTGGTCTCTGATCTCTGCCATGCCTTTCTTCTCTTGAATTCAGCTTTTCCTAAATGAGCATGAGGACTCGGGGGCTGTCAGCGGTTTTGCACAATAGACCAACTTAGGAGATGATCCCCATGGATTTTGAGAGCTATTTGTGCTCAGAAAAGGGCTGGCTTAAACAGAGCTGCTACTTGCCATAAATGGCTTAGGTGGACTGGGGATGTGATGATGACACACATAAAATGAGGGGAAAGGTGGAATGAACAAAGTTGAATGAAGAAAGTTGACATTCTCCAGCATACAAACTGCTGATCCTGGTTGAGAGCTAGCTGCCACTTGTGCTTGGCCTTTCTGTTGTTTTTTACTGGGAATACTAGGTGTAAATAACAGCCTGGCTTGTGAGGGCTCTGCCAGTGCCTGGTAGCTTGTCTTGGACAAGCAGCATCTGTCGTTGCTGCTTTATAAGAGCTGGGGTTTAGATGGCACAGATCATCCTGTGGGCAGGAGGGTGGACTGAATTGATGCTTTCTCTTGTGCCTTGGAAACACATAGACAGCTAAGCCCTAAGCTTTTACCAGTTGCCAATGGCACCAAACTGAGTGGAGAAGAGGATGTTTTGGAGAGTCACCCTGCAGAATGAGTTGGACAGACTGGAAGAACGGGCTAACAAGAACCTTATGGAGTTCAACATGGACAAGTGTAAGGTCTTACACCTGGGTAAACACAATCCAGGAGTGCAATACAGTCTGGGATCTACCTGGCTGGGATGCAGCTCTGCGGAAAAGGTCCTATGGGACACAAGCACAGTGGAGCTGCACCTCTATGGGAGCTGCTGGCATGGAGTTGGGGAAGGGAGAGCCCTTGCTGCAGGGCCTCACAGTGCCACAGCAGAGGCTTCAGCAGACCAGCCCCAACACAGGCATTGGGTCAAGGCAAGACAGAGCCCTGCCTTGTGTTTCCTGCACATATGGAACAAACCTCCCATGTTCTAGCACACATGGAGAGGAGGGGTGGTCATGGAATCATCACAGGCTGGTTTGGGTTGGAAGAGACCTCAAACCTTAGGCAGGGACACCTTCCACTAGACCAGGTTGCTCCAAGCCCCTGAGGTCCAACCTGGCCTTGAACACTGCCAGGGATGGGGCAGCCACAGCTTCTCTGGGCACCCTGTGCCAGGGCCTCAGCACCCTCACAGGGAACAACTTCTGCCTAAGATCTCATCTCAATCTCCCCTCTGTCAGGTTAAAGCCATTCCCCCTTGTCCTGTCCCTACAGGCCCTTGTCAAAAGCCCCTCTCCAGATTTCTTGTTAGCCCCTTTAAGCACTGGAAGCTGTTCTGAGATCTCCCTGGAGCCTTCTCTAGGCTGAACAAGCCCAGCTCTCTCAGCCTGTCCTAGGCCACAGATAGGTGTTTCCTTAGCACTGCTGTCATTGCAGTCAGGAATTGGGAGCAAGTGTTTTAATGAGGAATCCAGATCAGGAATGACGGTTTAGTGATGGTTTGGGTTGGTTTTTTTTTCCCCTCTGAAGCGTGGCAGCATTCACAGGGCAAATAGCACAGAAAACTTGAGGGCTTTTGTAGAAAAGTGACTAATGATAATGAGACACTTCTTGCTGTATCTGCTAATGAGGAATGTGCCTCAGGCTCGTGCTTAATTAGAGGGTGCTGTCTGAAGCAATCTTCACAATAATGGAGCTGATGGCAAAGGCAGGAGGAGGTTGTTTATAGAAACCTGCTCCAAGTGAGTCATTCTCCGTGGTGCGAAATCTCGCCTTAGACACATCTCCCTCCTCACGCAGAGCCAAGGCTGATCCCAAGTTGCTGTGGTGGGGCTGATCCCAGGACCAGCCTGCCAGGCTCCATGGCCGCAGCGCTGGAAGCGGCAGGGAAAATCCAGCATCCCATGATCACTATAACTCCATCCTATAATCCCCAGGGTGAACATATGGAGCTGGAGTTTAAATCCACTTTGCTTTCTCATCCTCGTTAGGAGTCTGCTGGGCAACCTCCCCTCTTTGGGTAGCAACCATCTAATTTCCAGCTCAGTGTCATTCCCATTTTATTTTTCCTCAAACCACCATTGATCTTTCATTTAAACAGCTCTTCCCCCGCCTTGATGTTTCTCTTCTGATGTATTTATGTCTGATGTATTTATAGGTAGCAGCATTATCCCTTCCCAGCCCTTGTTTTGCTTCTCCAAGGCAGCCGCGCTCCTCGCATCTTCCCTGCGCTTGCTCCCTGCTCCCAGCCGTGTTTCAGCTGGAGCCTGTTGGCTTCAAGCAGGGGAGCCCTAAGCTGCCCAGCCCTGCACCCCCTCAAACCACAGCAGAAATCTGTTGTGTTTCAATGTTTTAAACAGTTTTCCCAGTGGAAATCCCACGTGAAGCTGTAGAGCAGCTTTTCAGCTGGGTTGTGGTGCCTGTTAGTGGAGGTTTCTCTGAAGGTTCAGTGCCTTCTTTCCTGCTGGCCCAACTCTCCCTGGGACATTTCCATATGTCCTGGTGCTGCTTTTAGCCACTGGGTATGGATTGGCAGTGGGACCAGGGTGGGCATCTCCCATAATTGCTGCTTGGTACAGCATCCTTGTAGGGACAGCCAAGTCTTGGAAAAATCCAACAGTCTGAGCAAATGGGAGACTCCTAAAAATGTCCTATAGATGGAGGAAAGAGAGGCTTTAGGGCTGGTTTTTCTCTGTTCTAGGCTGCTTTTTACAAGTTCTGGTCCTGCCAGAAGCGGTGAAAATGGATACAGAGAAGGCAGCAGCCTCCAGCTGTTGGCAGATGTGAACAATGTGCTGCATCCAGTGTCACTGGGCACAGCTGTGGGAAGACTGTTGCCCCAGGGCAGAGGAGGGCAGGGTTCACTGTGACTGGGAGCCAGCCGGAGAAGCTGCCCTTGGGGCAGGGAACTGAACCAAGGTGCTGCTGGTGTGGATGTGTGAGCTGGCAGTCCTCAGGGCCTTGGCAGATTCAGGAGCTCTGATGAGGTGGCCCTGTTTGGTGTCCTGATGATACAAAATGAGCTCCCGTCTTCCGTGTGGCTGTGTGATTGATACTTGCAGATACTGGCTCCAGAGAAGCTGTTCTCTTCCTTGATTTCATGATGCTTCATAGCCACGGGACACTTGGAACAGTTCTCTTGGGATGCTTGAAACAGCTCTCCCGGAGCTGCTGTGGAGAGCCCCATTACTGCTCCTCACTCTGCACCCTGCCCTTGCCTTCAGTTGCACATAGAGCTGCTGTGAGCTTAAAATAGCCACTTTGTGTGCTGCCTGATAGAGAGGTTTCTTATATAACAGCCCTGCATTTTTCTGGTGAGTAAGAAGAGTTTATCAGTTGGAGCCAGTCCCTGTGCCCTGGGAACAGTTCCTGGCGGGGCTCAGCAGCTCCTTTGCTTGCGCAGAGCCAGCCCTTGCAGCTGACATTATTAATAGCCTGGCACAGTGGGTGCATGATAATCAGTGTCTGTGTGATGCACTGGGATGCTGGGCTGGCTTTGCCAGCTGTGGAGGGGCACTGGTGGGCCATTTGCCTGCTACTCTCCTGGTGGGGCTGGATGCCAGCAAATGCAGAGAGCAAGAAGTGAGAAAAACCTGCGGGTAGGGTTGGGGTAAAGAAGGAGCTCCTGGGCAGCATGGCATGTCCAGAGGGTGCTGAGCACCCTAAGAAGTGCCAGGTGGACAGGTAACCCCTTGGAAATAGGCTGGGTCTCCTAGCTGGAAGAGGGACCCAGCAGTTATAGAATCATAGAATCACAGAATGGTTTGGGTTGGAAGTGACCTTAAAGCTCATCCAGTTCCAACCCCACTGACATGGGGGATACTTTGCTTTTATTAGGATAATGGTATTCCTGAGAGTTATCTTAGGCTACTGGACTTTAGAGACCTAATTCTTTGTGTATCATATGATGCCCATCTTGCCCAGCTCTACCATCAGGACCCACATGAAGTCACTTTTCACCTCTCTTCTGTGGCTGTATGCCACAGAAGTGGCACCTCTTCAATCTCTCATGAAGCTTGTTCCTTGGCAGAAGGATGTGGGTGCTGCCTGGAGACCCTGCTCCCATTGCAAAGGGCTTTCCTGGCTATGAGTAAGTTAGGGAATTAAGAAGAAAGCTTGCAAACATGTTTGTCCTTTCTTCCTCCTAAATTCTTTCCCTGAAAGCTTAGCAGCCAGATCTGTTGGTCAGCTGGTATTTCTGGCAAGCTCCGCACCTCTTGGCAGGGATATACTGGAAAGGAGCAATGGGACCTTGTGCTGTTTGGTGCTGCGGGCGAGATCTGGGATGTGGTTAAGAACCTGCTCACGGTTGGTTTATCCACTGGCACTTCCAAGGTTGTTTTCACCCCTGCAGCAGTGTTTGGGAAGTGTTGGCTGGGTTTTATTGCCATCTGGAAGGATGAAAAGAAGCTGCGGGCAAATTTTTCTCCTGTTACTAGTGCATGATGCGTATTAAGGATCCCTAACTCAGAGCCTTGTTGCACTTCTAAATGCCCTTTACGGGGGCAGCTGAGGTTTGCAGTGATGTTTGGTTGGGCCTGGGTACTGCTGGAGGTCAGTGGGGCTCTATGGTGACACTTGGGGACACCTCCCACGTGGGGACCCTGTGTACCTAGGTGCAGCTGGGCAGCCAGATTTGTTATCCATCAGCACACACCAAGCTGCTGCAGTGAAGCCCACAAAGGTGGTTTGGAGAGGAATTGGAAAAGTATTTTTGTTGGCATGCCCTAAGGGATGACCTCCTTTTTCTTCTCACTCAGTTTGTGAAGTTTGCCAACATAGAAGAGGACACTCCATCTTATCACCGCAGCTATGACTTCTTCGTCTCCCGCTTCAGTGAGATGTGCCACTCCAGCCATGATGACCTGGACATCCGGACAAAGTGAGTGCTGTGAGCAGGGTGTCCCTGGTCCTGCTGGCTCTGTGAGCATATCCTGGAGGGTTTCCTATGCTCCCAGCCTCTGCCTTTCCTGGAGAAGCACCTGCTTTTGGGGACAAGCTTAGTGCAGGCTGCAGGGATTGACTGCTTTGTGCTGTCATGGAGATGCACAGTGATTCCCTAGAGTTGGGTGCACTTAGGCTGCTGTTCTCTATCCTTCCTTATTTACTAAGTATTAAACACTGCTGACTGTATGGGAGGATGAAACAGGAGCCTAGAAATCATGGTGCAGCACATATCCAGCCTCTGTTGCTATGTGGGAATACAGAGTCCTAGAATGGTTTGGGTTTGAAGGAACTTTAAAGCTCATCCAGTTCCAACCCTCTGCCACAGGCAGGGACACCTTCCACTAGACCAGGTTACTCCAGGCCCCATCCAACCAGACCTTGAACACTGCCAGGGATGGGGCAGCCACAGATTCCCTGGGCAGCCTGTGCCAGGGCCTTACCACCCTCACGTCTTCCTAAGATCTCATGTAAATCTCCCCTCTGTCAGGTTAAAGCCATTCCCCCTTGTCCTGTCCCTACAGGCCTTTGACAAAAGTCACTCTTCAGCTTTCTTACCAGCCTTTTTAGGCAATAGAAGCTGCTTCAAGGTCTCTCTCCAACTGCTCCACATCCTTCTTATGTTGGAGCTCCAGAGCTGGATGCAGGACTGCAGGAAGAGTCTCACCAGAGTAGAGGAGAGGAAGAGAATCCTCTCCCTTTAATCTGCTGGTCACACTGCTGCTGCAGACCAGGACATGGTGTGAGAGAAGTTGATTTTCACTTGCAAATGTCCTGATAGCACAGCAGCCATGCTCGATCTGACCACAGCCAGTGACAGAACAAACATGCCCTTAGGCTTCCAGCTTATTTTCTTTGGGCAAAATATGAGCAGGTAACCCCTGGAATCTGCCCATTACAAGACTGCCTCAATGCATCTTTAAGCATTCATCATCTTTGCTCTGAGATCATGGCCTGTGGACAGCTAGGAACTCAGATTAGGAGGTAAAGAAGTTATCCTGGCCCCAAAAGGAAGGATGATGATGATGGTGATGATGGGAAGAGACTCCTGCTCTTAACAGAATGAATGCTCACTCAAAAACTGCCTCCTGCAGCCATGTGGTCTGGTTTTTTCCACATTTAAAGGTGGCTTCATCTCTCTAGACAGCGTTGAGGACTGATTTGCTTTGCTGTGATGGGAAGCATACCCCAGAGGGATTAATTATGACTAAAGCAGACAGATTAATGTTGTTTACTGCTGCCAAGGCCAGGCCTGTTGGTGGTGTATTTAAAAAGATGCAGAAACGGCCCCATGAGGCACAAATAGCATAGAACCTGTGGCTCCCACCAGGAAGCTCTGGGCAGGAGGCCACTGCTGCCACAGACTGGTTTTAAGTAGAGACCAGCACATTGTGTTGCTGCTGTTCCCAGAGCTACTGCACCAGGGACTGGTTGCTTTGCAGAGGGATGAACCCTTGAGGTTTGCCACTTCTCATAGCAGCTTGTCTCCAAGGGCCAGGCTTGCCTCTTTTTAACACTGCAGACTGACAGGTTTGGGGTTTTTCCTTCTTAATAAGGAAATAATGCAGAAGGCTCATTATTCTCACTTGACCTTCAGGGCACCAGTGATGCTGGCTAAATTGCATTGGAGACTGGAAGAGAGAAAATCTGCAGCTCCTGTAATTAAAAAGGAGCACGCTGCTTTCTTGGGCTCTTGGTCCTGCTCGAAGCTCCTTTCTGGAGAATTGTGTGTCAGTCAGATTATCGCCTTGATTAGATCTGAAAAATACATTAGGGAGACCTCAGAGAAGGTTATTTAATGCATTTATTTCTGCAGATCAGGACATGCTATGTTTCTTGGGCATTGAGTGGGTGCTGAGGGTTTGGTTTCAGACCTGGGAATCCTGCTGCCTAGGGAAATTTTAATTGATGACTTTATTGACTAGAGCAGAGATAAGATCTTTAGACCCAGAAAGGACACAGGTGTTAAAGAGCACCATCCTTAGCATCCGGAATCCTTGTGGGTGCAGCTCAGCTCTACAGCTGCTGGGAATAGGGGAAATCATAGAATGTTTTGGGTTGGACAGGACCTTAAAGCTCATCCAGTTCCAATCCCCTACCATGAGCAGGGACACCTTTCACCAGACCAGGTTGCTCCAAGCCCTGTCCAACCTGCCCTTGAACACTGCCAGGGATGGGGCAGCCACAGCTTCTCTGGGCACCCTGTGCCAGGGCCTCAGTACCCTCACAGGGAAGAACTTCTGCCTAAGAGCTCATCTCAATCTCCCCTCTCTCAGTTTAAATGCATTCTGCCTTGTCCTGTCCCTACAAGCCTTTGTCAAAAGCCCCTACCTGGGTGTCTCTTTGGCCTCTTTAGACACTGGAAGCTGCTCTAAGGTCTCCCTGGAGAGAGCTCAGCTCTCTGAGCCTCTCTACAACCTTTGAGGCATCTTTGTGGCCTCCTCTGGACTCACTTCTACAGCTCCATATCCTTACTGGACGGATGTTGGTAGCCCAGAGCTGGACACAGTACTGCAAGGGTGAGGAGGGGGTGTCTCACCAAAGCAGAGCAGAGGGGCAGAATCCCCTCCCTCAACCTGCTCATCATGCTGCTGGTGATGCAGCCCAGGGGTCTCCTGGGAAAGATGATTGATGGAGCTGGCTGCTGCTGCCAGGGTGATTTTGGCTGGTTCAGAGCCTTTCTTGCTCACGTATGTTGGGCTGTGGGAAGCCACATCTCTGGGGGATGTGAGGCAGGAGGACTGCCCTGGGGTATACTATGCCTGCAGCTGGGAACTAGGGCATCACCTGCATGAATCCCTCTGGTAACACATAAATCAGTATCTTCTCTCCAAGTTCTTGCACATTTTCAACGGTGTATTTAAATGTGAAATAATGTATATTGTGTAGATATGTGGCATTTTGGTGTAAATTTGCTCCTCAGGATCCGGATGTCTGGCATTAAAGGCCTACAAGGAGTGGTGAGAAAGACAGTGAATGATGAGCTCCAAGCTAACATCTGGGACCCACAGCACATGGACAAAATTGTGCCCTCTCTGCTCTTCAACTTACAGCACGTGGAGGAGTCTGAAAGGTGAGAACTTGATGCCACATTGATCCACTTGCTCTGCCAGCAGTTTTCAGGGTCCTTTTCAGCAAGGTTTTGCAGGGCAGAGGTATTGCAGGCTGATTTGTGCTTGCAGCTCATGACAAATGCAGTGAGTGGCCAGAGGGGAAACCCTTTGAGTACCTCGGTGAAGGACATGGCAGGTAGCAGGAGCTCTGCATGTCACCCAGTGCTGTGAGGGTTATTGCTGTCTTTACCGCTGCAGGACACCATGGTCTCTCTGTTCCATCCCTGCAGTTAGGGGATGCTGTTTGCGAAGGCTCTGAGCTGCCCTTTCAGTGGGCTGACCTTTGTGAGGGATTCCTGCTTAAATGCTACCGAAGATCTATTTTAAAGCCAGACAAGAGGGATTTCAGAAACTGAAATGTGTCTTTGCTCGCTGACCCTCCATTCTTCTGGCATAACCCTGCGCTGGTTGTGTGCTTGCCACCAGCTGTGTGTTTGATGGGGAGTCACTTAGCTGAGAAGTGAAGAGCAGAGAAGTACGTATGAATTCTTCCTGAGGTTTTCCTTTTGAAGGTTAAGAGAGATGTATCAGCCTTGAGAAGCTGATTTCTGGCCAGATGCCTTTTCCTTTTTTCTTGTAAACAGAAGCATCATGTTGATAAAAGCATTCATGGTGTTTGTATGATGCCAAGCAAGGTCGAGTGTGGAAAAAGGGGATGGATCTTCTCTGGGGTGTGCATTTTCAGGGTGATTTGTGCCCGGCTGTGACTGCTTTGCTCTTCCTCCCCTGGGAAGATGTGTCCACCCTGGGAGGACGTTATGTCCTGCATCCTCACTGATAAGATCCTTTCCTGCTCCAGCACTGAGCACTGTGATCATCCTCCCGGTCCCAGGGATGCGGGGGCTATCTCTGCTGCCTGGCACAGCCTGGTGCTGCAAGCAGGGCCATACTGGCACATCCTCCGCCTCTGCAATCTGTGCACCATGCTGCTCTCTGGTCTGGCTCCATTCCAGCAGCGCTTTATCACTGGGCTCTGCTGGGATGGAGGTACCCCATCTGCCTGGCAGGGTGACATGTGGCTGCTGCGGGGTGGCTGCGGGCTGTGCGAGGGGTAGCCCACAGCCCTGTGCTGCGTGGGATGCAGGCAGATGCCACGGCCATTTTGCTCCAACCCTCCCTGGCCAGGTTCTGTGTCTGTTCTCCCCCACCGCTGCCTCAAACCCAGCACCGCTCTCATCGCCCTCCTCTGCTTTCACAGCCGCTCCCCCTCCCCGCTGCAAGCCACGGAGAAGGAGAAGGAGAGTCCTACGGAGCTGGCGGAGAGGTGCCTGCGGGAGCTGCTGGGCCGAGCGGCGTACGGCAACATCAAGAACGCCATCAAGCCTGTCCTCATGTAAGTCATGCATAAGGGAAACTGAGGCACGGGGAAACAGCCAATGCAGGCCAGAGCTAGGCTGAAGGAATGGACTCCTCTGACTCCCCTCAGCATGGTAGTGGAGATGGGGACTGCATTCCAGGCCGAGCTCTCACTTTTGGATGTAGTGAAGAAGATGGCATGGGATAGATAGCTGTTGCTGAGAAAAGTCACTCCAGCAAGGAGTTTGTGTACTTGCCCTCTGCTGCAGTGTTAGATCCTTGCTGCTTCTGGCCATCCCTGGTGCTTGCTTTGCACCCCTGCAGGCTCTGGGGGACTGACAGTTATTTTTCCCTCCATTTCCATCTCTTCTCCAGCCACCTGGATAACCACTCACTCTGGGAGCCGAAGATCTTTGCCACGTGCTGCTTCAGGATCATCATGTATTCAATCCAGGTAGGAAGCTGGCAGGACTCTGGCTGGGGACACACGTGCATGCTTGGGAGTGCTTGCATGTGCCACCACGACTGGGCTGAGTCAGAGCAGCTGCCACTGCATTGCCGCATCCTGGCAGTGCCTTGAGTGCTCACTGAGCGTGCCCCAAAGTGGGCTGGAGACAGGGAGAGTCCATGTGGATGGCAGTGTGGGCTGGGGGCCCCGTGGGTGTGCAGGGAAGTGGCTGGTAGGTGTTAGCTTGTCTGTGTGCCGGCTGTGTGTGGTGTGGGATACTACTCATGGAGCTTTTATCTAAATCCCAGAAGCAATTCCCTCTCTTTCAGTGGAAAGCAAAGCCCTACTGAATCAGACAGGCTACTGACATGCTGTGAAACACTCCAGAGGAAGCAGTTGGGCTCCAATGGAAAGCTGCCTTTCAGATCACTGCTATGTAAATCAATCTGAGCTCCAAATCCCTGCAGAAAAGGAGAGGGGCTGTCAGGGGTGAAATGTGCCCCAGGCAAACCAGGCATTGTTACGGTGCCTGCAGCCCAGCATCCCTGTCCTTAGACCTGGGGATGATCAGAGACAGACCCTGCCAGGCTCTTCCTCTTGATAGGACAAGGGGGAATGGATTTAAGGTGAAAGAGGATAGATTTAGATTAGGTACTAGGAAGAAGCTCTTCCCTGTGAGGGTGGTGAGGCCCTGGCACAGGTTGCCCTAAGAAGCTGTGGCTGCCCCATCCCTGGCAGTGTTCAAGGTCAGGTTGGATGGGGCTTGGAGCAGCCTGGTCTAGTGGAAGGTGACCCTGCCCATTCCAGAGGGTTGGAACTGGATGAGCTTTAAGGTCCCGTCCAACCCAAAGCATTCTGTGATTCTGTAATTCTATGATTCCTTCTCACTGCGGAAATACAGTTTAGGTAAATCCCAAAGACATAGGAAAATGTCCATCCTTTCTTCTTTCACATGGATCTCAATGCAGCTCTGTTTGCATGAGTCCCTGTGTGCTGTAGGGCATGGTGCTGCCTCCCACCCTTCTCCCACTCTGCTGAGGATGCCCCAGACCTGCTGTTCTACTTCATACCTTTGTGAGTTTGCTTCACTTTTGAGTTCAGCCAAGCCATGGCTCTGCTTGGAGAACTCTTACAGTGAAAAGTAGATCACCACCACCTGTTCTTGTTTCTTGTTTTTAATGTAAACTGCCTAAACCCCTTTACACTGCTACTAGATTTTATAAAATCCTGTTAATGCATACTGGAGGTGTAGGGTCACGATAACTTGAAGTATAGATGTGCAAAAAGCAAGTCCGTTCTCTCTGAATTCCCTGGGGTTAATTGTCACAATTTCCTTAGATCTGTACAGCTCTTCAGATGTTTTTTCCTGTGCAACTTGCTCCAGGCTCTTGCTCAGTTATGTAAAACAGGCTGCTTCCAGCAGCTTCCTCTCATTTTGCATCTGGAGCTGTCTTGGAAAGAGCCAGGCAGGGACTTGGTGCAGCTGGGTGCATATGCAGGATCCATCCCTGATAGCTCTGAGGGTTACAGAAACAAGCTGTCACCTCGTGCATGCAGCACCCATGCTGACATTCACACCCTCTTTCCAGCCACAGCATTCCCACCTCGTGATCCAGCAGCTCCTGGGACACCTGGATGCCAACAGCAAGAGCGCAGCCACTGTGCGGGCGGGCATCGTGGAGGTCCTTTCAGAGGCAGCGGTGATCGCAGCCTCCGGATCTGTTGGTAAGTGGATAAATTTTAACCTCTCCATCCACCTCTTCACCCTTTTCTTGCAATGGGAATTGTGAAGGGGTGCCAGAGGTTTGGGCTGGGTTCTGGAGTGCTCCCAGGTGTGAGCTGGTAATGGGGTATCCTGGAACATCCAGGAATGCTGGGGATCTGTTCAGTGCCATTTCAGGGCTTCTGAGAGCAGCACCCATGCCCACATGCAGTGACCTAAACCTAGAGGGCTGGCTGCAATGCCAGCCTTTGTGATGAGGAAAAGGGGTTTTCAGGGCTTGCTGTGAATATCCCGGAGGGCATTTCTCTCTTGTCTTGACCAAGGAAGCTGGTGGGGATTAGAAGACACCGTGTGTGTGGCCAAACTGTTTTTCAACCTGCTTATGGGGTGTTGGGATCCATAAACCATGCTGTCCTCGGGGAAACAACCTCCATCTCCATGGGGAAAACTGCTGCTCTCCTTGGGTGCTGCTCCATTGTCCTTTCCCTCTCACCACCACAGGTCCTACGGTGCTGGAGGTGTTTAACACCCTGCTGAGGCAGCTAAGGCTCAGCATTGACTATGCACTGACGGGAAGCTATGACTGCGGTGCCGGTGTCAGCACCAAGATCATCAAAGAGCATGAGGAGAGGATGTTCCAGGAGGCCGTCATTAAAACCATAGGTGGGTGTCCTGCAGTGCCCCATGAAGGTGCTGGTGGGTGGCCCCCCGTGTGGTAGGTTTCTGCCTTGAGTATCTGCAGGATTATCTGCGGAGAACCAAAGTCCCTCTCCTGCTAAAAGAGGTGATGGAAATCAGATTTCTCTGTGGTGTGCTGCAAGCGTGGTGGTGTGTTATCAGCAGGTGGCATTGCAACCCTGGTCATCCCCAGCAGAGCTGCTGTGTGCGGCCAGAGTCCTGTTTCTCCGTGGGTAGGAGACCCCGAGGAAGAGAGGGAGAGGAGGGAAAGAGAGCAGGTGTCAGTTTGCTGCAGCTGCTGAGGATGGGGATGCACCCCAAAAAGGAAAGGGCAAAGGCAGGGGTTGGCATCTCACAGCCTCACCCTGCCTCAGCCTGGGGCTGCCACATCTGTGAGGTGTTTTGATGGGGCTTGAATCACCCTGAAGGTAAATCTGCCTGCGAGTGCCAGATCCAGGCAAGCCTTTTCCTATCCCAGTCTGGCTACAGGGTCCGGCAGCTGGCTTGGAGCAGGGCAGGCAGGCAGACCCCATGGCACTGCATCCTCCTGGGGATGGTGGGTTGTGCATCACACATTGCCAGCTTGCTCTTGTCCCCACAGGGTCCTTCGCCAGCACACTGCCCACCTACCAGCAGTCTGAGGTGATGGTCTTCATCATGAACAAGGTGCCACTACCCTCCACACAGCAGTCCATTGAGGCTGGCAAAGCTGGGTGAGAACAGATGCCTTCTTCTTTTCTTATTCTACCCCTTGCCATGCTTTTCCTGCCACTGTTCTGTTAGAGCCTTAAGCACATTACTAAAAGTGCTGGGGAGCTCCTGAAACTGAGATGGTCTTTGGGGACAGAGTGGGATTTAGGCATGTTATTGGAAAGGCCAAGCATTGAGAGCTTCCCTGAGGGGAAACTGAGCAAGGGAAGCTGAGCAACATGCGATCCCTGTTCCAAATGCTTTGCTGTCTGCTGCGAATATGATGACAGATGCCCCTTGAAACACCAGAGCATCAAGGGGGAAAGATGTCTGCAGGCAGTTATGCTGCATGAACTCTGCATTCCTTCAGGTACCTGCTGTTGGGAGCTCCATCCTGGTGTGTCACCCAGAACTAGCCAGGAACTGAAAATAACATTCAGGGGAGTGACTTCAGATGTCTCAGGGCAGTGGGGTAGCTGCTGGTGAGTGAGGGTTGCCTGTGGCTTTTGAGAAGCTTGAGTATGGGTTTATGGGACCAGCTGCTCATCCCTGCCTCCAACCACTGGTGTGTGGCCCCTTTGAGCTGCCTCAGAGCTTTTATTAGCACTGAGCGGGAGGTGATATTTATACCCGGCGGTGGAGAAGAGAAGGAAGGGAAAACACCCAAACAACAGAATTGCTTAAGAAGTGTAGGAACGTGGGAGCTATTTGGAGCAAGGGTATCAGCACTGAAACATGTAGGTAAGGAGCAAACAGATTTTCATGCTATATTTATCTTCTAAGTATGGTCAGGCTCTTCCCACTTGTCTCTGATGGGAGAGAGACTTTGCTGGCTGATAGGAGACACGCTCTGCTCCTTACTCACATGGAGGTAATTCCTGACTCCTGCATTCAGTCCCGATTCGCACGGTGGGAGACACAGTAGGTGCTGGGTGTCATTCAGCCAGGGCAGCTTTCCTTGCTGCAGGAGCAGAATTTGGCTCATAGCCCCAGGGTGGCAGTCACTTCTCAGCACCAGGCTGGCTGTGCCAGGCTGTTTCTCACTGCTCCTTTGTCAGCTCATGAGCTTCCTCCAGGAGAGCTCTTAAATCTCATCTGACACTGTGTGAAGGATGGTGCTTGTTCTGCGTGTGAACCAGGAGTTGGCAGAGGAGGGGCAGCCTTCAGCTCAGCTTACAGGGATGCTGCTGTTTGTGGTGTAGCTCAGTCCCAAAGCAGGGATAGGCAGCACAAGCAGTGTGTTGTGGGGCAGGCTGGAAATCCCTTGGGAGCTCCCCCAGGGTCAGGAAAGACTGAGTTCAGGCAGTACAGAATTCAAGATTTTCTCTTTTTTGCATAACCCACTCCATGCTGCTGAAGCAGAAGTGTGGTTCATAAGAAGCAAGATGGGAGCAAGGAATAGGGGTACCTCCATGGACAGGAGAGTTTGGACTTCACCTCACCAATTTGCAGCTGCTTTAAAGTGAGGAGCCTGTTCAAAACCAGTGCCTGGTGTTCCTTAGGAGTCACTGTGGGATGGGGACATCCAGATCTCAGGTCATCATCCTGAGCTCAGCTCGTGCCTGCCTGGAGATGCGAGTGCTGCCTTGTTTCTGATGCCTGTAGCAGGATGTGTACTTTGGAATTCATTTCATTGGCAGTATTTTGCTGGCTGTTAAATATGGAGCTCATCTGCTAGAGACCCTTTACAGCACAGCTCTTTGTGGTGGTGACTCTTGGGAAACTGGTTCTGCCCTTTCTGAGGCTTTTCCATCCTTGCATGAAAGGAGAGTTGTCTTGTTTTCATTTGGATTTACCATTTCTTTCCTCTCTCCATGGCAGGGAGAACCGGAATCGGCTGACACAGATAATGCTCCTAAAATCCCTCCTGCAGGTATGAATCTGTCACTAGCCCTGCAGGTGCATCCCTCCCTCACAAGACCTGTGGGTTCTCAGCTGCTGGCATGGCAGCAGAGAGGGACTTTTTGCAAGGACCTGGAGGGATAGAACAAGGGGGAGTGGATTTAAACTGGAAGAAGGTAACCTTCTGAAGTGACACTGTCACGTTGCCACCATTTATCTTTGATGCTTGCAGGTCTCTGTGGGCTTCCAGTGCAGTAACATGCTCACGGCACTTCCCAGCGTTTTCCTGGACAGGCTGCTCTCTGCAGCCCTCATGGAGGATGCTGAGATCCGCCTCTTTGTCCTTGAGATCCTCATCAGCTTCATCGATCGCCATGGAAACCGGCAGAAGTTCTCTACCATCAGGTATGTCCTGGGGACCCCTCAGCAAGGCTGGGACCTGCAGACCCTGCAGAGCAGGCTTGGGAGGAGATCTGCTGGGCTGGGAGCACTGGCAGGATTATTACTAAGTCTGGTACCAGTTCTGGGATGGTTTAATACTGCACATTAGTGGTCTAAGAGCCATATGGGTGAGGTGTGCCCATATGTGAGAGACTGTGCCCAGGCTCAGTGAAACCACGCTGCTGAAAGCAGCTGGTTAGTTAGTGGTCCCAGGAGGTTGTGCTGGTGCAATGGCTGCATTGCATTGCCATGGATAGGCCTGCTGGGCACTCATGTTGTCCATGCTGTGTTACCTTGGAAGAAGATGACTGTAATCCCAGATGGAAACATCTCTATGGGTTTTGCTGTGGTTCTGCTAACCTGCTTTGCTTGCACACTTCCTTGTCAACTTGCCTTTGTGTTCCTGAGTGCCACTGCCTTGAAATCCTGTGGTGATTTGGCTCAGTACTCCCGAATATATGAATTGCTCGGATGAGTTTTAAAAGACACCGTTGGCTTTTTAACAGTTCCTCCCATACAGCTCATTCCTGACCAGCAGCTCTGTAGGGATGCAGGAACTGTGCCTTTTCCCTCCGGTGTCTGAGGTTTTCCTTTCCCTTGGCCTTTTCTTGCAGCACCATCAGCGACATCTCAGTTCTGAAGCTGAAAGTGGACAAGTGCTCACGCCAGGATACTGTCTTCATGAAGAAGGTAGTGTCAGGGTCTGGGTCAAGCTGTCCTTGTGCAGACCAGGCCGAGGACTGTGCCTCTGTTTCCCCAAGTTACACTGAGTCTTTGGAGTACTGTGATGCCTCTAAACCTGGGGATGTTCCTGGGAAAAGCCAGTGGGATTCAATCTCTATCAGTGCTTCACGTGTGGGCCTTTCTAGACTCCTAAATCAGCTCTTTGCCCCAAGGAATGAGTACCCCAGGATGTGCTGGTATCCCAAAAGCTATTAGCAAGTAGCTTTCAAAGTTGCCTGACTTTATTCCTCCCACTGCCTCCTTAAAACACTTCCAGCAAAACTCTCTGGAGCTCATCTAGGCAAGGTGGGATCAGTTTATTTCCTTGCACACACTGGGGAGCAGCAATACAGCCCCCAAACCAAAAACTGTTACAGAGCTGAGTTTCCCTTGTGCCAGTGTGTGCCCTGCTCTGTCCCATGTCTTGCTGTCAAGCAGCGTGTTTTGGCTTTTATTTTTCTGCTGTGGTCTGAGCATTTCTCTAATGCTTCTGCAGCAGAGGCCTCCTTTCCCTGGCTGTGGTGCTGTGAGTGCTCTGTGTCTGCCCTGGGCTCTGCTCTTGGACCTCCTGGTGGCTCTTCCCCATCAGGGTCCAGCATCAGATGGTAAAATGCCACCTGATGGTCACATCTTGGTGACCAGAGGAGCTCTGCTCCTTCCTGCATGGATGGAAGCTTCTTTGCTGGGCCCTGCTGCTCTTCTTGCTCTGTGTTGATGGCAGTGTTGCTCACAGGGGATGCTCAGGGGCTGACCACATCCATCCATGTCTCCACAGCATGGCCAGCAGCTCTACCGGCACATCTACCTGATCTGCAAGGAGGAGAGCAACGTGCAGGCTCACTATGAGGCTCTTTACAGCATGCTGATGCTCATTAGCATCGAGCTGGCTAACGAGGAGGTCATGGTGGACCTCATCCGCTTGGTGCTGGCAGTGCAGGTGGGTAGGGGAGCTGGGTGTGCTGCTGGCACTTGGCACTGTTGGGGTGGGCAGGCTGGGATGTGATGGGAAGAAGGGAGCCTGTGGGAGGAGATTGTTTTGGAGCTGGGGTCTCTGAGGAAGCACCTCATCTGCTGTGTCTCCTACCATGGATCAATCCAACACACTGAGGAGAAACCTCAGTCACCTTGCCAGCCTCTGAAATGCTGCAGAACTCAAGCTCCAAAAACTGGGATGTGTGCAGGGCAGGTGATGCCACGAGGCAGATGGGGACGGTGCTGGGACCCTGTTCATCTGTATCTCATCATGGGACTGTGTCTCTGCTGCAGGAGATTGCTCAGATCAACGAGGATAACTTGACAGCATACAACCGCTGTGCACTCTTTGCCCTCGGTGCGGCTTACCTGAACCTCATCAGCCAGCTCACCACCGTGCCCACCTTCTGCCAGCACATCCATGAGGTGCGAGGGAGGGTCGGGGACAGGGCTGCAGCCTTGTCTGCAGCAGCTCTGGCATTGACTCTACAGGCCACCCCTTGGTTTGAGCTTGGCTCCTTGCTTGTCTTCTGCAGGTCATCGAGATGCGGCAGAAGGAAGCTCCCTATCTACTCCCTGAAGATGTGTTTGTGGAGAGACCCAGGTAAGAGCCTTGAAAATACCTTCTTCCCCAGTGGTGAGGCCCCTTACAGAGACACTGTCCCCAGTAAGCATCACTGCTCTCTTGAGACATTCCCAATGTCAGGGTGGTCCTCCCTGTGGTCTGTATCTTTAGTGGTTGGCTGAGAGCCCTGCAGGGCCTCTGGCTTTGTGCTGGTGTGTGCAGAAATGGTGTGGTGTATTTGACTGTGCTGGAGCTAAGCAAAACCATGAGAGCTCTCTGTTCCTGACCCAAAGGGACTAGAAACCCTGCTGGCACTGTCTCCTAGCAGGAGAGATGCTGCCATCTTCATTGTTTATTCTCTATCTCCATAGGTTGAGCAAGAGCCTTGACCGCCTGGGCCCAGAGGTCTTCTTCTGGCAGAGCAAGATCAGTGAGGTGCTGGGAGGCAGTGGCTACAACTCAGACCGGCTCAGCACACCCTATGTTCCCCAGCTGACAGGTATGCAGCACCCTGGGGCATCCTGGAGAAATGGGAAAGGATGAAACTGGTCCCTTGCTCTGCACAGTTACAGGGATGTAAAGTTCTTGTCCTACACCTGGCCCTGTTGTTTTTTGGTGCTCAAAGATGCAGCTGTGGGGAAACTGAGGCACAAAGTGGTTCATTAAACTTCCTGGGGTTGGGACATTCACAGCTGGCTGGGCAGAAGGAGCCATGAGCCCTGCTGGGCCTGGCTCACTCCTCAATCCTGCTGGTTTGGATAAATTTGTGTGAATGGCTTACATGGATGGATACCCTGGGGAGGAGATGTGAGGCTGTATTTTCTGGGGGCTGCCCGTGCTCACCCTGCTGGCCATGGAGAGGCTGCAATTAGCTCTTCTGCCCTTTCTCTTCCTCCCCAGATGAAGATCGCTTGTCCAAGAGGAAGAGCATTGGTGAGACCATTTCCCTGCAGGTGGAGGTGGAGTCGAGGAACAGTCCTGAGCGAGAGCAGGTACCGTGTTACACCAGAGCTGCAGAGGCTGCCTTATCCCTTCAGCACTCTGCTTTCAGCAGCCTGGCAGCATGAGGTTAAGCCCTCTCTAATTCGTCATTTGGCTGCATATGGTAATTGCTCCTCTGGCTGCCAGTACAGGAGCCCATAACAGCCCTGGCCTGTCTGGCAGCGAATGGTGTCGGAAAAAACCCAACTCTCCCTGATGCTCCCTCCAGGTACCGACAGATCCCAGCCTGCAAGCGGTGCTGTGTGGCAGGAAGGGTTATCCACTGCTACTTGGGTGGCAAATTTATTTTCCTTTTATATTTCCTTGCATATTTCTTAGCAACAGGAGCTGTCAGTGAGGTGTAAGGCCTGGCTAGTCCAGCCTGAAAAAAACACTTTAAAGCACAGCTTGCCAGGAAAGAGATCCCTGGTCTTTAAGGATAGACTCTTTTGGTGCAAGAATATAGCCTGGGACACTGGTTCTGGGTTGCTGTGATCCCAAAACAGTGTCCTGTGCTGTGTGTTGAACCTCATCTGCTTCTCCCCTTGCTTTAGAGAGCACCAGCAGAAGAAATCACATATGAGACGCTAAAGAAGGCAATAGGTAAGGGGGGGAACCAAGGTGATAAGGGAAGGTGGAAGCTGGCGTGGTGTGTGTGTGTATATGGGTACCATCACCCCCCATCTGTGCATGCATGCCACACATGGATGAGTCCCCTTGGCAGAATTGCACCCGGGCTGCAGGTCAGCCTGGCAACCTCATTGCTCTGCCTGGCCCTGGTGGTGTCCTTGGGAGAGACTGGTCCCAAAGCCACATCCTGGAGACCCTCTCCTTGGCTTTCCAGTGATGCCCAGATCCATGCTGTCTGCTGGGGAGGTGGGGATGGGTGATCCTTGTGGGTGAGGAGCAGCTGGGAGCCATCTCCCCTCTGCTTCAGTAGACAGCGTTGCTGTGGAGGAGCAGGAGCGGGAGCGGAGGCGGCAGGTGGTGGAGAAATTCCAGAAAGCCCCGTTCGAGGAGATCGCTGCCCACTGTGGTGCTCGGGTGAGTGGGGACCAGGGCACGCTGCGCCTGTGGCTCCTCTGCTTGGCAGAGGACAGTGGCAATGTGGCTCTGCATTTTGCCAGGCCATGACTGGGGTGTTTGTCCAGTTTGCGTTACTGTGGTACCTGGGTACAGCTGCACTAATGGGGCCTCTGTGTCTGTGTTATAGGCGACGCTGCTGCAGAGCAAACTGAACCAGATCTTTGAGATCACCATACGGTGAGTTGGGGTGACAGCCGAGGATGCTGGGCCAAGTGTGAGGGGTCTTGACCACACAGCCAGCACTGGCTTTGAGGCAATGGGAGTTACCTGTGTCCCTTATCAAGGAGGCTTATGTGCTGGGGAAGGGTGCTAGCCTGGGGTTGGCAAGAGGGGACAAGGGCTGCTGGAGCAGCCTTTGGTTTGTTTGCCTCAATTCCCTTCTGCTATGGTGGTGCTGTGGAGGTCTGCAATGCTGCAGGAATGCACATTATCTGCACAAGCTTTGCTTCCTCACCAAACCTCTCTATAAACCACCTCCTTCCACCTCTTGTGTTTCAGGCCACCACCAAGTCCCTCCGGCACCATCACAGCTGCCTATGGCCAGCCCCAAAACCACTCCATCCCGGTGTACGAGATGAAGTTCCCAGACCTGTGCGTGTACTGAAGGTGGCCCCGCTGGTAGGGCAGAGCCACCGCTGCACAGCTCGCACCAAAGGACCTCTCGGGCAGAGACTGCTGACCCTGCGGGGAGCACATCCTCCTGCAGGACGGGTGGGGACACGGACACTGAGGCCACCCCTCAGATTCGTTGGCACCACAGACCCGTCTCCCGTACTTTATTGTGTCCATGTTTCCCGGCAGTTGGTGGTGCAGGAGGCACAGCAGCGCGGGGAGGTGGGTATTCGCTGTGACCTCCATCGCTGGTTTCTGTTTTCGGGAAGGGGAGAGGAGATGCTCTGGCTCCGAGCAGAGCACGTTGTTCATGTGCATCTTCCTGGCATAAAGCAAACCTGTTCTCTGGGGAATCCCTCCCCACATCATCTGTTGGCCATGTCGAGAGCCCCTGGCAAGGGGCAACGCTGAAGCTGGAGGGTGGGAGACTGTGGAAGGCAGGAGCAGGGCTGGGGTGCAGCGTGCCCGAGTCAGGGGTGCCACAAAACCAAAACCTGCCTGAGATGGTGCCTGAGTGAGGTTGCTAGAGGAGATTCAGTCTCTGCATCCAGCTCCTGGTCTGTGAGTCTGGACCTTCCCTTAGGCGCATGCGTCATTCCCCTGGGTACCTCACTGTGCTCTGAAGCCCTGGACAAAGGGGTTGCCTGGTGCAGCACGAGGATGGCAATTGTCTCATTGGGGTGTGAGGCCGCACAGCAGCCTGGCTGGTCCCAGGTCACCTGAAAACACAATTTCTTTGGGAAAACCCACTTTTTTCCTTTTTTTTCCTTTTGGCAAAATCCACGTGAGCCATGTCCCTTGCCCTGGTCACAGCCAGGCTGCACCTGAGGAGCCAGTGGGACGGGGGGACCTGGGGCAGTGACACAAGGCAGGAGCAGCCATCATGCTGGGGCATATTAAACACATTACCCTCTGTTTTCCTATTTTTGGGTTGGGTTTTCCCAGTTTTGGGATTCCTGTCTGGAAGAATTGCTGAATTATTTTTATTAGCAGAACACTTTGACAAAGCCCAGTCTTCAATCACCTGAGCCATGATCACACAGACACCCCAGTGCTGTAAGAAATAGCTGTGATAAGAGGGACTTTAGAGGGTCCACCCTCCAGGCCCTGCATCATGCCTCTTGCTGTGCAATAGGATAGAGCTGGATTAACTGGATTTGGGCTGGGGGCAGATGAGGCTCCAGGCTTGAGAGTTTTGCTTTGACACACGTGGTTGAAAATTCTGCATCCTACCAAGCCAAAAGTGGAAGGTGAAGATGGTAAAGATGGGGAGGGGAGGTCATTTTGGGGGTATTAGTCACTCACAGGGTCTGTCTTGCTGTCAAATGTCAGTGCACTAAGGTGAGCTTGGGCACGCTTTGCAGTCTGGGGGGGGGTCTTTCCTGCCAGCTCGGGCATCACTTTCCGCTCTGGCTGAACTCACTGCTTCTGCCTTTGCCACATGAAGAGACACGGATCTAAAGCTGGAGATGTGGGAGCTGCTTCCGCATGTGGTGGGGGGACTCAGGTAAACACAGCTGCTTGGTTTCTTCAGCCACAACCTGTTTCTCTACCACCTCGCTGCAGAGCTTCAGGCTGTTGTTTTAAGCTGTAATTACACATTACCATCCCCTTTCCTTTCCTCAGTGGCAGATACAGTTCACGATTGCCCCGAGGTCACTGCTTGTTTGTGTGATCGTTCTTTAATCTGGGTTTAGGAAATGATCTAGCTTAAGAGGACAGGAAAAAAACCAGGGTTTATTTCGGTCTCTAGGCTGGATCACAGCACTGCCTGTGCCAGCCCTGTCCAGTGCCCAAGGCTCTCCCCTTGCTGCTGCTTCTCCTCCATGTCCCAGTGTGTCTCTGTCCCCTGTTCCTGAGCCCTTTTTCCTCTCTCTGTCATAGCTGGTCCTGCAGAAGCCTGAGTTTTGGCTGGGGCAGGTTTTGGGACACACAGCAGGAACACGAAGCTGGCTGCTTGGGGAGGAAGTGTTTGCTCCTGTGGCTGTTCCCATCTTTTAACCAAACACAATAGGCAAAGCAACCCCCAAACTTGTGTCAGTGCGGAAAAAACACCCCCAAACCTCTTCAAACCACAAAGAAGGTGGGAAAATGGTTTGCTCAATCTGAAGGAAGAGAACCACAGGGCACATCTTGGGGTGCCCATTGTCCTGAGGGGCAGAAAATACCCCTGGCCTCTGCCCTGGGAGCTGTCCTGGGTTATCCCTGCACGGCACCCTCCTGTCCCTCCACTCCCAACGCTTCTTTCTTGTCCACTCTGTGGGATCCTGCAGCAGGGCCAGGAGCATCACCTCCTGGCTGGCTGCACCCCCCAGCATGTCTCACCATGTCCCCTCCATGTTTTGGGACCCAAACTCCACCTGTAAATGCCCCCCCCCCCCCCCCGCCCATGGTGTAAGTGACCTGTTTGTACATCACGTTTAGTTTAGATACTTGTGTGTGTATAGATGACAAAGTATATTTCTATGCAGTTGGCAGTTCCGGTGCATGTGTGCGTTTCCATCTCTGTATTTTGGAGCACTGTGGCGTTTCCATGTGTAGCCAAGAGCAGGGGAGGAGCAGGCAGGTAAAAGGGCCATTGGTATTTTCAAACATACCATCTTAATGCCCTTTTCCAATAAATGTTGATGTTGCCACCTCTGGGGCTCTGCTGTCCTGGTGTGTCTCTGGAAGAGGATACACGGGTGGTTGCCCTGGGCTGGAGAAGGGAAGGCATGGGGTGAGGAGGAGGATGGGCTTGGCTATGGAGAAGCTTCCATCCCCCAGCTATGTGCCCAGGATCCAACCCAAACTGGGCTTCATCCTTATCATCCTTTATAATTACTTCTTCATTTTTTTCCCAGTCCTACAGAAGCTCCTTGCACTGATGGGGCTGTGGAGAAAGGTCCTAGGTTGCTGCTCATGGTGTGTGTGTGTGAATGTGAACGAACCACATCTGACAGTCAGAATGGGAATTAGAACACCCAGGTGGAGATTTCAAGAGTCAAACCATGCACTGAGCGCACTGGGCCATGTGCAAGCTGCTCCTGCCCCATTAGAGACTGACCTGGGCCATCTCTGACCTAAGGAGTGGGGGAAAATGCCAACATGAGCCCTGTTTTCATAGAATTACAGAATCACAGACTGGTTTTGGTTCAAGGGCCCTTAAAGTTCATCCAGTTCCAACACCCTGACACAGGCAGGGACACCTTCCACTAGACCAGGTTGCTCCAGGCCCCATCCAACCTGGCCTTGAACACTGCCAGGGATGGGGCAGCCACAGCTTCTCTGGGCAACCTGTGCCAGGGCCTCAGCACCCTCACAGGGAACAACTTCTGCCTAAGAGCTCATCTCAGTCTCCCCTCTGTCAAGTTAAAGCCATTTCCCCTTGTCCTGTCCCTACAGGCCTTTGTCAAAAGCCCCTCTCCAGCTTTCTTTTTCACCCCTTTAGGCACTGGAAGCTGCTCTAAGGTCTCCCTGGAGCCTTCTCTTCTCCAGGCTGAACAAGCCCAGCTCTCTCAGCCTGTCTCCATAGCAGAGGTGCTCCAGCCCTTGGGGTATCTCTGACATCAGCGTTATGATATTAATGCTGGTGGTTTGCTGCCTGGGAAGTATGCAAAAGGAGGAAGGGACCTGGTTATGCTTTGGCAGCAATGAAGTTTTCCATGGAACATTGTATGTGGTTTTGGTCCCTGCTTTATAAAAAGATGTAGATGGGCTGGAGAGGGTCCAGAGAAGGGCACAAAGGTGACTCAAGCACTGGGCAGCCGTGTGAGGAAAGGCTGAGAGAGCTGAGCTTGTTCATCCTGGAGAAGATAAGGCTCAGGGGTGACCTTTTTACAAGGAGTTACATGGAGAAGACAAGAGATGATGGGCACAAGTTACTGCTGGGGAGATTCCAACTGGGCACAAGAGGAATTTTTCACCATGAGAACAATCAGCCACTGCAGTAACTTCCCCAGGGAAGTGGTGACTCCCCAGCGTTGGGCACTGTTGATCTCTGGGTGGACAGGATGCTGGGGCATTCAGTCTAGGTCATGCTTTGCCTGGAAAGGTTGGACCAGCTGATCCTTGAGATCCCTCCCAACCTGGGATTCTATGATTCTATGATTCCCTGGTACCCAGGCTCTTCAGCATTATCATCAATTGGGGAATTAATGGCTTTACCTGGGAGGTGGGTGCTGGGGAAGCCCAGCTCAGTGGCTTTGCTCCTTGTGGCAGCACCCTGAGGATGCTGCATTGTTGCCAGCAAACGCTGCCATCACATCAGTGTGGGGCTCCTCTCCAGGATCAAAACACTGCTGGGTGAGCAGGAGCTGGACCCTTCCAAAACACAACCCCCAGTGCCTGCTCTGGCCTTGTTGGAGCCCCACAGCCAGCTCCTGTGCAGCTCCCAAGCTGGAGGTGGGAGATTGTTCTTTCCCCCTCTCCCCAGATCCCGCTCCATATTCCCAGCCATGTCTCTTTACCCCACGGCTGCAGGGGTTTACTTTGCACTTATTTTTCCCACCCCTTTCCCCCCCCCCTCCCCCAGAGACACTGCTGACACCCGGTTAGCTTGCAAAAAAATGTATTATTATTTTTATCATTATTATTATTTCAATCTATCATTTACAGTATTGTACAGCTCAGTGAGGATACCAAAACCACCCAGCGCGCTCCAAACTGGGCATCATCCCTGCTCCCCGCACGTCAGGTGGGCGCAGCGAAGCAGTGGATGGCTGTATCCCTAACCCCTTCCCACCCAGCAGAACCCGGGAGCAGACCCCTTGGGAGTACTACTTAAGAAGGACACAATGAGTGATCTCTAAGTGAAACACATGCCAGCAGGACACTAAAGCTATGGGAGGGGGTTGGGATGCCCCTCGGGCTCTCCCCCATCACTGCCCCTTCTTGTAGGCGCTCTTGATGATGGCGTTTTTGAAGAGAGTCACTAGAGGGGTCTGGCTGTGCTCCGAGGTCATGAAGCCCCCGTAGCGCTTGTCCTTCATGGGGGTGTGCCAGCGGAAGTGGTGCATGCGGTACGAGCCGCCGTTCTTCTCCTCCTCCTCCTGCCCTTCCTCCTCTTCCTCCTCAGGCGGTGCCCCGGTGCCATCGAGCACCAGCTCCCGCCTGAACTCCAGCGGGTAGCTCTCGGCTGACTCTTCCTCCACCCCATTGGGGTAGACCTTGATGGGTCTCCTCTTGCGTCCCACTGGCTTTCCCCAGCGGAAGTGCTCCATGGAGTAGGAGCGTTTACCTTCCTCCCGCTCCAGCCCGGTTCCCTGCTCTTCCTCATGGCGGGACAGCGGGATGGTGGGCAGGGATGCGGGGGTCGGGTTGCTCCCCGTGGCCTCCTCCCGTTTGTGCCCCCCGCCGCTGCTGCTGTTCCTCCGGCCAAACTTGTTCCATCGGAAGTGGCTCATGACGTACCTGCGGATGCTCTCGGAGAGGGGCTGGAGGTGCCCGTTGCCCGGGTAGACGGGCGCCTCGGCGGACAGGTCGGCTCTACACGCTGCAGCACACACCTGCACGGGGGTGAGATGTGCAGGAGGGGTTTGCAGGGGAGCTGCTTGCATGGAGCAGGACCTGTCACAAGGTGGTTGTGCCCTGCTGAGGTCCCCATGTCGGTGCCACCCTTTTGGTCCCCACCGCCCTCTGCAGCACCCTTGGGTGGAGGTAAAGCCAGTACCCAAGCTGCTGGTTCATACAATAGGATGGTTTGGATTGGAAGGGACCTTAAAGCTCACCCAGTTCCAACTGCCACAGGCAGGGACACCTTCCACTAGACCAGGTTGCTCCAAGCCCCATCCAACCTGGCCTTGAACACTGCCAGGGATGGGGCAGCCACAGCTTCTCTGGGCACCCTGTGCCAGGGCCTCACCACCCTCACAGGGAACAACTTATGCCTAAGAGCTCATCTCAATCTTTCCTCTGTCAGTTTAAATGCTGCAGGCTCAAAAACTTCCTTCAGCATCATCCCCCAGTGTGAGGCCGAGGCACGATCATACTGAAACCTGCAGGTCCAGGGTCCGACGCATTCACCAGCATTGATGAGATTCATTCCATGGTGTCGGCATCCCCATCCCCTCCTCCCCCATCCCATCCTGGGGTCTCTGGGGAAAGGGGGTCAGAATGCAAAGCAGATGGATGCAGTGCCCATGCCCAAGCTTACCAAAACACTGGCCTTGCTGGTGATGTCCTGGCATTTGCTGCTCTCCCAGCAAGGGCTGATGGCACCAGTGGGGTGCCAGAGCAGCAGCCCCAGCACCACGGGCAGGCAGCTCCACAGTGCCCTCCGCATCCTGGCCGAGGGCTCACACAGGGGATAAAGGGGGCTGTGGGCCACGAAACCGTGCACAAACTATGGGGAAAAACAAGAAAAATAGGAACAAATCACCCTTGTTCAGGAGATTCTTTACTGATTCCTTTGATGCACCCACCTTAGCCTTTCCCTTCTCTATGCTACTTCCGTTGGGGCTGCAGGAGTAGGGTCCTCTCCTATGGCACTGACCTGCCTCCCCCAGCCCTACCCTTTACCAGGGCTGTAGCTTTCCCCTGGGAGATGATACCTCCGTGCTGCAAGCCTTTCATTCTTCAAAGCTTTACCCCCACTTCAAGCTCCTTAAACAGGAATGCTCTTCCCCACACCTCAGGAGCATGGGGCTGATTTTGCTGGAAGAGAAACTGAGGCTTGGAAAGGGAAGGAAACACCTGAGGCTGCCTCCTGCATTGCCCTGCTGCTGCTCAGCCACTCCAGATAATGGACAACATTTCCTTCCTGCCTCTTCCTTCTGCCTTCTGAACCAAAAGGCATCTCTCTGGAGCCGGGATCTTTTGTCACTGCTGCCACAGGTGACAGCCCCTGTCAGCGGGGATTGCTGCTGCCTCCTAAGAACCCCATAAAGGTGAGTGATGCTGTAAGGGGAGCGTGTGAGGGAGCAGTCTTCAGGTTTCATCCTTCACCAACCACTTGCTGCTTGCAAGCTGATACCTCTAGGAAATATGTGCTCCCTCCTACCCTTCCCTGCCATGCCCCTGGAGCAGCTGCAGAACTCCTGCATGGTGGGAGACACAACATAAGTAGTATTCAACTAGCATTAGAAGAGCAGGGCATGAATATTTTACATCAGATAATGAAGTGGTTTTTGTGAAGGGCTATGGCCAGTGCTGGTGTTTGGGACGTGGTGTATGCCAGGGGCTGCCAACATTAACCTGGATCCAGCCGAAACCTGGGGGCTGAAGTGGCCATGGCTGCTGTGCCATCAAGGATGAGGTTGGGGTTGGTTCCTGGTCACCCATGGGACGTGGTGCCAGGGACCCCAAGGATGCCCAGGTTGCTTTCCCTCTGCAAACCCCAACTCTTTCCCAAGCAGCTGTATTTAACTCAGGGTGGACACATGTTTCACCTCCCCCCACGCTCTATGGGAGGAAAACTCATCCCATATTGAAAGGAAAGAGAAGAGAAATCTGGTTTTGGCCCCAAATGTGTGTCTGGAGGGGAGAGCTGACCCTTCTCTCTGGTGCAAGAGCTGCCAGGTCAAGCCTGGATGCAGGGGGACTTCCTTCAGCAGCAGCAAAAAGGACCCTGATGGGTATGGCAGCAAACAGCAGTTCAGAAAGGGGGTAAAGCAGCGAGACAGCTCAGATTCAAACATAAAGGTTGTCTTTCTGTCTTCTGCCTCAGTCTGAGGGTATTGTTGCCTGGGATCCCCCAGCACAGTAGCCCTGACGGTTGGGGCAGTAACACATGAACACCCAATAGTGCAAATAAACCTGATGGTGAATGGAGGTGAGGGGGGCAATAAGCCGGAGGCAGGGAAGGAAGGGCATGTGTTATTGCCCATCCCTTGCTGGGAAGCCCTCCTCCATCACAACCTGTAACCCCCCTGCAGCCACCAGTCCCCACCATCCATCAAACCTCTATCTTCCCAAACTTCGTTTCCCTCCCCAGTCACCCCAGAACACACCAGGGAGCCCCATGGAGCTGGGTCACCGGTTTTCGGGGCTTACCTGTGGCTGGGGTGGGAGCCTGCCCGCTGCCACCGCACACCCTCCGTCCCCCTCCGCTGAGCGCTCCCGGGGAGCATCTGCCACTCGGCCGCTGGTCCAGGCGGGCTTTTATACCTGCTCACATCCACCGCATCTGCCGGAGGGAAGGGGAGGCCGCGGGGGGGCGAGAGGGACCGTTCTAGGTACAAAAGATGAGCAAGCGACAGGCGTGCTCCGGATGCAGCCCCGGGGGGTGGGGGGGGAGGATTAGCATCTCCGTGCGAAACAGACGGCAAAGTTTTCTTGACGCTGCCGCTAATTGATTTTGCAGCTTTGGAACTGGAAGGGGGGGGTGCGGATGGAAAGTCCTGCACCAGGTACCGGGCGGCCCCGACCACGGTGGGTTTGGTACAGGCTGTTTGTTACTGGTGTGCAGGACAGGAGCATCCGTCACTCCATGGGCTCCGGCGTGGGAGGGCTTCATGCTCCGATGGGTGCTGAGGATTTGGGGTTGTCTTTCCATGGGATAAAAGGGGATTTGTCTAAAGCAAATGTCTCAGGGTGGCAGTGGATCCTCAGCATGGGCAGGGTGGGTGCAGCAGTAGGTATTGCTGCCTGATGTGCCAGAGAATCCTGTGCCCCTCCTTTGAGGGAAGAAGCAGTGGGAGAGTGTTTTCCAGCCTGGGATGGCTTTTCTGGAACATGGATGGTTTACATGGCTTGGCCGAGCTCACTGCTCCCTTTCTGTTCACAGTAAACCCCAGCCTCTCCACTCCATTCAAGCTGGACCAGCTTTGGGCTGCAGATGTTTTCCCTGCTGCACAGCAGCCCAAAGCCCAGCAGAACTCGTGTTCTGTCAGGTTGGCCTTGGCAGCTCTCTATATAAGAGCAGTTGCAAGCTCAATGCTAGTGAACAGTGTGCAGCTTCAGCAAAGAAAGACAACAGGATGCTGGGGAGCATCAGGGAGGGCATCACCAGCAGAGATAAAGATGTCATTGTTCCACTCAGAGCTTGTCAGACCACACTGGGGATACTGTGTGTAGTTTTGGTCTAGATGTGGATGGGCTGGAAAGGGTCCAGAGAAGGGCACAAAGATGATCCAAGCAATGGGCGAGTGTGAGGAAAGGCTGAGAGAGCTGAGCTTGTTCAGCCTGGGAAAGATAAGGCTCAGGGTAGACCTTATCCCCATGTTCCAGTATGTAAAGGGTGGCCACAAAGAAGACGGAGACTCCCTTTTTACAAGGAATCCCATGGAAAAGACGAGGTGACGGGCACAAGTTGCTCCCAGGTGATGGCAACAGTCCTGAGCTGTGCACCAGGATCAGGGGATGATTTTAAGATTATAAAGTCTTTTTTTCCATCTCTGGACTTATGCATGTGGAGAAACACATCTGCACTGGGATTTTCCATCCCCAGGATGTAATGCTAAGGTGGCCCTTGAAGGCTGGACCACCCTTCCAGAGCCCCTAACACTGATGTTTGTTGGGTTTGGGCTCAAACGAGAGCCGTACATAGAATGTGAGCAACCCTCCCATCTGCCTGCAGGAACCGCAGTGGCTGATCTGCATGCTTAGGAGTAGACAAACTGCAGGGCTCAACAAAGCCACACGTGAAGGTTTCCCATGGTCTTACAGATGGGAGCAGATGTGGTCCTGCCTTGGGTGGGCAAAGGCTTTGCCTCTGTTTTACTCAGCAGTCTTCAGAAGGGAAAGAGGCCACCCCAAAGGCAGCCTCCCAGGGAGAGCAGCCCATAACCAGGATGCTGGAGCTGGAGGCACCCAGGATGGAGATGCTCCATCCTGCAGGGATTTCCTCTGGAAATGTCCTCTCTTCCCAACAGCCATGGAAGAAGCTGAGGTAAACAAAAAGGAGGTGGGCTGTCCTTCAGTGGGCTGCAGACATGTGCACCTCTTTGGCAAATGATACTGGGGTACAACAGATTCACCTCACTACCCCCAGACTGGATGAAACCCTCCATAGCCGATTATTAGGGCAGCAAAGCACCATAGGTTCAGGGAATGGCCTCTGTAGCTGTTCAAACCTCCTCTGGACCCCTGTCATACCCACATCCATCCCCAAACCATCCACGTCTCACCGCAGTGCCCGCACCTGCGTCAGCTGCCCCCATCCTCCCTGACAGATCCCTCGATCTGCAATATTTATCCATGACGGAGAGCTATTCTGAGGTACTTTATAGCCCAAACTGGAGCTATGATTCCCACTTTAAAGGCTCTTCCATCTTCATTAGGCCAATCTGAGCAGCTTATGTTTATAAGGAAGGTGGGAAATCTATTTAGGAAACCTCACTGGGTTGAGCAGCTGCAGGTGAGGGCTGAGATGAAGCATCCTCTGCTTCATCAGCCCTCGGTGCTGGATGCTTCCCTGCTCACCGGTCCTGCAGCCGATGCCTTCAGTCCTCCTTCCAGGAGACAACTGCAGATGGAGCTCAGCCTCCTGCTCCCCATGCCGGGAAGCATCTCCTGGGGACCCAGCATCCCTGGAGGATTCAGGAGTGCCACCTCTCTAATTGGGGTGCTCCCACTCCCAGCACAGGGCTTTTTCCCGGTGTAAATACACAGTTCTCATTCCAGTTTATTACCGAGCTTATCTGTATTTTCCAAAGAAGGTGTGTAAATGAGCAGTGGGTGCAGCCAACTCCCGGGTGGATGAGGCCAACAAGAAAAGGACCCTCCAGCAATGAGAAAACCCATCAGGAGGAACCTCTTCTTCTTCCTGAGCAGGGCAGAGATGAAGCCTATCGAGGACCATGTAATCACACTGCACACCTGCCTGCATGTGCAGCATCCTCCAACCCCTGGCTCTGAGTGGGCCAGCACCGCAGCATGGCTCCAGGGCTCTGCTTCAGCAAACTGCCCAGCCCTGGACAGCTTGCTCGAGGGTTGCCTTGAATGAGACCTGGTGGTTTCATCACAACCTGTCCCTGCGGAAGCCGCACGTTCGGGATGTGCAGACCTTTCCCGGCAGGGCTAGAGAGGGGTGAGGCATCCATGGGCACACAGCAGGTTATCTGTGTGACTTTTGGCCTTTCTGTTTTAATTTGGAGAACAGGTCACACCTGGGTGTGAATCAGCTCCAGGGTGAGGTGTGAATGTCACAGCCCTGCTCAAATCCCATGGGATGTGAGGTGCTGTCCTGCCAGGCTGGAAACACCCACGTCAAGGAGGCAAAATGTGCTCTGGGGCTTGCAAAAACCTTGTGACACCCATGTAGGCTTGTTCTAGGACCTGCATGCCCCTCCAGCACAGACACGTGCCCTTGGGTGCAGTCAGTCCCCTTCCCTGTTACCTCAGGAGAGATTTCCTGCAGTGCTTTGCAGAGAGTTCATAGAATCACAGAATGGTTTGGGTTGGAAGGGACCTTAAAGCTCATCCAGTTCCAACCCCTGCCACAGGCAGGGACACCTCTCACTAGACCAGGTTGCTCCAAGCCCCATCCAACCTGGCCTTGAACACTGCCAGGGATGGGGCAGCCACAGCTTCTCTGGGCACCCTGTGCCAGGGCCTCAGCACCCTCACAGGGAACAACTTCTGCCTAAGAGCTCATCTCAATCTCCCCTCTGTCAGGTTAAAGCCATTCCCCCTTGTCCTGTCCCTACAGGCCCTTGTCAAAAGCCCCTCTCCAGATTTCTTGTTCACCCCTTTAGGCACTGGAAGCTGCTCCAAGGTCTCCCCTTAAGGAGCCTTCTCTTCCCCATTCTGAACAAGCCCAGCTCTCTCAGCCTGTCTCCATAGCAGAGCTGCTCCAGCCCTCACAGCATCTTTGTGGCCTCCTCTGGACTCACTCCAGCAGCTCCACATTCTTCTTATGTTGGGAACCCAGAGCTGGACACAGGCCTGCAGGGGGTTCTCACAAGAGCAGAGTAATCGACAAGCCCATTCAAGCAGGTCTCCTGGGCTCAGAACCCAGGTGCAGCACCCAGGTGGGGTGAGGAAGGATACTGAGGACTCTGCTCCATCCAGACCATCTTCATCTTGTGTTTGGCAAAGGGGATAAGGATGGATCTGCAGGGCAGTTGCATTAGTGGCTTGTGCAGGATATAATGCAGGAGACATCTGGATGAAGAGATTCTTGGATCACCACCATAAAATTATCTATTTCCATTGCTTGGAGATTTTGAAGCCAGAAGAGACCTATTGATCTTAAATCTGAGCCTTGGGACCAGTGGCTGGCAGGTCACTCGCAGGATTAGGGCTTCTCTTGGTGCATAAAGGTAGGTTCTTACATTTGCAGCAGTGGTTTCCAGCTGGCTTTGATCAAGGTGTCCCTTCTGAGCCCTCATGCCCACAGCAGGCAGTGAAACACAAGCCCAGCACCTTGCTTTTGGAGGAAAACACTGGTGCTTGCTTGGTCATAGCCTCTCTGTAGGAGCAAGAACAGCTCTGAAATCACGAATTCCTTGGCCCAACAAGCACCTGTACCAGGCTCAAGTTCATGTGAAGGTGCTGAGCTCCACAGCAAGAACAGCCCAGGGCAGCCTCCAGTAGAAAACAGAATCACTCACAGCACACATGAGTTTCATTGCAGAGAGGGGTTCTTTTCCTTTCCACTGCTGTCAACTGATTTTCCTACACCTTTGATAAAAGCAGGGTCAGACTTAAAATGGAAGGAATAAAGGGCTGTGTGGCATGTGAAGTGATAGTGCTTGTTGCTGCTCTGCTTCAGCTTTCTGATGCCAGAGCCTTCTCCTCAGCACTATTTATACACTAAGATCTATAATTATGTCTAATTCTGATTTGAACCAAAATGGAGCACTTCTCTAAGAACTGAAGGCATCTGAGGACCTGAATGCTGTCACTCTGGTATCTTTGCCTGTAGGTGTTTTCTGGGATGACTTCTGATATATTTGATTGTAGGTGTTTTCTGGCATCATCTTTTCTTCCTGATATTTGCACAGAGCCTGAGTCACATCAGCCCGCTGGATAGATCATGCACTGACTATAGCTGCAGGATCCGTGCAGGACTGCAGCAAACCCTTTACTGGTACAAGCTCCTGTAAGAACAAGAGCCTTTTCAGCTTCAACAGGTTTCTGCTGCTGAGTTCATGGTGAAAGAAACATCTTCACTGCAGCAGCTTGTGCTTGTTAGGAGGAGAGGCTCATAAGCAGTGAGTACACAGAGCATCTCGTGGGTCACAGTGTTTAATAGCCTTCAATGAATTGTTTTTCACCTTTTCTTCCAGTGTTCTGTTTAAGCCAACTGACTTTCAGTGCTTACAGCATCCCTTGCCCAGCCCCTCTCCCTGTTCTGTAAAGAAATGCCTCACTTTTGATCACAGCTGCCTGGCTTTCAGCTGACTAAAAGTGCCAGGGCTAAATCCTGCCATCCCTCTGGGGCCAGGACTGGATCATCTCCTTCTACCTGGCACGGGTGCACACAGGCCCTGGGATTAGCCTAAGGCAGAACCATCCCCAAAATTGCCCAATTCAGCATTTTCTTTCCTCATTCATGGTGCCTTTCTTTACTTTTTGAGCCAGTTATACACACACAGACACACACGGATGCTGTGCACACACACACACACATGCACCCAGAGCCAAATCCCTGATTACTGCCCGTGCCCCTAAGAGGGATTACAGGTTCTTAGGTGGGGGAGCCGGCTTTTGGCAGGGTTTAGGAGACCAGCAGGAACTTCATCCCTGCAACCCAGAGCTCCTGCTCTGTTTGGGGTCCCATGGGAGAACTGCACCCAGCCCCTTTGGTGCTCAGCTGTGTCCTGTTCTCCTCCTCTCTGCATCTTCAACTCACTTTAAATCACACATTGGAACTGCAGGAGGGAAGAGAAGATAGGAGGGGGACTGGGGAGGCTGCAGGGAGCCAAGACAGGAGCTTGCCCCTTCAGGACGCTGCCTCTGCCCAGCACTGGTGCTCTCAAGCAGGATTAAGGGCGAAGGCACTTAACAAAGCTGCTGGGCAGAGCCAGATCCCTGCAAGATTCCAAAGCAGTCCTGAGACCTGTGGTGCCTTCTTGAGCACAGAGCAGCTCCCCAGCTCCAGCTGGGCACTAGAGCTCCATGCAGTGGAAGCACCCCTTCCCCGGGGCAGCTTTCTATCCAGGCCTTGGAGCAGGCAGAAAGAGTGAGCCCTGAAAACTCATGGCTCCTGTACCTCAGGGTACAGCTTTTGCTGATAACTGTGGAATGTGATCCCTGGCAGTGGAGCAGCACTGAGGTTTTAGCCTTATTTTGGGGTTCCTTGGTCTTCAGGAGCCTCTGAACTACCTCTTACTGCTGATTATTTTATAGCAAATCACTGCTGGTGTTAGTGGTGGGACCTGCTTCAGGGCATTGCAATCCTGGAACAGTGGGGTGGGTAGAGCTGGGTTAGTTTGTCCTTTCCTCTGGGAGGCCAAGGCAGGGTCAGGGGTGGAGGATTATCCAGGGATAACTGGAGGGGCTCTCTTCACTCCAATGAGCAGGAATGAGAAATGGAAAAGTATTGCAACTTTTGACATCTCTTCCTCAAAGAGAGACCATGCGAGAGCCAGAAGCTTGCTTGCACACTAAGGGCATATAAGTTGGTGAAGGCTGGACACAGGCTCATTGAGCAAAGGTGAGACCTGGGCAATGGTGGTGGGGACCCCTTCTTCTCAAGAAACTGCAGTGAGGAGTCAATGGAGGGATGGCATTGGAAGAAAAGAAGTTGCATGTCCATGGAAATGTTGTGTGTTCCTACATTTGGAAGGAAGCAGAAGAAGACATGCTTGTGACAGGAGACCATGGAAGTGCACAGGCTTCATGGCTCTGCTCTGCACATCATGCTGGGGATGCGAGGGGTACTCACTAGGATGTTTGAAAACCACCAGTGTGATGTAATCAGCATCTGTAACTTGGAAAAGGAAGCCAAAGACAGGCAGACCAAAGGCTGAGCACTTAACCTTGGGTCTTTCAGAGCCATTATCTATTAACATCACCCAGGCTCTCTCATTGAATTTCCTCCCCTTTTTTCCCCCAGTCCTAAATGCTCCCCAAACAACTCAGGCATCAATCGAAGGCAGAAGAAATGGCCGCGCTTTGTCTCCCTGAAGAGGCAGCTTTGCATCAATCCCTGTCAGGGCAGCGGCTGGGAGCGGAGCTGCAAGCGGGGACCATTTTCACATCTCCCTTTGTGGAGGAGCAGCCTTGAGTGAAACACCACTCAAGGGGCATTGAATGAAATGGATGTGCGCCTCTTCCATGCGGCATTCGGAGCCGTCTCTGCCTCTGACGCTAATGATCCAGATGAGGGTTGGCTTCTTCCTCTTTTTCCAAGAATAATGAGGAAAAGGAAATGAAAGGGAAAGGGGCTCTGAGGAGGGGAGATCAGATCCATTTAGGAGCCCAAACATTTATGGGGAGAGTGCCTCCTGAGTGGTCACACAAAGGGCCTGGCTGTACCTGGCTCCATCCCTCTTCCACTTCCTCTCCCCCGCCACCTCCGGCCATGAAAAGGGGGAACCAGCACTGTAGGGCCTCTGTGAAAGATGATGATAATGGATTTCATTATAGACAAGTATGTTAAATGTCTATCCACTTGTGTGTAATAAAGGGAAGATGGTCTTTAGCTAATTGTGCTGGAGGAGCTCTTGGCTGGGATTCAAGAGAGAGATGTTCCTCTGGGTCCCCTGCCCTGATACCCCCTCACACCACCCCATAAAGAGCAGTCTGTGGGGTGCAATTAATCTTCTCATCATTTTGGTGTCTACCATTGCATCCTTTTTTCTTTCCACTGTGTGTGGGCTGGCTCAGGACAAGCCTGGAGGGTAAAAGACTGGCCAGAGGACAAACTCTTGTGGTGGTGAGTTGAGTTTGCTGATGCAGCGGTGAGATCCAGCCCAAAGAGATGTGTCAGTACTGACAGGTCTCCACATCCATCACATCCAGATGGACCACCACTTCTCCCTTCCCTGAAACGATCTTTTTTGTTTTCCCTGGCCCCTGCCCCATTTTCCCATTCTCTGCCCATGGTGTGCCTTCACACAGCACTTCTATTGCCGTCTTTCATGGCAGAGCTTTGCAGGCTGATCTCCAGCTTCCACTCCCCTGTTCTACTGTTCTTCAGTTGTAGAACTGTTCTACGGCTCCTGCCAGCTCCAGGGAGGATGCTTCAGCCTTGTTTTCCCCTCCCACAAGCTGAAGCCCCCTTTGAAGAGAACAGAGGTGGAGGCAGCATGTGCAAAGAGGTGTGATTCTTGGAGGAATCCAGGTCCCTGCCCCAGCAAGATGAATGTTCTCAGGATGTTCTCCTATCTGGGGAGAGCTGGAGTGATCTGCTCCCTGCCTGGTCTGGTTGCTCTCCGTTCATTAGTGAGCACGAGCTTGGGGCAGGTTCCTCTTTGCTGCTGGGTCCTTCTCCAAGCACCCAGGGTGGTGGATATGGACACAGATGCTTATTGTGACAGAGAAGATCAGTGCAGGGCACAGCAACATGTCCTGAGCTGGTAGGACTCTGAGGCTCCACATCCTCCTGCTCTGCTCCAGCCAAGGCCCAGCAAAGATGAAGAACAGAAATAAAACTGCTTCACCTGCAAGTTTTACACCCTGAAAGCAGAGCCATCTGGGGTAGCTGCTGGAGCACCAGTGAGGTTCAGTGCCTCTCCAAGCCACCCCAGCAGATGTTTGCTAATGAAGTTCCCCTTCTCCAGGCAGCTCCTCTGTTCCTGGATGCCTCCTGAGCTGGTTTCAGTATTTCCTTCATGGGAATCCGCCTGGGAACATAATCCGGAAATTCTTTACATTAAGGGAAGAAAACCCAAGAGCCAACAGCTTTGTCCAATATGGAAACCTCTGGTTTCAGCTCGTATTCCTACATCTGAATGGTTATCATGTGTAATCAAACAAGCCTGTTGACAGATGATCTTAAGGACCTCTCCAACCCTACTTATTTTATGATTCTATGACTCTATGATCACTCCCTTGCAAAAGCAAAGAGGAAGCCCTGGGCTAGTGAACAATGTGATGGCTGTTCCCTGACGTGAGCCTCCATCCATGGCCAGGTTGGGAAGCTTTCTCCCTGAAACTGCTGAGACGGAGCAGGTCACTCCATGATGGATGAACCTGCCCTCACCCCAAAACCCATTCCCAGGGTGGGACAAGGGTGTTCTAGGCAAGGAAAAGCCATGCCCTTCTGCCAAGGCACCAGCTTATTCCCCCATACTCTCATAAGGTCACGCCAGGACCTGTGCTCCTCCCTCCTGTGTGTCATCAGAGACCAGCGGCTCTCTTGGCCCTATTTATAGTGCGGTGATAGGATCAGGGGGAATAAGCATTTAGTGCGCCCTCAGTCACACCAGGATCCCCATGGGCAGACAGTGCTCACTGCTCTTTGCTATCACCACCATAGAGCCTGGCCAGGACTTTTGAAGGTATGTTGGGAGCTGGGGTGCCTCTTGCTGGGAGCTTGGGTGCCACAGGGAAGCTATGACATCCCTCAGAGTTCCCTGTCCCCACCACAGTGGGATGGGGATGGCTTTTGGTTGGGATAAACCTTGGGAGCAGGCCCAGAGTGTGATGCTGTAGCTGGGAGTCCCTGTGTTGGGCAGCTCCGGCTGCAAGGGGACCCTTACTTATCTGGATAAAAGGGACAAACTAATGTATTTGTCTTTTCTGGGTGGTGGTCAGGCCATCATCCCTCCATCCCCCTTGGATCTGAGCCCATGTCAGGCAGTCAGCCCACAGCCAGGGTCCATCCAGGCTGCCCCAGGGATGGGTTGGTTGGGAGTCTAATCCTGTCCAGGGTTGGTCTGGGCTTCCCATGTAGATGGCATCTGTTCACTTGATAACTCCATTTATGTTACATCTGCCAAGGAAAAGTCATGCACAGGGACATGGAGAGAGCCCCAAATCCATGCTCTGTGTCCCTGGGCTGTGGAGATGTCTGGAGGGTGCTAGGGAAGGTGGGGGACCTGTCAGTTTGCTGCAGGTGGGCAGCATGGTGGGGAGGGTTGGTTGCTTATCCTTCCTCTCCATCATCCATCTCCTTGCTTTGATTCCCATTTCAGGGAGCAGCATCATAGTGGAATGCCTTGCTCACAGGAGCCAGCTCTTTCCCATGCATGGGCCTGCATGGGCAATAAGCCCTTCCCAAAGGGCTGACCATCCCCAACCAGACCTCAACACACTCCAAGCCAACTGGCAGCTCTGCAAGAAGGGAAAAGGTGGAGTCTGACCAGGAGAGCGGAGTGGCTCCCATTGGAACTGATCCTGGCTTGAGACTGGGGAGGATGCTCTGTGGGGACAGGCAGCTCCTTTGCCTGCAGTCCTTGGCTCTGGAATCCCTACTGATTCCCTTATAGCTACCACCTCACCCGCTACCTCTCAGCAGATCTGATGTTATGCCCTGGGGATTGCCACTGCTCTCCCCAGCACTGTTTGATGGTGAGACACGTTGTGTCCCCCTTGGGGACCATCCTCCCCTGCCTGATGGAGGCCTGTCCCAGCACCAGCTCTGCCAGGGCAGCTTTGCTGTCCCTCATCCTTGTGGCCACACTGAGCAGCCCCTCGCTGCAGAAATCCCTGCCTGTGGCATACAGAGACCACGAGGGTCCCCAGGATGGCACGGGCCTGATCCAGTGCGGGGAGTACAGCAACCAGGTGCTGCCCAATGGCCGCTGTAAGATCGTGGCCACGCTGCCGCAGGGGGACGAGCAGCGGTGCCCGGATTTGTTCCGCTGCACCGACGAGGTGTCCTACTGGCTCCATGAGAATGAGGAGCGCAAGCAGCAGATCCTGGAGCTGCGGGAGCTGATTTCAGAGCTACAGGAGGAGCTGAGGAACCACCGGCACCGCATCAAAGCCCTTGAGCTCCAGGTAAAGGGCTGCCCCTCGCAGACCCCCATCCCTGTAAGTCCCTCCCCATGGTTCTTTCCAGCTCCCAGCAGCTTGCTGGGGAGGATGTCCAGTGAAGCATATGGTGTTGTTTTGACACAGGCTGGGATACCTGTTAAACACAGCTGCTCCTGGCTCAGGAGCCTTCCAGGGTTCATCTTTCTTAACATCAGCCACAAAACCCTCAGTGCTTTATCTGTGCTGTCTCCACCTCCAAGCCTGCCTTGAGTTGCTGATCCATCCCATTGCCCATAACAGTATCCCAGACTACACTAGTGGAGTTTCAGGTGCCCAATAAAGGACCACATCTTAGATGGCAACAGCTGAGCTGGAGAATCCCTGACCTTCAGCCCATGGTACCAATCCTGCCGTGTCCTTTCTGTGGCTCATCCCATCCCAGCTGCATTGACCAGCCCCACAGCCTAAGGTTAAGGATCCTGACAATACTTCTGATTGTTAGGTTTAAGAAATGGGAAGAACAAAGTCTGCGTCCAGCCTGGGGGATAACCCATGGACTCAACTGTCTTGGTTTTGTCCACAAGACACAAGAGGAAAGTTTTTCAACATGAGAACAACCAGACACTGGAATAATCTCCCTAGGGAAGTGGTTAAGACCCGGCTGGACAAGGTCTGGCCCATCTAGTCTAGGTCATGCTTTGCTTGGAAAGGTTGGACCAGATGATCCTTGAGGTCCCTTCCAACCTGGGATTCTGTGATGCTGTGATTCTATGACAATTTATTCTCCAGGGTGCTGGAGTGTGCCAAGCTGTGTGAACCGCACAATGAAGCGGCTCTGAAGGAGATGGAGCTGCTGTGGGGGCTGCTGGGCTCATCACCAGCAGAGGGATGCAGGGTGCACCCGAGGTATCCCAGAGCAGCCAGGTCCCAGGTCCTACCTGGAGGTCTCCAAGTAGTTTATACCTGGAGGGGCAGTACCAGCAGCATCTGCACCACCAAGGTGCTGCCCCACTCAGAAAGGGGACATCCTCTGAGAACATCTGTAGAAGGTTCCTGACTGTGACTGGAAAAGGCCCTGAGCAAATGGATCCAGCTTGGAAATTGTCCCTGTTTTCTGCAAGGGGGTGGGCTGGAGGCCTCCAGCCATTCCTTCCAACCTTGTTATTTTGCCATGAGTCTAAAATCAAAGGGATGGGAGGCCCAGAATTAGAGAATCACAGAATGGTTTGGGTTGGAAGGGACCTTAAGGCTCATCCAGTTCCAACCCTTGCCATGGGCAGGGACACCTTCCACTAGACCATGTCACCCAAGGCTCTGTTCAAAATCAGGAGAGGTTAGCTGATTGAAGTAAGTGTGTCTTGTCACCCTCCAAGCACTGGATGGTGGGGGAAACAAGAAGCAAAGTTCCATGCTGCAAAGGTTGTTGTAGCTGAACAGAGGAACCCAGAGGCAATAGCAGAGCTGCTTTCCTCTGCTCCCCTCCGGTGTCAGGATTCTCCCACAAGGAGTTTACCTGCAGTGTTGCACTGGCCATTTCCCCATGCCTGTGCCCAGCCCGGGAAGATGCTTTCCTCCTGCATCCCTGCATCTCCACTGCTGTGTCAGCCTGGGCACATCTCCTCCGCCTCTCCTCCTCCCACTGAGGAGCTGTTGCTCCCTTAATCCGCCTTCATCAATCAGCTTCTGGCTGCTGCTGCTGCTTGGTCTCCCTGGGGTTTGTCATCAGTGTATGTGTGGAGCTCAGCGTGGGCTTGTCTGTCCGAGCAGAGACATCCCTCTGAGCTCAGCATAGCTTTTGGAGCTGAGTGAGAGCAGCAGGCTCTTCCAGGTCACTGCTCCCCCGGGCTTATGGGGGCACCCAAATTGGGCCAGGCAGGCTGCCCCCATCTCTGCCATGCTTCCCTCCTTCCACAGCAATTCAGGGAGCATAAGGAACCCCCTCACCCAGCCCTCGCTGTGAGTTTCCAGTCCTATTTATTGCATTTGCACTGCTGGGGTATGAACAGAGCAGGACCCTGAGGTGCGAAAACACAACCCTGGTCCTACCAGTGCAGAGGAATGCAGGAAGGGAGCAGCACCAGGGCACTGTTGTGGTGGTCTGGATGTGCTGGCTTTAATCAGCAGAGGAACAAAGAAAAGGTATCAGCTGTGGAGAAGGGGACTGTCTGGGAGAGCTCATCATGGGGTTTACTTGGAGAGCTGATGTGTGGGTGAAGGAGCTGGAAGGAGCCTGTATCAGCCACAGCTCACAGAGCAGGTCAGGGAGGACATGGCTGATTTATGGTAGAGCTGGAGACATTGCAGTCCTGAAAAGGGAAGCACCGTGGCATTGCATGCTGTAATTCCCTCTTCCCTGCCTATCTGCTCTGGATTTCTGGATACAGGCAGGCTGAATGGGCTTTCAGCAGGGCCACACAGTGGTGCTCAAGCAGCACTGATAAGGATATTATAGAGTTTCTGTTAGTTGCTAGTACAATGACCCAGCAGTGGTGATGCTGTCTCCTGGGAACAGCAAGCTGAGATGTGTCCTGGCAGGAATGGGGACCAGGGTGTGAGCTGGGTCCTGGGAGCAACTGAAAGGGAAGAAAACATACTCTGGGCATGCAAACCCTCCAGTGGAAGTAAATCCCTGTGCCTCGGCAGCCTGCCGGCAGTTTTGCAGGTAGGGATAAGTCAAGTGCCGGACCTCTTGCTCCCAGGGATATTTAATAAGCTGCACGCTTGCACAGACACATAAAAACCCAGATTTGCCCCTGATGCTGTGACAGGGAGCTGAGAAAATAAATAAACTCATTTATTTCCAGGATCTTGGAGTGGTTTGTGAGCTCCAGGCAGTGACACAGAGTGGGTGATGGAGGAAGAGGTGACGCACTCATGGGACAGAAAAGGGCAGTGCTGGTGGAGAACCAGCATCCCTGCATTGCAGATGGGGGTCTGGAGTTGCCAGACCCACACAGGAGGGATTGAGGAGCATGGTGTAGTGGTGGTGCATTGCCCAGGGGAGGGAAGGGGGGTTCCCAGGCTGCTGTGGGATTTTGGAAGTACTGTTTAAGGCCTGTTCTGCCATCTAATGGACAGGGAGCACTGAACAAGACAGGCGAGTGTGTCTGCAGGGACTGTGGCTGGGCAAGGTTGTAGAATCATAGAATTGTAGAATCCCGGAATGGGTTGGGTTGGATAGGACCTTAAAGCTCATCCAGCTCCAACCCCCTGCCATGGGCAGGGACACCTTCCACTAGACCAGGTTGCTCCAAGCCCCTGTGTCCAACCTGGCCTTGAACACTGCCAGGGATGGGGCAGCCACAGCTTCTCTGGGCACCCTGTGCCAGGGCCTCAGCACCCTCACAGGGAACAACTTCTGCCTAAGAGCTCATCTCAATCTCCCCTCTGTCAGGTTAAAGCCATTCCCCCTTGTCCTGTCCCTACAGGCCCTTGTCAAAAGCCCCTCTCCAGATTTCTTGTCAGCTTCTTTAGGCACTGGAAGCTGCTCTGAGGTCTCCCTGGAGCCTTCTCTTCTCCAGGCTGAACAAGCCCAGCTCTCTCAGTCTGTCTCCATAGCAGAGCTGCCCCAGCCCTCAGAGCATCTTCATGGCCTCCTTTGGATTCACTATAACAGTTCCACGTCCTTCTTATATTGGTGGCCCCAGAGCTGGACTCAGTTCTGTGAGTGCTGGTGGGGCTCTGGGTGCCCATCTCCTGGTATGAGCTAAGGGCATCTCCAGACAGCTTTTGCTTACTTTACATGTGATTAGAGACTGGCTGTCCTAAAAACAAGCAGCAAAAGGGTCATGAAAGCCTTTGGGGTCCTGCATCACATCCCCTCCTTGCACAGCATGGATGCTGTCACTGCTGTTTACAGGACACCAGCTGATGCCCAGAGAACAGGATGCTCATCATGCATGCTCATCATGCAAGATGTTGAGAAGCTGTGGAGCTCCTTGCAATGTTATAAAATATAATATGATTCAAGAGGAGACTGGATAACTTTTTGGAAGGAAAACCCAGCTGTGCTGTATCGCTAAATACTTCCATGTTCTTCCAGGCCACATCCATGTTGCAACAGGTTGCAAACTGAAAGGTGTTTGTATATCTTATATGTTTGCCCTGTTGTTGTAGGCTTGCCTGTGCATGCCCTGCCTGCACCAGAGCCTGGGAACACCAAACCACCTATGGTTCCCATGGTGGGCTGGGGGCTGGTATGGGGATGGGGATGAGGACAAGGGTGCAGGCACCATCCTTGGGGCTCTTTGTCTCTGTTGGTGCATGCAGCAAGTGCACCTCTGATCTCCTGCTCCCCTGCCTGCCCATCTCCATGAGGTCCTGGGGTCATGCTGGTCTCCAGGCATCTCTCCCATCCCATCTTTCTCCCTACCCACAGCGCGAGGAGGCATCCAGCAGGAACCACAGCCTGGTTCAGCGGGTGCAGGACCTGGAGCATCGGTACAGCGAAGCCAGCACCCTGCAGCACATCCAGGCCACGCTGCTCTATGACATGCAGGCACAGATTAACAACATTTCTGTCCTGACCGACTGGGCCTGGCGCAACCCCACCTGCCTGGGTCCTGCCGAGATGAGGCTGCAGGAGGAGATGCATCATCCAGGTGACGGAGAGCTGCTGGGAGGGATGGGACGGGATGCTTCATCCTCGCTCAAGGGTAGCGAAGGAAAAGGTTGTAGTGAAACTGCTCTATATCTCCTTTGCATTGGCCAGGAGTCTGATCTCACCCAACCTGCCTTCCCAAGGCAGCCAGGAGGGCTCCTTAGAGCAATGGATGCTTCTAGGGATGGCTTCCATGATGTCTAGGAGAGGGGTCCTGTCCCTCAGTGCCTTCTTTTTGTCTATATGGGTAGTGTGAGATGCTTGCAAGGACTTGCTTGGGCTCTGACAACCAGGCTGGCATTGATCCCACCATCACCCCACTGCAGTCAACTGCATGAGCTTTCCTCACAGACTCAGGGACTCTTTGTCATCCGAAAAAACATACAAAATATAAACAGGTTTTTTTTCCTTTAAAAATTCACAGCATGAAATTAGGGCTTTAATGAAACTGTGACTTTGGAAAAAACAACCCAACACCTCTTTTCTGTTATTACTCACACTTTTCTTTAATGAATGCATTTAGATTTTTGCCAGGTTTTGGGTTGTTTTCCTCAGAGGGGTTCCCATGCCAAGATTGAACAGGGCCAGGGGCTAGCCAGCATCTGCAAAGCTCAGCCTGGAGGTGCTGGCAGGGAAACTGATTTGCTTTTGCAACCTGTTCAAGTCCCTGGGTCCATGGCAAGGGGTGGTGGTCTTTGAGAAGACAAGACTAGATGAGCCAGTCTGGTCCCCATGCCCCAAATCCCGTGTCTAGGAGGTGCATTGGAGAAGGATGAGTTGATACTTTTCCAGCCTTTGAGGCTGGAATTCAGGTTGAGGGACAGAACCTTTTCCATATGTTGAATCTAAATCTCCCCTCTCCAGATTTCTTGCCAGCCCCTTCAGGCACTGGAAGCTGCTCTAAGGTCTCCCTGGAGCCTTCTCTTCTCCAGGCTGAACAAGCCCAGCTCTCTCAGCCTGGCTCCATAGCAGAGCTGCTCCAGCCCTCTGATCATATCCCAGTTAGAAACCTCTTTAGATTCACCAGAATGATTTTGATCCCCTTCCCTTGTAAGACAGAACCCAGGTTTGTGTTACAGCAGCAACTGAGGAGAAGGAAAGCCTTCTGCTTTTGTCTACACTGACCATTGCTGGAGAACCAGCCTATTCTTTATCAATATAGAAGACATTTAAGGTGTGAGATACAATCTAATTTGGGCCTTGAGAAATGCATATCATTTGTGCATTGCCATTACAATGAAAAGAGTTTCAGTACATTACAATGGAAAGAGTTGAACCAAAGACCATTCTCCAGCCATAGCAGAGCTGAGCTTAGGAACCTTATCCCTAACCACTGCCCTCAGGCGTGAAGCCAGTGTGCTGAGGAGGTTTCCAGCTTCAGGTCTGAATCCAGGATTATTTGCCTGACTGCATGAACACTGTGCTGGCTTTTGTTGTGTGCCCCTTCCTCCATGCCATGCACTAAACACTGTGTTTCTCTGCTTCCTTTCCTAGAGGTGAGGCACGGCAGGAACTGCCCCATCGATTGTGCTTCAGTTTACTACAATGGGCTCCGGCGGTCTGGTGTCTACAGCATCATGCCTGTAGTTGGAGGGATGCCTATTGAAGTGCTGTGTGAGATGGACACTGAAGGTACTCCTGGAGGCACCTGCAGCATCTTCCAGCAGAGCTTTGGGTGGGATTTGTCAAACCTGAGAGTTGTGTCTCATATCTGAG